>NW_027397066.1:61458123-61923947 GCF_003265705.2 Callorhinus ursinus | reverse complement strand
CTAAAATTTGTATGGAACCGGAAGAGACCCCTGATTGCCAGAGGAATATTGAAAAAGAAAAGCATAGCTGGCGGCATCACAATTCTGGACTTCCAGCTCTATTATAAAGCTGTCATCATCAAGACAGTATGGTACTGGCACAAAAACAGACACATAGATCAATGGAACAGAATCGAGAGCCCAGAAATGGACCCTCAACTCTATGGTCAACTAATCTTTGACAAAGCAGGAAAGAATGTCCAATGGAAAAAAGACAGTCTCTTCAACAAATGGTGTTGGGAAAATTGGACAGCCACATGCAGAAGAATGAAACTGGACCATTTCCTTACACCACACACAAAAATAGACTCCAAATGGTTGAAAGACCTAAATGTGAGACAGGAGTCCATCAAAATCCTGAAGGAGAACACAGGCAGCAACCTCTTCGACCTCAGCTGCACCATTTCTCCCTAGAAACATCGCCAAAGGCAAGGGAAGCAAGGGCAAAAATGAACTATTGGGATTTCATCAAGATAAAAAGCTTTTGCACAGGGCGCCTGGGTGGCTCAGTTGGTTAAGCGACTGCCTTCGGCTCAGGTCATGATCCTGGAGTCCCGGGATCGAGTCCCACATCGTACTCCCTGCTCGGCAGGGAGTCTGCTTCTCCCTCTGCCCCTCTTCCCTCTCATGCTCTCTATCTCTCATTCTCTCTCTCTCTCAAATAAATAAATAAAATCTTTAAAAAAAAAAAAAGCTTTTGCACAGCAAAAGAAACAGTCAACAAAATCAAAAGACAACCGACAGAATGGGAGGAAATATTTGCAAATGACATATCAGATAAAGGGCTAGTATCCAAAATCTATAAAGAACTTATCAAACTCAACACCCAAAGAACAAATAATCCAAGCAAAAAATGGGCAGAAGACATGAACGGACATTTTTCCACTTGATCTTAGCCAAAAGGCCAAGAAGCAATTGAACAGACATTTTTCCAAAGAAGACATCCAAATGGCCAACAGCACATGAAAAAGTGCTCAACATCGCTTGGCATCAGGGAAATCCAAATCAAAACCTCAATGAGATACCACCTCACACCAGTCAGAATGACTAAAATTAACAAGTCAGGAAACGACAGATGTTGGCGGGGATGCGGAGAAAGGGGAACCCTCCTACTCTGTTAGTGGGAATGCAAGCTGGTGCAACCACCCTGAAAACAGTATGGAGGTTTCTCAAAAAGTTGAAAATAGAGCTACCATATGATCCAGCAATTGCACTACTGGTATATACCCCAAAGATACAAATGTAGGGATCTGAAGGGGTACGTGTACTCCAATGTTTGTAGCAGCAATGTCCACAATAGCCAAACTGTGGAAAGAGCCAAGATGTCCATTGACAGACGAATGGATAAAGAAGATGTAGTATATATACACAATGGAATATTATGCAGCCATCAAAAGGAATGAGATCTTGCCATTTGCAACGACGTGGATGGAACTGGAGGGTGTTATGCCATGTGAAATAAGTCAATCAGAGAAAGATATGTATCCTATGACCTCACTGATATGAGGAATTCTTAATCTCAGGAAAGAAACTGAGGGTTGCTGGAGTGGTGGGGGGGTGGGAGGGATGGGGTGCCTGGGTGATAGACATTGGGGAGGGTATGTGCTATGGTGAGCTCTGTGAATTGGGTAAGACTGTTGAATCACACATCTGTACCTCTGAAACAAATAATGCAATATATGTTAAGAAAAAAAAAGAAGAAGAAGAAGATAGCAGGAGGGGAAGAATGAAGGGGAGTAAGTCTGAGGTGGAGACGAACCATGAGAGATGATGAACTTTAAAAAATAAACTGAGAGTTATAGAGGGGAAGAGGGTGGGGGAATTAGCCTGGTGATGGGTATCAAAGAGGTCATGTTCTGCGTGGAGCACTGGGTGTTATCACAAACAATGAATCATGGAACACTACATCAAAAAGAAATGATGTAATATATAGTGATTAACATAACAATAAAAAATAAAAAAAACCAATGATGTAATGTATGCTGATTAACATAACAATAAAAAGAAAAAGAAGAAAAGAAAAAAGACTCAAATGGACTTAGGAATCACATGTGAAACACTAGCTGGCTTGTAAGAATGATGGTTTTGGTTATAAGAAATAACATAACAAAATAAAAAATAAAAATTAGAAATAAAGGTACTTAACCAGGAAAAAATAAAATAAAATAAAATAAAAATAAAAAAACATGTGGTATCTGTACCACCCACTTTTATACAACATTTAAAAATACTGAACCCTAACTATATGTACTAATTTGGAAACCTATCCATGTCCAGTTTGGTGGGGAAAAATGTTGAACAAATGCACTTATGATACTATTGAGCATTTAAAAAATCTATATATAAATATGTACACATATGTGCATAAAAATGGTTTGAGGAGATATCACCAAAACTGGAGTATGTAATGTATGAAACAGGGTAGAGGGGAAATATTAAAAAGAAAAAGAATTTCATTAGTAGTTCTATTTTGATTTAAATATTATTTTAAGGACACTGTCACAGCCCATTTTGGCTGCTGTAATAGAATACTACAAACTGGGTAGCTTATAAACAGCAGAAATTTTTTCTTACAGTTTTGGAGGCTGGGAAGTCCAAGTTCAGGTGTCAGCATGGTCACACAGAAACTGCTGACCAAGAATACTTTACCCATCAAAAACATACAATGTTTGGGGGGGCAGTAAAAGAGTAGAATTTTTGTGTGTGACTGGAGCTAAGTTGTTATCAGCATAAAATAGACTATTATAAGATGCTATAAGATGTTTCAAGTAAGCCAGAAGGTAACCACAAAACAAGATGGTAATAGAAGTCCTTACTTACCAAGAATTACGTTAAATGTAATGGATTAAATTCTCTATTCAAAAGGCACAGAGTGACTGTGTGGATTAAAATAATAATAAGACCCAACTATATGCTACCAACAAGAGACTCACTTTAGCTCCAAGGACACATGTAGGCTCAAAGTGAAGGAATAGAAAAACACATTACATGCAAGTGAAAACCAAAAGAGCAGTGGTAGCTATATTTATATTAGATAAAATAGACTTTAAATCAAAACTGTAATATGACAAAGAATGTCATTATATAAACGATAAAGGGGTTAACTCATCAAAAGGATATATCATAGATATTTATGAACCCAACCTCAGAGCACCTAAATATATTAAGCAAATGCTAAAAGATAAAGGGAGGAACAAGAAACACTAAAATAATAGTAGGGAACTTTAATACCCCATGTTCAACAATGCACAGATCATCCAAACAGAAAATCAATAAGGAAACATTAGACCTGAAGTATACTTTAGATCAAATATACCTAACAGACATTTACAAATTATTCTATCCAACAGCACCAAAACATACATTCTTCTCAAGTACACAGGAAACATTCTCCAGGATGGATCATATGATAGGTCACAAAACAAATCCCAGCAAATCTTAAAAGGGTGAAATCATACCAAGTATCTTTTCTGACCACAATGATATAAAACTGAAAATCAACAACAGGAGGAAATTGGAAAGTTCAAATATGTGGAAATTAAATAACACACTCCTAAACAACCAATGGGTCAAAAAGAAATCAAATGGAAAATCAAGAAAATCTTGAAACAAATGAAAATGTAAATACAACATACCAAAACACAGTATGCAGCAAAAGTAGTTCCAGGAGGGAAATTTATGGTATAAATGCCTAAATTAAGAAAAAAGAAAGATCTCAACTAACTTTACATTTCAAGGAACTAGAAAAACAGCAAACTAAGCCCAAAGTGAGTAGAAGGAGGGAAAACAAGATCAGGGCCCAAATAAATGAAATAGAGACCAAAAAAAAAAAAAAAAATAGAAATGATCACAAAACCAAGAGGCGACTTTTTTACAAAAATAAGACTGAAAATTATTTACCTACACTAAATTTTTTTTAAAAGATAATTCAAATAAACAAGATTAGAAATGAAAAAGACATTACAACTGATACTCCAGGAATACATAGCATTATGAAAAACTATTATGAAGAATTATAGGCCAACAAACTAGATGACCTAGAAAAACTGGATAAACTCTTAGAAATATACAAATCAAAACTAAGTCAGGAAGAAATAGAAAATATGAATGGAACCATAACAAGGGGATTGAACCAGTAATCCGGAAGCTCCCAACACAGGAAATCCCAGGAACAGATGGCCTCACAGGTAAATTCTACCAACACCTAAGGAAGAATTAGTGCCAATTCTCAAACTTTTCCAAAAATTAAAGAGGAGGGAACACTTCCAAACCACTTACAAATGGCAGGAAATCCTGCCATTCATGACTACGTGGATGAAACTTGAGGACATTATGCTAAGTGAGATAAGTCAAAAAAGTCAAATACTATGGTATAAATTATATGTGGAATCTATAAAAGCTGAATTTATAACAACAGAGTAGAATGGTGGTTTCCAGGGGTGGAGGAATTGAGGAGCTGTTTAAGGGTACAAACTTGAAACTAGTAGATAAATAAGTTCTAGAAATCTAATAAATAGCATCGGGATTATAGTAAAAAATACTATATAATGAACTTCAAAGTCCCTAAGAGACTAGATCTTAATTGTTCTCACAACAAAAAATAAATTATATTTATGTGACCTGACAGGTGTTTGCTAATGTGGTAATCATACTGCAATATATAAATGTATCGAATCAGCATTGTATACATAAAACTTATACAATGTTGTGTGTTAATTGCTCATTTTTTGAGATATAATTGTGAGAGCAAGAGAGCTCTTTGGTAGCTTTTATAAAGAGGCCCAAATCTACAATAAGGCTGAGAGACTAGAAACAGCAAAACAACAAATGAAGGTAGGAGAAGCAGAACTCTAGTGACATTTTTAAATATCTTGTCAATATTTTTTATTAAGTTTTTAATTTTAGCTCCAATATTCTTAGTATACAGTGTTATATTAGTTTCAGGTGTACAATACAGTGATTCAACAATTCTATACATTACTCAGTGCTCATCATAAGTGTACTCTTTAATCCCCATCACCTATTTCACCCATCCCTGCACCCACCTCCCCTCCGGTAACCACCAGGTTGTTCTCTATAGTTAAGAATCTGTTTCTTGGTTCATCTCTCTCTCTCTATCTTTTCTCCTTTACCCATTTATTTTGTTTCTTAAGTTCCACATATGAAAGAAATCATATATTTTTCTTTCTCTGATTGCCTTACTTCACTTAGCTTCATACTCTCTAGTTCCATCCATGTTGTTGCAAATGGTAAGATTTCATTTTTTATGGCTGAATAATATTCTATTGTATATACACACCACGTCTTCTTTTTTTTATTTTATTATGTTATGTTAGTCACCATACAATACATCATTAGTTTTTCATGTAGTGATCCACGATCCATTGTTTTCATATAACACCCAGTGCTCCATGCAGTACATGCCCTCCTTAATACCCATCACCAGGCTAACCCATCCCCCCACCCTCCTTCCCTCTAAAACCCTATTTGTTTCTCAGAGTCCATGTCTTCTTTATCCATTCAGCTGTTATGAACACTTGGACTGCTTCCACAATTTAGCTATTGTAAATACTGGTGCAATAAACATAGGGGTGCATGTATCCCTTTGAATTAGTTGTGGGTTTTTTTTTTTTTTTTTTGTATTCTTTGGGTAAATATCCAGTAGTGTGATTGCTGGATCATAGGGTAGTTCTATTGTTAATTTTTGAGGAATCTCCATACTGTTTACCACAGTGGCTGACCAGTTTACATTCCCACCAACAATGCAAGATAGTTCTCCCTTCTCCACATCCTCACCAATACCTGTTGTTTCTTGTGTTGTCGATTTTAGCCATCCTGACAGATGTGAGGGGTTATCTCATTGTAGTGGGCTTTGTTTCTTTGTTGTGTTTGGTTTGGTTTGGTTTTTAAAAGTGTGCATGCAGGGAGAGGGGCAAAGGGAGAGGGAATGAGAGAATCTTAAGCAGGCTCCATGCTCGGTGCAGAGCCCAATGCGGGGCTCAATCTCATGACGCTGAGATAATGACCTGAGCTGAAATTGAGTCAAATGCTTAACCAACTGAGCCACCCAGGCTCCCCTCTCACTGTAGTTTTGATTTGCATTTCCCTGATGTTGAGGGATGTTCAATATCTTTTCATGTGTCTTCTTTGAGAAATGTCTGTTCATACTTTCTATCATTTAAATTCATTGTTCTTTGGGTTTTTTAGATGTATTTCCTAATTTCTTTATATGTTTTCTATATATAGTATCATGTCATCTGCAAATAGTAAAAGTTTTACTTCTTCCATACTTATTTGGATCCCTTTTATTTCTTCTTCTTGTCTGATTGCTGTGGCTTGGATTTCCACAACATTCACTATGTTGAATAAAAGTGGTGAGAATGGACATGCTTGTCTTTTTCCTGACTTTAGGGGAAAATCTCTCCATTTTTCCACATTATGGATGATGTTAACCATGGGATTTTCATAGTTGGCCTTTATTATGCTATGTTCCTTCTAAACCTACTTTGTTGAGGGTTTTTATCATGAATAGAAGTTGTACTTTGTCAAACGCTTTTTTGGTATCTTGAAATTATCATATGGTTCTTATTGTTTCTCTTATTGATGTGATGGATCATGTTGATTGATTTGCTAATACTGAACCACCCTTGCAACCCAGGAATAAAACCCACTTGATTGTGGTGAATGGTTTTTTTAAATGTATTATTGGGGGTGCCTGGGTGTCTCATCAGTTAAATGTCTGACTTTGACTCAGGTCATGATCTCAGGGTCCTGGGATCAAGCCCCTTTTCAGTCTCCCTGCTCAGCAGGGAATCTGCTTGTCCCTTTCCCTCTCCCTTTGCCCTTCACCCTGCTTGTGCTCTCTCTCTCTCAAATAAATTAATTAATCTTAAAAAAAAACCTAGAATCTTAGAAATAAAATAAAATGTATTATTTGATTTGGTTTGCTAGTATTTTGTTGAAGACTTTGGCATCTGTGTTCATCAGAGATATTGACCTGTAGTTCTCTTTTTTAGTGGAGTCTTTTTCTGGTTTTGGCATCAGGGTAATGCTGGCTTCGCAGAATGAATTTGGAAGTTTTTCTTCCTTTTCTGTTTTTTTGGAATAGTTTGAGAAAAATAGATATTAACTCTTCTTTAAATGTATGGTGGAATTCACCTATGAAGCCATCTGGTCCTGGACTTTTGTTTGTTGGTAGTTTTTAAATTACTGGTTCAATCTTTTTACTGGTTATTGGTCTGTTCAGATTTTCTATTTCTTCCTATTTCAGTTTTGGTAGGTTGTATGTTTCTAAAAGTTTATCCATTTCTTCTAGGTTGTCCAATTTGTGGGCATATAGTTTTTCATAATATTCTTTTATAATTGTATTTTTGTGGTATTGGTTGTTATTTCTCCCCTCTCATTTGTGATTTTATTTATTTGAGTCCTTTCTCCTTTTTTCTTGATAAGTCTGGCTAGAGATTTAATTGTACTGATTTTTTTCAAAGAACCAGCTCCTGGTCTTATTGATCTATCCTATTTTCTTTTAAGTTTTATATCATTTATTTCTGCTCTAATCTTTATTATTTTCTTCCTTCTGCTGATTTGTGGTTTTGTTGTTCTTTTTCTAGCTCCTCCATGTGTTAAGGTAAGATTGTTTATTTGAGATTTTTCTTGCTTCTTGAAGTAGCCTTGAAGTAGCTATAAACTTCCCTCTTGGAACCACTTTTGCTGCATCTCAAAGGTTTTTGGAACATTGTGTCTTCATTTTCATTTTTTCCATGTTTTTAAAACTTTCTTCTTTTATTTAATCTTAGCCGTTTTAAGCATTATCTGTCTTGGTGTGAACCTCCTTGGGTTTAGATGAACTCTCTGTGCTTCCTGAGGCTGGATGTCTGCTTCGTTTTTTAAGTTAGGTAAGTTTTCACTATTATTTCTACAAATAAATTTTCTGCTCATTTATCTTTCTCACCTCCTCCTGGGACCCCTATAATGTAAGTGTTTTTTCCCTTGATGTTGACCAAGAAATTCGTTACCTTCTCATTTAAAAAAAAATTTTTTTTCTATTTGTTGTTTAGCTTGAGTTCTTCCTTTCCTTTACCTTTTCAGGTCACTGATCCATTCTTCTGCATCTACTAATCTGTTGATTCCCTCTAGTGTATTTTTCATTTCAGGTATTGTATTTTTAACTCTGATGGGTTTTAAGTTTTTATTCAAATTCCAGTTAGTTGACATTCAGTGTAATATTAGTTTCAGGTGTACAATATAGTGATTCAACACTTCCATACAACACACTGTGCTCATCATGAGTGTACTCTTAATCCTCATCACCTATTTTATTCATCCCCCCCACCAGCTTCCATTCTGGTAACCATCTGTTTGTTCTCTATAGTTAAGAGTCTGTTTCTTGGTTTGCCTCTCTTTCGTTTTTTTCCCCTTTGCTCATTTGTTTCTTATATTCTACATATGAGTGAAATCATATGGCATTTGTCTTTCTCTGCAGTCAGACAAATAAAAATTATTTCACTTAGCATAATACTATGTAATACTATGTTGTTGCAAATGGCAAGATTTTATTCTCTTTTACGGGTAATATTCCCATATATATTCATATATATATATTCCAATATATATTCATATTCAAATTTTATATATTTTATATATATGTATATGTACACACACACACACACACACACACACACACACACACACACACATATATATAATCTCACATCTTTTTTATCCATTCATCAGCCAATGGACACTTTGGCTGTTTCCATAATTTGGCTATTTTAAAGCTGCTATGAACATTGGGGTGCATGTATTCCTTTGAATTGATATTTTTGTATTCTTTGGGTAAATACCTAGCAGTGGGTTTTTTTTTTCCCTATCACTTTGTTGAGTTCTCACTGAGTTCTTCCACTCTTCTCTCTTCTCTGGTTAGTATATATATGATCATTACTTTAAACCCTTTAGTAGGCATATTGCTTATTTCCTTTTCATTTAATTCTTTTTCTGAGGTTTTGTCTTGTTCTTTCATTTGGAGCATATTCTTATCTCTCACCATTTTGCTTGACTTTTGTGTTTGTTTCTATGAATTCTGTGGAACAGCTACTTCTCCTAAACTTGAAGGAATTATCTTGTCTATGGTCATCTCATAGATCTGTGTAGATTGTGTGTGCCTGGAGACTCTGGCTGACTTTATAAATCTGTGGCTGGTGTGGTCTAGGCATCCCAGGGAACTCCATGAGGTGTCAGTCCTTTTGGGATGACCAGAGCTGAGGTGGACATAGACTGGAGGTATATGGGGTTCTCTGCATGGAGGCACCCTACCAGAACAGCTGAAACTGAAGTGGGTGCAAGCCAGAGTGTCCCTGGTCTCTCCATGCAGAAGGCGCCCTGCTGGGGTGGCTGAAGCCAAGGGAGGGAGTAGACTGGGGGTCCCAGAATACTCCACACAAGGGACTCCCTGACAAGGAAGCTGGAGCTGAGGTAGGGTGTGGGCCAGGGGGTTTTGGGGTGCTCCATATAGGTGGTACCATGGCAGGACAGCTGTAGCTGAAGTGGGTACAAGCCAGGGTGTCACAGGGCTCTCTGTGCAGAAGGCACTCTGCCAAGACAGATAAAGCTGAGGCACATACAAGCTGGGATGTTGCAAGGTGCTCCACAAAGGGAGTGCCCTGGAGAGGCAGCTAGAACTGAGACAGGCATGAGGTGGGCATTCCTGGGGTGTTCTGAGCAGGGGGCACTTTGGTGAGGTACCTGGAGGTGAAGCAGATGGGAGCCAAGAGGATTTAGAGCACTGCATGTCTGGGGTGCCCTAGCAAGCCACCTGGAGCCTAGAGTATTCCTGGGTGCTTTACACCTCTATCACATTGATGTAATGGCTGGGGCTGTGGTAAGTGCTGACCAGGGGTTTCTGGGTACCATGCTTAGGTCACCCTGGTAGGGTGGTTAGGGCTGGTATGGAATAGGGACCGGGGGATAACTGAGGTGATAGGCCAGCTGTGGCACCCAAACTCTGCTCCCATCCAGGCTATCAAGGTGGAAGAAGAGTGTAAACCATGGTGCTCACCAGAGTTCTAGCAACTCTCCCACCATTTGGTGGAGTTCTAGGGCTGGATCTTTTATATACTATTTGCTCTCTTAAACTACAGCTTTTGTTCTGTGTTCCAGGGCAGACAACTCTGCTCCTGATCTCTCAATACTACCCCTTTCCACTGCAGATCACATCATCAAGAGTAGGGGTTCCTTTTGTTACTGTGTCTCTGTCTCTCTTGCCATTCCCTATGTATTATCTCCATTTTTGTTGTTGTTGTTGTTGTGTAGAAGAGGTTTGGCCAGCCCTCAGTTCTTCCTCTGGAGGAATTGCGCTGTAAATAGACGGAGAGTGTGTTTGTGAAGAAGGTGAGTTCAGGGTCTTCCTATGTCTCCATCTTGGACTGGAAATCTCCCCCTTTTAATGTATTGTTGAATTTGGTTTGCTAATATTTGTGGAGAATTTTTACATTATCTTCATCAAGATTATTGACCTGTAATTTTTTTTGTTTGATATTGTCTAGTTTTGGTATCATAGTAATACTGGCCTCAACATATGCTTGGAAGCTGTCCCTCTTCTACAACTTTTTGGAACAGTTTGAGATGTACAGGTATTAACTTTTCTTTGAATGTTTGGTAGTTCACCAGTAAAGCTCTCTGGTCGTGGACTTTTGTTTGTTAAAAGGTTTTTTATTACTGTTTTAATTTCCTTACTAATAATTGGCCTTTTCAGATTTCCTGTGTCTTCTTGATTCAGTCTTGGAAGATTGTATGTTTTCTAGGTATTTATCTATTTCTTCTATGGTGTCCCATAATTTTTTTAATAGTCTAACTTGTTCTCGTATAACTTTTTCTAAGAGTCTCTTTAAAATTTAAATTCAATGAACATATAGTGTATTATTAATTTCAGAGGTAGGGTTCAGTGATTCATCAGTCTTATATAATACCCAGTGCTTATTACATCGTGTGCTCTCCTTAATGTCCATCACCCAGAAAAGTGTTACCCCATTCCTCCAGCAACCCTCAGATTGTTGCCTATGCTTAAGAGTCTCTTCTGATTTGTCTCCCTCTCTGATTTCACCTTGTTTTATTTTTCCCTCCCTTCCACTATTCTCCTCTGTTTTGTTTCTTAAATTCCACATATCAGTGAGATTATATGACAATTGTTTTTCTCTGACTGACTTATTTTGCTCAGCATAATACCCTCTAGTTCCATCCACATCATTGCAAACTTTTTCTAATAGTCTTACGATCATTTCTGTGGTATCAGTTGTCTCCTCTTCCATTTCTGATTGTATTTATTGGAGACTTTCTGTTTTTTTCTTAGCAAGCCTAACTAAAGATTTGTCAATTTTGTTTATCTAAGAACCAGCTCTTTTTTTTTTTTTAAGGGATTTCAGATTGAAGTTTATTTTACTACAGAACTTTCAGGAAAGAGTCCACATATGAACGCACATATGAATGCCATGAAATGAAGATCACAAAGAATTCTGACTTAATCATCCATTGAAAAGTTATTTCAGAAAGATAGTTTTAATTAATGTTAAAGAACCGCAGACCAAGAGGGCACGTTCTGCATGGAGCACTGGGCGCTATACGCAAACAATGATTCATGGAACACCACACCAAAAACCAATGATGTATGGTGATCAACATAACATAAAAAAAAAGAACCACAGACCAGCCACTAACACTTTTTTTATATAAGAACATTTGCACTAGAGAGAAAATGCGACAGTTAATTTTATATGTCACCTTACTGGGTTATGGGTGTCCAGACTTTTGGTCAAACATTATTCTGGGTGTGTCTGTGAGGGTGTTTCTGGATGAGATGAACACTTGAATCTACAGACTAAGTAGAGATTGCCCTCTTTAGAGTGGGTGGGACCCATTCAATCCACTGAAGATCTGAATTGAACAAAAAGGCTGAGTAAGCTGGAACTCCTCCTCCCTGACTTGAGCTGGAACATTGGTCTTCTTTTTTATTTTTTATTGTTATGTTAATCACCATATATTACATCATTTGTTTCTGATGCAGTGTTCCACGACCCACCGCTTGCTCACAACACCCAGTGCTCCATGCAGAACGTGCCCCCCTTAATACCCATCACCAGGCTAACCCATCCCCCTACCCTCCTCCCCTCTAGAACCCTGTTTGTTTTTCAGAGTCCATCATCTCTCATGGTTCGTCTCCCCCTCTGACTTACTCCCCTTCATTCTTCCTCTCCTGCTATCTTCTTCTTTTTCTTTTTTCTTAAAATATGTTGCGTTATTTGTTTCACAAGTACAGATCTGTGATTCAATAGTCTTGCACAATTCACAGCGCTCACCATAGCACATTACCTCCCCAATGTCTATCACCCAGCCACCCCATCCCTCCCACCCCCAACCACTCCAGTAACACTCAGTTTGTTCCTGAGTTTAAGAATTCCTCATATCAGTGAGGTCATATGATACATGTCTTTCTCTGATTGACTTATTTCACTAAGCATAACACCCTCCAGTTCCATCCACGTCATTGCAAATGGCAAGATCTCATTCTTTTTGATGGCTGCATAATATGCCATTGTGTATATATACCACTTCTTCTTTATCCATTCATCTGTCGATGGACATCTTGGCTCTTTCCACAGTTTGGCTATTGTGGACATTGCTGCTATAAACATTGGGGTACACGTACCCCTTCGGGTCCCTACATTTGTATCTTTGGGGTAAATACCCAGTAGTGCAATTGCTGGATCGAATGGTAGCTCTAATTTCAACTTTTTGAGGAACCTCCATACTGTTTTCCAGAGGGGTTGCACAAGCTTGCATTCCCACCAACAGTGTAGGAGGGTTCCCCTTTCTCCACATCCCCGCCAACATCTGTCATTCCCTGACTTGTTAATTTTAGTCATTCTGACTGGTGTGAGGTGGTATCTCATTGAGGTTTTGATTTGGATTTCCCTGATGCCGAGCGATGTTGAGCACTTTTTCATGTGTCTTTTGGCCATTTGGATGTCTTCTTTGGAAAAATGTCTGTTCATGTCTTCTGCCCATTTCTTGATTGGATTATTTGTTCTTTGGGTGTTGAGTTTGATAAGTTCTTTATAGATTTTGGATACTAGCCCTTTATCTGATATGTCATTTGCAAATATTTTCTCCCATTCTTTCGGTTGTCTTTTGGTTTTGTGGACTGTTTCTTTTGCTGTGCAAAAGCTTTTTATCTTGATGAAATCCCAATAGTTCATTTTTGCCCTGGCTTCCCGTGCCTTTGGCGATGTTTCTAGGAAGAAGTTGCTGCGGCTGAGGTCGAAGAGGTTGCTACCTGTGTTCTCCTTTAGGATTTGGATGGACTCCTGTCTCACGCTTAGGTCTTTCAACCATTTGGAGTCTATTTTTGTGTGTGGTGAAAGGAAATGGTCCAGCTTCATTCTTCTGCATGTGGCTGTCAAATTTCCCCAACACCATTTGTTGAAGAGACTGTCTTTTTTCCATTGGACATTCTTTCCTGCTTTGTCAAAGATTAGTTGACCATAGAGTTGAGGGTCCATTTCTGGGCTCTCGATTCTGTTCCATTGATCTATGTGTCTGTTTTTGTGCCAGTACCATACTGTCTTGATGATGACAGCTTTGTAATAGATCTGGAAGTCCGGAATTGTGATGCCGCCAGCTTTGCTTTTCTTTTTAAATATTCCTCTGGCTATTCGGGGTCTCTTCTGGTTCCATACAAATTTTAGGATTATTTGTTCCATTTCTTTGAAAAAGGTGATGGTATTTTGATGGGGATTGCATTGAATGTGTAGATTGCTCTAGGTAGCATTGACATCTTCACAATGTTGGTTCTCCCAATCCATGAGCATGGAACGTTTTTCCATTTCTTTGTGTCTTCTTCAATTTCTTTCCTGAGTATTTTATAGTTTTCTGAGTACAGATCCTTTGCCTCTTTGGTTAAATTTATTCCTAGGTATCTTATGGTTTTGGGTGCAATTGTGAATGGGATCGACTCCTTGATTTGTCTCTCTTCTGTCTTGTTGTTGGTGTATAGGAATGCCACCGATTTCTGTGCATTGATTTTATAGCCTGCTACTTGACTGAATTCCTGTATGAGTTCTAGCAGTTTGGGGGTGGAGTCTTTTGGGTTTTCCACATACAGTATCATATCATCTGCAAAGAGTGAGAGTTTGACTTCCTTTTTGCCGATTTGGATGCCTTTGATTTCTTTTTGTTGTCTGATTGTTGTGGCTAGGACTTCTAATACTATGTTGAATAGCAGTGGTGAGAGTGGACATCCCTGCCGCGTTCCTGACCTTAGGGGAAAAGCTCTCAGCTTTTCCCCATTAAGAATGATATTCGCTGTAGGTTTTTCGTAGATGGCTTTTATGATATTGAGGTATGTACCCTCTATCTTTATACTCTGAAGAGTTTTGATCAAGAAAGGATGCTGTACTTGGTCAAATGCTTTTTCTGCATCTATTGAGAGGATCATATGATTCTTGTTCTTTCTTTTGTTAATGTATTGTATCACATTGATTGATTTGCGGATGTTGAACCAGCCTTGCAGCCCAGGGATAAATCCCACTTGGTCATGGTGAATAATCCTTTTAATGTACTGTTGGATCCTATTGGCTAGTATTTTGGTGAGAATTTTTGCATCCATGCTCATCAAGGTTATTGGTCTGTAATTCTCCTTTTTGCTGGGGTTTTTGTCTGGTTTTGGGATCAAGGTAATGGTGGCCTCATAAAATGAATTTGGAAGTTTTCCTTCCATTTCTATTTTTTGGAACAGTTTCAGGAGAATAGGTATTAATTCTTCTTTAAATGTCTGATAGAATTCCCCTGGGAAGCCATCTGGCCCTGGGCTTTTGTTTCTTGGGAGATTTTTGATGACTGCTTCAATTTTTTTAGTGGTTATAGGTCTGTTCAGGTTTTCTATTTCTTCCTGGTTCAATTTTGGTAGTTGATACATCTCTAGGAATGCACCCATTTCTTCCAGGTTATCTAATTTGCTGGCATAGAGTTGCTCATAATATGTTCTTAGAATTGTTTGTATTTCTTTGGTGTTGGTTGTGATCTCTCCTCTTTCCTTCATGATTTTTTTGATTTGGGTCATTTCTCTTTTCTTTTTGATCAGTCTGGCCAGGGGTTTATCAATCTTGTTAATTCTTTCAAAGAACCAGCTCCTAGTTTCGTTTATCTGTTCTACTGTTCTTTTGGTTTCTAGTTCATTGATTTCTGCTCTGATCTTTATTATTTCTCTTCTCCTGCTGGGTTTAGGCTTTATTTGCTGTTCTTTCTCCAGCTCCTTTAGGTGTAGGGTTAGGTTGTGTATTTGAGACCTTTCTTGTTTCTTGAGAAAGGCTTGTATTGCTATATACTTTCCTCTTAGGACTGCCTTTGCTGTATCCCAAAGATTTTGGACAGTTGTGTTTTCATTTTCATTGGCTTCCACAATTTTTTAAATTCTTCTTTAATTTCCTGTTGGATCCATTCATTCTTTAGTAGGATGCTCTTTAGCCTCCATGTATTTGAGTTCTTTCCGATTTTCCTCTTGTGATTGAGTTCTAGTTTCAAAGCATTGTGGTCTAAAAATATGCAGGGAATGATCCCAATCTTTTGGTACCGGTTGAGACCTGATTTGTGACCTAGGATGTGATCAATTCTGGAGAATGTTCCATGGGCACTCGAGAAGAATGTGTATTCCGTTGCTTTGGGATGGAATGTTCTGAATATGTCTGTGAAGTCCATTTGGTCCAGTGTGTCATTTAAAGTCTTTATTTCCTTGTTGATCTTTTGCTTAGATGATCTGCCCATTTCAGTCAGGGGGGTGTTAAAGTCCCCCACTATTATTGTATTGTTGTCAATGTGTTTCTTTGCTTTTGTTATTAATTGCCTTATAAAAGTGGCTGCTTCCATGTTCGGGGCATAGATATTTACAATTGTTAGATCTTCTTGTTGGATAGACCCTTTATGTAGGATATAGTGTCCTTCCTCATCTCTTATTACAGTCTTTGTTTTAAAATCTAGTTTGTCTGATATAAGGATTGCCACTCCAGCTTTCTTTTGGTGTCCATTAGCATGGTAAATGGTTTTCCACCCCCTCACTTTCAATCTGGGGGTGTCTTTGGGTCTAAAATGAGTCTCTTGCACACAGCATATTGATGGGTCTTGTATTTTAATCCAATCTGATAGCCTGTGTCTTTTGATTGGGGCATTTAGCCCATTTACATTCAGGGTAACTATTGAAAGGTATGAATTTAGTGCCATTGTATTGCCTGTAAGGTGACTGTTACTGTATATTGTCTGTGTTCCTTTCTGATCTTTGCTGCTTTTAGGCTCTCTCTTTGCTTAGAGGACCCCTTTCAATATTTCTTGGAGGGCTGGTTTCGTGTTTGCAAATTCCTTTAGTTTTTGTTTGTTCTGGAAGCTTTTTATCTCTCCTTCTATTTTCAATGACAGCCTAGCTGGATATAGTATTCTTGGCTGCATATTTTTCTCGTTTAGTGCTCTGAAGATATCTTGCCAGTCCTTTCTGGCCTGCCAGGTCTCTGTGGATAGGTCTGTTGCCAATCTAATATTTTTACCATTGTAGGTTACATATCTCTTCTCCCGAGCTGCTTTCAGGATTTTCTCTTTGTCTCTGAGACTCGTAAGTTTTACTATTAGATGTCGGGGTGTTGACCTATTATTATTGATTTTGAGGGGGGTTCTCTGTGCCTCCTGGATTTTGATGCCTGTTTCCTTCCTTACATTAGGGAAGTTCTCTGCTATTATTTGCTCCAATATACCTTCTGCCCCTCTCTCTCTTTCTTCTTCTTCTGGGATCCCAATTATTCTAATGTTGTTTCATCTTAT
Organism: Callorhinus ursinus; assembly: GCF_003265705.2. Taxonomy (NCBI): domain Eukaryota; kingdom Metazoa; phylum Chordata; class Mammalia; order Carnivora; family Otariidae; genus Callorhinus; species Callorhinus ursinus. The sequence continues at coordinate 61,907,057 of NW_027397066.1, read as the reverse complement.
CATATCGCTTATCTCTCAAATTCTGCCCTCATGATCCTGTAGTTGTTTCTCTCTCTTTTTCTCAGCTTCTTTATTTTCCATCATTTGGTCTTCTATATCACTGATTCTCTCTTCTGCCTCATTTATCCTAGCAGTTAGTGCCCCCATTTTTGATTGCACCTCATCAATAGCCTTTTTGATTTCAACTTGGTTAGATTTTAGTTCTTTTATTTCTCCAGAAAGGGTTTCTCTAATAACTTCCACGCTTTTTTCAAGCCCAGCTAGTATCTTTAAAGTCATGATTCTGAACTCTAGGTCCGACATCGTACTAATGTCCGTATTGAGTAGGTCCCTGGCTGACGGTACTACCTCTTGTTCTTTTTGCTGAGGTGATTTTTTTCGTCTTGTCATTTTGTCCAGAGGAGAATAGATGAATGAGAGAACAAAATTCTAACAGGTTTACAACATCCCCAGCAAATATACTGTATACAAATCAGAAAAGACCTGAAGCCAGGGGAAAAGATAGGGAAAGAAAAAAAAAAGAAAAAAAATAAAAACAAAAACAGAACAATACAAAAAAGCAGAATATGATCAAATATGATCAGGCTAGTGCATAGATCAGTGCCACACACTAGATTTTGGGTGTATTTTGGTCTGTTAGAAAAAAGTGCCTCCCAAAATTTTAAAGGAAGAAAGACATATATGTACAAAATAAGGGTTGATACAATGAAGGGATGGAAGATGACTGTAAGGATGAAAATTATAAAAGATTTTATAAAAGGACTTGATAAGATAAGAAGTTGTTTGAAAAAAGAAAGAAGATTTAAGAAAAAAAGAAGAAAAAAGGGAGAGAATGTGATCAGGCAGGAGACTAGAACAGAGCCATACACTAGTGATTTAGGGTATATTTTGATCTGTTAGAAGAAACTGTATCTCAAAATTTTAAAGAGAGAACAACTTATATATATATATGCCAAAAATAAGGGTAACTACTATGAAGGGATAAAATATGACTCTAAAAATGAAAAATAAAAAATGTTTTTTTTAAAAAAAGATTGATAAGATGTTGCTTGAAAAAGGGAAAAGAAAAATAAAAAAAAACAGTTAACAAAAATTAACTTTGATGAACTAATGAATCATGGCAAAAAAAATGCCATGAATTCTATGTGCAATATTCCCCTAGCGCTGGAGTTCTCCCATTCTCCTTGATCAGTAAACTTGGTCTTGGCTTGCTGGCTGTTCGTGCTGATCTTCTGGGGGAGGGGCCTGTTGCTGTGGTTTCCAAATGTCTTTGCCGGAGGCTGAATTGCCCCGCCCTTGTCAGTCCGGGCTAAGCAAGCTGCTCGGGTTTGATCTCAGGAGCTTTTGTTCCCTGAAAGCTCTCGGTACAGCCTTGGAGGACCAGGGCAAAAATGGTGGCCTCCCAATCTCCACCCAGAGGAGCTGAGAACTCGGGGCCCCGCTCCTCAGTGCGCCCACAGAGAAAATCAGTCACTCCCGTGTCCCCGGTCTCCGGCCGCACTCCGCGCTCACCCGGCCTGTGACCGAGCGTTGCTATCTCTGGCACCCGACCCTGTGTGGAGTCTCCAAACCCAGCAGATCCCTGCGGTGCGCTCCCGCGCCGCTCCTCCCTGGGAAGGAAGGGGAGTCTCCCCGGCTCTGCCGCCTGCTGGGTCCCTGCTGGAGGAGCAGTGGCCCGACTGGGCCGCGGATCACAGTTTATGGCCACCCCGAGCTGAGAGCCTGCGCCTCAGCTCCATCTCTGCAGCCGGCTTTCCCACTCCAATACCTGGGAGCTCTGCCGCACTCAGACACCCCTGGTCCTTCTGCGACCCCAAGGGTCCCGAGACCACACTGCCCCGGGAGGATTCCACCCCCCGCTTAGCCACTGCAGCGACGTCCCTCAGCGGAGCCGACTTCTAAAAGGTCCGATTTTGTGCTCCGTGGCTCTAGCACTTGCCATAAGCGGCTGGCGGAGGCCCCTCCCCCGCCGTCTATCCTCCCGAATATCGCCTCGGATTCACTTCTCCGCACGTCCTACCTTCTAGTAAGTGGTCGCTTCTCTGTTCAGAGAGTTGTTGCTACTCTCCTCTTCGATCTCTTGTTGAGTTCGTAGGTGTTCAGAATGGTTTGATCCCTATTCAGCTGAATTCCTGAGACCAGAGGAAATCTAGGTCTCCTACTCCTCCGCCATCTTCTGGAACATTGGTCTTTGCTGGCCTTCACACTTGGATGGAAACATCAGCTCTCCTTGGGTCTCAAACCTAAGTTACAAAGGCCCGCCTGTCCTCTCCGTGGACCACAGACTCCCTTATGCTTTTCAGTCATATTTTATAGTCGCTCTTGGAAGTCTATATCGGTTTCCTCGGCTTGCCACGCCCAGCAGCATGCAGCACCACACAGGGTTGGGGGACCAGCAGACCAGCAGCGGTTCCCCTAACCGGAAGCCAAGCCCAAACCAGCTCTTAATTTCATTGATCTTTTCTATTATCTTTTTAGTCTCTTTTCACTAATTTCTGCTCTGATCTTTATTTTCTTCCACAAATTTTGCACTTTCTTTTTCTAGTTCCTTTGTTCTAAAGTTAAGTTGTTTTAGATTTTTTTTTTCAGTAGGCCTGCATAACTATGAACTTCCCTCCTATAACCACTTTTTGCTTCATACCATAGATTTTGTTATGTTGTATTTCTGTTTTCATTTGTCCCCAAGTTTTTTGGAATTTTTTTTTTTTACTTCTTTGATGACCCACTGGTTATTCAGTAGCATGTTGCTTAATCTCCATATTTTTGTGCCTTTTCCCCCCCTTTTTAAATTAATTTCTAGTTTCATAACTTTTTTGTCAAAAAAATACCTAACATGATTTCAACTTTCTTAAAATTATTCAGATTTGTTTTGTAGGCCAACATGTGATCTATCCTAGAGAATCTTCCATGTGCAGTTGAGATAAATGTGTATCATGCTGCTTTGGGATGGAATGTTCTATATATATGTTAAGTCCATCTGGTGTAATATGTCATTTAGGGCCAATGTTTTCTTACTGATTTTTTGTCTAAATGATCAGTTTGTTGATGTGAGTGGGATGTTAAAGTTTCCTACTATTATTGTATTGTTTTCAGTTTCTTCTTTCAGGTCTGTTAATATTTGCTTTATGTACTTGGTTCTCCATCAAATACATATATGTGTGTGTGTATATACACATACACACACACACATACATATACATACATATATATACATATATATTACATATATACACATACATATATATTATGTATATATATAATATATATTAAAAAGAAATGGCGCTAATTAAAAATAAAACATATATATATATTTATATATATATAAATGTTATACCTTCTTGCTGAACTGACCCCTTTATCATTATGTAAAGCCCTTCTTTGTCTTTCATTAAAATCTTTGTTTTACATAGCAGCAATGTCCGCAATAGCCAAACTGTGGAAAGAGATGATTTGCCCTTCAACAGATGAATGGATAGAGAAGATGTGGTCCATATATACAATGGAATATTACTCAGCCATCAGAAAGGATGAATACCCAACTTTTACATCAACATGGATGGGACTGGAGGAGATTATGCTAAGTGAAATAAGTCAGGCAGAGAAAGTCAATTATCATATGGTTTCACTTATTTGTGGAACATAAGAGATAGCATGGAGGACATTAGGAGAAGGAAGGGAAAAATGAAGGGGGGGACGTTGGAGGGGGAGATGAACCCTGAGAGACTATGGACTCTGAGAAACAAACAGCGTTTTAGAGGGGAAGGGGGTGGGGGGATGGGTTAGCCTGGTGATGGGTATTAAGGAGGGCATGTACTGCATGGAGCACTGGGTGTTATATAAAAACAATGAATCGTAGAACATTACATCAAAAACAAATGATATACTGCATGGTGACTAACATAACATAAAATTAAATTAAATTTTTAAAAAATCTTTATTTTAAAGGCTATTTTTTCTGATATGAATATAGCTACACCAGCTTTCTTTTCATTTCTATTTGAAAGTAAAGGAATGGAAAAACATATTCCATGCAGTCTGTGTGTGTCCTTACCTCTGAAGTGAGTCTTTTGTAAAAAGCATATGATGGGTCTTGTTTTTTCATTTATTCAGTCACACATTTCTTTTGATAGGCAAATTTATCCCTCTACATTTAAAGTAACTACTGAGAAGTATATACTTATTGCCATTTTGTTAATTGTTTTCTGGCTGTTATTGTAGTTCCTCTGTTTCTTTCTTCTCTTTTTCACTTCCCTTATGGTTTGATGGATTTTTTTAGTGTTATGTTTAGATTCCTTTCTCATTTCCTTTTATATACGTTTCTCATTTCCTATACTATATGTTTTTTCCTTGTGGTTACTGTGAAGTTTACATAAAATATCTTATGTAAATTGCAGTCTGCTTTAAGTTGATAACAACTGAATTTTAAACACATTGCAAAACTCTTTTTACTCCCACATTTTATATCTTTGATGACTCTTTTTATTTTTTGATTCCCTTAATTATTGCAATTTTAGTTAATTTTACTACTTTTGTCTTTTAATCTTCATGCTTTTTTTGTAAGTGATTGATCCACTACCTATAATATATTTACTTTTTTCAGTGAGATTTTTATTTCCATATGTTTTATTTTTAATTAGTGCCATTTCTTTTTAACTTAGAGAAGTTCCTTTATCACCACTAAGCAAGACCTACAAGAAATGTTAAACTCCTTTAGTTTTTGCTTACCTGGAAACCTCTTAATATCTCCTTCAATTCTGAATGAAATTTGGAGAATTCTTGGTTGGAAGTTTTTTCCTTTTAGCACTTTAAATATGTCATGCGATGTCATAAGGCCCTTCTGGCCTTAAAAGTTTCTACTGAAAAATCTGCTGACAACCTTATGGGTTTTGCCTTATATATAACAAGTTGTTTTTTTCTACTGCTTTTAAACTCCTCTTTACCCTTAACTTGTACCATTTTAAGCATAATGTGTCTTGGTGTGGATATCTTTGTGTTCATTTTATTTGGACTCTCTGAGATTCCTGGATCTGGATGTCTGATTTCTTCCCCAGATTAGGGAAGTTTTCAGTCATTATTTCTTCAAATATCTTTTCTCATCCATTCTATCTTCTTCTGGGATCCCTATAATGCAAATGTTATTCTGCCTGATGTTCCAAAGATCCCTTAAGGTAACTTCACTTCTCCCAGTTTTGTTTGTTTGTTTGTTTTTGTTTGTTGTTGTTGTTGTTTTTTGATGATCTGTCTGGCTAAGTGCCATTGGTTTGTCCTCCGGTATGCTGATTCATTTTTCCTACTTCATCCAGTCTGCTGCTGAACAAACCTAATGTCTTTTTAAGTTCAATTATAACTTCTGTTTGGTACTTTTATATTTTCTATCTATATTTTTTGAAGTTCTTACTGTGTTTATCCATTCTTCTCCTAAGTTCAGTAAGCATTTTTTTAAGATTTATTTATTTATTTATTTATTTGACAGAGAAAGAGAGAGAGGCAGGCAAAGGAGAGGGAGAAGCAGGCTCCCCACCAAGGAGAGAGCCCCATGTGGGGCTTGATCTCAGGACCCCAGGATCATCACCTGAACTGAAGGCAGACACTTAACTGAGCCACCCAGGTGCACCTCAGTGAGCATCTTTAATGACCATTACTTTGAACTCTTTATCAGGTATGTTGCTTAACTATTTCACTTATTTCTTTTTCTGAGGTTTTGTCTTGTTCTTTCATTTGAAACATATTTCTCCATTTCCTCATTTTGTCTGACTCTGTGTTTGTTTCTATGCATTTGTAGTTCAGCTACTTCTGTTCTTGAATGATTGTACTTACATAGGAGATGTTCTGGGCCCAGAAGCACAATCTCCCCTGGTCACCAAATCCAGCAACTCAAGTGGTTTCCCCTATGGGAGTACCCTCCTATTCTGTCAGCACCATAGCCATTGTGTATCAGTGGCCAGGGCTTACACTGGGACATGTCCATGACTGCTGTGGTGTATTGGTGGCAGGATTTTCAGGAGGGTGTGACCACTGGTGCTAGCAAGTTAAAGGGAGAATTCTAAAATGGTGTCCACCAGCACCAGTATTAATTAGACGGAGGTTGCAAAAATGGCTCCCACCAGTGTCTCAGTCCCCAAGGATTCCCTGCTGTTTCCTGCCTCTCCAGCAGATGCTTTAAGGCTAGTAAATGGGTCTCCCTTGCCTATGGTCTTTGTACTTTTCCAATGGGTGTTCTTGTGTTGGTTTCCAGGTCAAGTGAGTCTGTAGTTAGATCCTTTAAGAAAAGGTGTCCAATTCCCTACAGTTTTAGTTTTCCTGAGCATAATCCCCATTGATTTTCAAAGCCTGGTGTTTTGGGGCATCATCACTTGTGTGCAGGATCTAAAGGTTGGGGTGCTTATTTTTTTATTTTTTTAAAAGATTTTATTTATTTATTTGAGAGAGAGAGAGAGCACATGAGAGGGGAGAGGGTCAGAGGGAGAAGCAGACTCCCTGCTGAGCAGGGAGCCCGATGTGGGACTCCATCCCGGGACTCCAGGATCATGACCTGAGCCGAAGGCAGTCGCTTAACCAACTGAGCCAACCAGGTGCCCATGGGTTAGGGTGTTTAATGTACAACTTGAATCCCTTGCTCCTGAAAGAAAAATTCTATAACTTTGATATCCCTCTTAATGGTCATTTGCTGTAGCTGGAATGTAACTTTATTCCTGGTGAGTCCATGTCTCTGCCTCTCTTTGCTCCCTTGATGCTATCCTTTTATCCTTTGTTGTGGATGCTATGTTCATGCAATTTTGGGGTCCTTTTCAGAGAGAATTATTTCATATGTAGTTGTAGATTTGTTGTGTTAATGAGTGGATATGAGTACAAGATCTTACTATGTTGCTATCTTGAACCCTCCAGTGACATCTTAATGCCCAGTCCAGGCAGGTTGGCTATGCTCAAGTCAGGAATCTGGTTGGGAAAACTTGGGATGGGGACATCTGGATAGAGTACTCCCTGTGGCTCTGCAGATCCCCTGGAACCTCAGAGTTTACAGAGTTGGCCTACTTGTCCCTAGTAAAGGCTTGCACTTCCCACTAAAAGACTATGATCACAAATACCATATAATTTCACTCATATGTGGAATTTAAGAAACAAAACAGATAAGCATAGGGGAAGGGAAGGAAAAAGAAAAGATGAAAACAGGGAGGCAAACCATAAGGGACTCTTAACTACAGGAAACAAACTGAGTGTTGCTAGAGGGGAGGTGGGCAGGGGAATGGGGATAATTGGGGGAAGGGCATTAAGGAGGGCACCTGATGTAATGAGCACTGGGTGTTATATGCAACTGATGAGTCATTAAATTCTACCCCTGAAACTAATAATATACTATATATTAATTAAATTGAATTTAAATTAAAATTTTTTTAATTAAACTAAAATGACCACTTTTATCCCCCCCCCAAAAAAGGAAAAACACTGTGGTCACAAAGGCTATCAGGAAGGTGTTGATGCATGAGACACCAGAATCATTGAACAGTTCCTTCTGTTGCAATAAATGATTTTGTTTGAGAGTCAAAAGAGGCTCTCTTCTGCAGGCCACAGCTGACTGTAGAAGTGGGGACAGGGCTAGGCACATATATATCTATCAGGGTGATGGCCCACACCAGTAATTGGTAACCCAGACCTCTCCTCAACAGAGGTCTGGGACACCAGATGAGCTTTCTATTCCAGCAAAAATACTAGCCAACAGAATGATCTAGAATGGGTAGTAGAAAAAAAAAATGATAGAAATTATTTATGCCCTCAGGACCGTGTATAGCAGTGGGGGCTATAGTTAAACCTATTTAGGTATCCTCCAGAAATTGTGACTACTTCGTGCACCTCTCACATCTATTTGAGTCTCACTTTAAATTTATACTAACTTATCACTGTTTATATGTGGCAATTGGACCCTAGCAGACACTATCCGTGCTCCACCCAGATTCAGTTGGATCCTTTTTATCATTTCTCTATGCCTCTTCCCTGAATTCAGTGTGCCTTCACTTCCAAAATTCACACCTGTCTCATCTCCTGAAGCTTATCACTGGACTCTGGATATGGATAGGCCATGGGGGTTACATCCCTTGTGTTTGGTCCTTATCTGATGATTGCTGTTCAGCATGGCCCCATAAAATAGGAGCAGTCCTCTGGTATAAATATACCCATCAGTGTTCCTCTGTAATATCAAACTGAAGCCAACATAAGCAGGACTTTTTCCAAAATCTCACCCTTACTTGTCTTTTTTTCCCCTTCCTCTTTCTACTTTCCTCTATTCACTTAACAGTTTCTCCTGGGAGCATTTCTTTAAAAAAAAATATTATGTTGACATTCAATGTTATATTAGTTTCAGGTGTACAGCATAGTGATTTGACAATTCTATATATTACACAATGCTCACCACAATAAGTGTAGTTACCATCTGTCACTGTACAATGTTGTTATTATATTATTGACTATATTCCCTATGCTCTACTTTTCATCTCCATGACTTATTTATTTTACAAGTGGAAGTTTGTGCCTCTTAATATCCTTCCCCAATTTCACTCATCCCCCTAATCCCCCCACCTCTGGCAACCACTAGCTTTTTTCTCTGTATTTATGAGTTTGTTTCTGATGTTTAAGTTTGTTCGTTTTAAGATTCCACATATAAGTAAAATCATATTTGTTTTTCTCTGTCTGGCTTATTTCAGTTAGCATAATACCCTCTAGGTCCATCCATATTGCTGCAAATGGCAAGATCATCATCTTCTTTTTTTGACTAAGTAATATTCCATCTTCCATTCATCTTCATTAGTCTATTGATGGACACTTAGGTTGCTTCCATATCTTTGCTATTATAAATAATGCTGCAATAAACATAGGGGTGCATATATCTTTACCCAAAGAAAATAAAAACACTAATTTGAAAATATTCAGAAATTTATCCAATTCCAGTGGAATTACTGGATCATATGGTAGTTCTGATTATATGGTAGTTCTATATTTAATCTTTTGAGGAAACTCCATATTGTTTTCCACAGTGTTTGCACCAATGTAAATTCATACTGACTGGGCAGAAGGGTTTTCTTTTCTCTACATCCCCACAAACACTTATTTCTTGTCATTTTGATACTAGCCATTTTGAAGTTTAAGGTGATATCTAACTGTGGTTTTGATTTGCATTTCCCTGATGATCAGTGGTGTTGAGCATCTTTCAATTTGTCTGTTGGCCCATTAAATTGGGTTTCATGGTATTATTTGGTTTGGGGTTAGTTGGGGTCTTTAGCGTTAAGTTGTAGAAGTTCTTCATATATTTTGGATACTAATCCCATGTCAGACATATCATTTGCAAATCTCTCCTATCCAGTAGATTGCCTTTATGTGTTGTTGGTTTCCTTTACTATTGCAGAAGCTTTTTACTTTGATGTAGTCCCAATAGTTTATTTTTGCTTTGGTTTCCCTGCCTGAGGATTCATATGCATAAATAGGTTGTTAAGGTCAATATCCATGAGATCACTATTTGGGGGGGGTGCAGTTATTGTTTCATGTCCACATTGAGATCTTTAATCCATTTTGAGTTTTTATGGATGTTATAAGTTGTCCAGTTTTCTCAATACCATTTATTAAAGAGATTATCTTTTCCCCATTGTATATTCCTGCCTCCTTTGTTGTAGATTAATCACTCATATAAACATGGGTTTATTTCTTCTCTTTTAAGATTTATTTTAAAGGATTTTTTTAAAGATTTTTTTTAAAATTTATTTGACAGAGAGAGAGACAGCCAGAGAGAGAACACAAGCAGGGGGAGTGGGAGAGAGAGAAGCAGACTCCTGCAGAGCAGGGAGCCCGACTCGGGGCTTGATCCCAGGACCCTGGGATCGTGACCTGAGCCAAAGGCAGACGCTTAACGACTGAACCACCCAGGCGCCTCTAAGATTTATTTTAGAGAGAGAGAGCAGGGGGAGGAGCAGAGGGAGAGAGAGAATCCCAAGCAGACTCCCCACTCAGGATCTCATGACCTTGAGATCAAGATCTGAGCTGAAATCAAGAGCCAGATGCTTAACTAACTGAGCCACCCAGGCACCCCAAGCATAGGTTTATTTCTGGGCTCTCTCTCCTGTTTTATTGAACTATGTGTCTATTTTTGTGCCAGTACCATACTGTTTTGATTACTGTAGCTTTGTAGCATATCTTGAAATCTGGAATTGTGATACCTCTAGCTTGTTCATTCTTAAAATTGCTTTAGGTATTCAAGATTATTTGTGGTTCCATACAATTTTAGGATTATTTTTCTAGTTCTGTGAAAAATACTATTGGTATTTTGATAGGTATTTCATTGAATCTGTAGATTGCTTTGTAGTGTGAACAATTTTAACAATATTAATTTTTCCAATCCATCATCATGGTACATTTTTTCCATTGCTTGTGTCATTTTCAATTTCTTTCATTAGCATCTTTAACTTCCAGAGTATAGGTCTTTCCCCTCCTTGGTTAAATACATTTCTAGCCATTTTTTTTTTTATGCAATTGTAAATGGGATTTTTTTCTTGTCTTTTTTGGCTACATTATAATTACTGTATAGAAATGCAACAGATTTCTGTACATTAATTTTGTATTCTGCAACTTTGCTGAATTCATTTATCAGTTTTATTTGGTAAAGTCTTTAGGGTATTTATACATAAAATCTATATCATCTGCAAATAGTGACAATTTTATTTCTTCACTACCAATTTGGATGCCTTTTATTTCTTATCTGATTGTTGCAGCTAGGACTTCCAATACTAAGTTGAATGAAAGTGGTGAAAATGGACACTCTTGTCTTGTGCCTTATCTTAGAGGAAAATTTTCAGCTTTTCACCATTGAGTATGATGTTAGCTGTGGGTTTGTTATATATGGCCTTTATTATGTGGAGGTATGTTCCCTCTAATTCCATTTTATTGAAAGTTTTTATCATGAACAGATGTTGAATTTTGTCAAATGCTTTTTCTGTATCTATGGAGATTATAGGGTTTTATCCTTCATTTTGTTAATGTGATGTTTCATATCAATTCATTTTTCAATATTTAACCTTTGTTGCATTCCTGGAATAAACCTTACTTGATTGTGGGAAGTTATCATTTTAAAACGTATTGTCAAATTTGGTTTGTTAATATTTTGATGAGAAATTTGCATCTCTGTTCATCAGGGATATTGGCTTATAGTTGTTGTGTTTTGGTTGGCTGGATTTGTTTTATTTTTTTTGTAATGTATTTGTATGGTTTTGGTATCAGGTTAATAATGGCCTTATAGAATTAATTAGAACATTTTCTTTCCTCTAATTTTTAGAATAGTTTGAGAAAAATAGGTATTCTTCTTTAAGTGTTTGGTAGAATTTACCTGTGAAGCCATCTGGTCCTCAACTTTTGTTTGTTGGGAGTTGATTACCAATTCAATTTTGTTACTAGTAATCAGTCTGTTCAGATTTTCTATTTCTTCCTGAATCAGTTTTAGGAGTTTGTGTGTTTCTTGGAACTTAATTTCTTCTAGGTTGTCCATTTTGTTGGTATGTAATTTTTTGTAGTAGTCTCTTACATTGACATCACAGAAATAAAATGGATTATAAGTTCTCATCTTTCACTTCTGATTTTATGCAAGTCCTTTTTTTCTTGAGTCTGGCTAAAGGTTTACCAAGGTGCTTCTTTTTTTAAATTGTAGTTAACTACAGTGCAATATTGGTTCCTGGAGCAGAATTTGGTGATTCATCCCTTACATACAACACCCAGTGCTCATCACAAGTGTCTTCTTTAATACCCATCACCCACCTAGCCCATCCCCCACCCACTTCCCTCCATCAGCCCTTGGTTTGTTCTCTATTATTGAGAGTACTTTATGGTTTGTTTCCCTCTCCTTTTTCTTCTCTCTTCCCCATGTTAATTTTTTTTCTTCTTAAATTCCACATACGAGTGAGATAATATGAGATTTGTCTTTCTCTGACTGACTTATTTCACTTGGCATAATACATTCTAGCTCCATCCATGTTGGCAAGATTTCATTCTTTTTGATGACTAATATACCATTGTATATTATATTCCATATATATATAATTATATATATATAATTCCATATATATATTATATTCCATATATATATACACACACACACACACACACACACACACACACATCCACACACATTATCAAAGTTTTTTTACCCGTAAAAAAAACCTCAGGGGTGTGGTCTCAGTTGCAAGGATGAGAAAGTTCTGGAAATGGATGGTGCTGATGGTTGCACAACAATGAATGAACTTAATACCATGAAACTGTGCCCTTAAAAAATGTTTAAATAGTCAATTTTGGGGGAGAAGGAAAGATGGTGGAGGAGTAGGGGACCCTATTTCAACTGGTCCCTGGAATTGAGCTGGATATCTACCAGACCACTCTGAGCACCCATGAAACCAGCCTGAGATGTAAGAAGATCTGGATCTCTACAAACAGAATATCACAGGCAGTTGGTTTTGAGGTACAAAGCAGGGAGCCCTGATTCTGCGGGCAGATATCAGAGGATAAATGGCACCAGGAGGGTGCCTGTCCTGGGGATCCTACACCGCTGGTGAGTGACAGCCTTGCACACTGGGGGATGGGGCACAGACTCGCAGACCGGTAGCCACAGGGCAAGGACATTAGGGCAGCCCCCGGGGCGGAAACCTGGAGTGGCGAGGTCCTGCGTGCAAACTGGGAGTGGCTGGTGGTTTTAGAAGCACAAAGGGCAGAGATGTGCCCTGACCTGGAGGCAGGACTGGGGGTGCTGTGGAGGGGTGCACAAACCAGGACGCTGCAGTTTATAGCAGCACAGACAGAAACGGAGACGGTGTGGCCTAGAGAGCTCACTGAAGAACAGACTGCGGTCTCTCTGCTCTGAGACAGAGGGTTGGAAACGGTCTCTTCTGCTCTGACTCACAGAAGAGATGTGGAAAGCCACCAGGGAAAGCTGCCAGAGAACAAAAGCCCCCAAAACTGATTTCCACTGAGCCCATGCCCCGCCACAGGTTGCCTGAGTAACAGCGCGGCAGGCCCCTCCCCCAGAAGACAGACTGGGAAAACAAGAGGCCAGCAGCCCTAAGGTCCCAAGAAAACAGGTGCATCTTGCTTGGGTTCTAGTCAATAATTTGGACTCTATACATTCCCTCAACCACCCATCAACAGAACGACTAGGAGGAGGAACCCCCAAAATAGAAAAGACTCAGAGATTATGACTTATGCTGCAGATTTACAAATGGATGCAGATATAACCAAGATGTCAGAGATGGAATTCAGGCTAGCAATTGTGAAGACAATGGCTAGAATGGAGAAATCAATTAATGGCAACATAGAGTCTCTAAGGGCAGAAATGAAAGCTGAATTGGCAGAACTTAAAAATGCTATCAATGAGATCCGTTCCAATCTAGACAATCTAACAGCTAGGGTAACTGAGGCAGAAGAACAAATAAGCGACCTGGAAGACAATATAATAGATAAAAAGGGAAACGAGGAGGCCAGGGAAAAACAACTCAGAATTCATGAAAATAGAATCAGAGAAATAAGTGACACCATGAAGCATTCCAATGTCAGAATAATTGGAATCCTGGAGGGAGTGGGGAGAGAGAGAGAGAAGACTAGAAGATGTATTTGAGCAAATCGTAGCTGAGAACTTCCCTAATCTGGGGAATGAAACAAACATTCACATCCTAGAGGCAGAGAGGACCCTTCCCCAAATCAAGGAAAACAGGCCAACACCCCAGCATGTCATAGTAAAACTTGCAAATCTTAGAACCAAGGAAACCATCTTAAGGGCAGTTAGGGGGAAGAGATTCCTTATGTACAGAGGGAGGAATATCAGAATAATGTCAGACCTATCCAAAGAGACCTGGCAAGCCAGAAAGGCCTGGCAAGACATATTCAGGGTACTAAATGAGAAGAACATGCAGCCAAGAATACTTTAACTGGCAAGGCTGTTATTTAGAGTGGACGGAGAGATGCAGAGCTTCCACAACTGGCAGAAACTGAAGGAATATGTGACCACTAAGCTGGCCCTGCAAGAAATATTAAGTGGGGTTCTATAAAAGGAGAAAGACCCCAAGAGTGATATACAACAGAAATTTACAGGGACAATCTATAGAAAAAAGGACTTCACAGGTAACATGATGACAATAAATTCATATCTTTCAATAATCACTCTCAACATGAACGGCCTAAATGTTCCCATAAAGTGGCACAGGGTTGCAGATTGGATAAAAAGACAGGACCCATCCATATGCTGCCTACAAGAGACTCATTTTGAACCTGAAGTTACATCCAGACTGAAAGTGAAGGATGGAGATCCATCTTCCATGCCTGCGGACCTCAAAAGAAAGCTGGGGTAGCAATTCTTATATCAGACAAATTAGATTTTAAACTAAAGTCTGTAATTAGAGACACAGAAGGACACTATATCATCCTTAAAGGGTCTACCCAACAAGAAGATCTAACAATTGTAAATATCTATGCCCCCAATATGGGAGCAGCCATCTACATAAGCCAACTGTTAACCAAAATAAAGAGTCATATTGATAACAATACATTAATTGTAGGAGACCTCAGTACTCCACTCTCAGCAATAGACAGATCATCTAAGCAGAAAATAAACAAGGAAACAAGAACTTTGAATGATACACTGGACCAGATGGACCTCATAGGTATTTACAGAACATTCCACCCTAAAACAACAGAATACTCATTCTTCTCTAGCGCACATGGAACTTTCTCCAGAATAGACCACATACTAGGTCACAAATCAGGTCTCAACTGATACCAAAAGATTGAGATTATTTCCTGCATATTCTCAGACCACAATGCTTTAAAACTGGAACTCAATCACAAGAAAAGATTTGGCAGAAATTCAAACACTTGGAAGCTAAAGACCACTCTGTTCAAGAATGTTTGGGTCAACCAGGAAATCAAAGAAGAACTTAAACAATTCATGGAAATCAATGAGAAAGAAAACACATCAGTCCAAAACCTATGGGATACTGCAAAGTCAGTCCTAAGGGGGAAATACATAGCCATCCAAACCTCACTCAAAAAAAAAAAGTAGAAAAATCCCGAATTCACCAACTAACTCTACTCCTTAAAGAACTAGAGAAAAAGCAACAAACGATGCCTAAGCCACGCATTAGAAGAGAAATTAAAATTAGAGCAGAAATCAATGAATTAGAAACCAGAAACACAGTAGACCAGATCAACGAAACTAGAAGTTGGTTCTTCGAAAGAATTAATAAGACCGATAAATCACTGGCCAGACTTATCCAGAAGAAAAGAGAAAGGACCCAAATTAATAAAATTATGAATGAAAGGGGAGAGATCATGACTAACACCAAGGAAATAGAAACAATTATTAGAAATTATTATCAAGAACTATATGCCAATAAACTAAGCAATCTGGATGAAATGGAGGACTTCCTGGAAACCTATAAGCTGCCAAGACTGAAACAGGAAGAAATTGACAACCTGAATAGGCCAATAACCAGTAACGAGATTGAAGCAGTGATAAAAAACAAGAGTCCAGGGCCTGATGGATTCCCTGGGGAATTCTACCAAACATTCAAACAAGAAATAATACCTATTCTACTGAAGCTGTTTCAAAAAATAGAAACAGAAGGAAAACTTCCAAACTCATTCTATGAGGCTAGCATTACCTTAATCCCCAAACCAGGCAAAGACCCCATCAAAAAGGAGAATATCAGACCGATATCCCTGATGAATATGGATTCCAAAATCCTCAACAAAATCCTAGCTAATAGGATCCAACAATACATTAAAAGGATCATCCAGCACGACCAAGTGGGATTTATCCCTGGTATGCAAGTGTGGTTCAACTTTCGCAAATCAATCAATGCGATAGAACACATTAATAAGAGGAGAGAGAAGAGCCATATGGTCCTCTCAATTGATGCAGAAAAAGCATTTGACAAAATACAACATCCTTTCCTGATTAAAACTCTTCAGAGTATAGGGATAGAGGGAACATTCCTCAAGTTCATAAAATCCATCTATGAAAAACCCACAGTGAATATCATCCTCAATGGGGAAAAGCTGAGAGCCTTTCCCTTAAGATCAGGAACACGACAAGGATGCCCACTCTCGCCACTACTGTTCAACATAGTACTAGAAGTCCTAGCAACAGCAATCGGACAACAAAAAGAAATAAAATGTATTCACATTGGCAAAGAAGAAGTCAAACTCTCTCTTTTCACAGACGACATGATACTTTATGTGGAAAACCCAAAAGACTCCACCCCCAAATTACTAGAACTCATCCAGCAATTCAGTAATGTGGCAGGATACAAAATCTATGCACAGAAATCAGTAGCTTTCTTATACACTAACAATATAACTCTAGAAAGAGAAATTAGAGAAACAATTCCATTTACAATAGCACCAAAAACCGTTAGATACCTCGGAATAAACCTAACTAAAGAGATAAAGGATCTATACTCTAGGAACTACAGAACACTCATAAAAGAAATTGAAGAAGACACAAAAAGATGGAAAAACATTCCATGCTCATGGATTGGAAGAATAAACATTGTTTAAAATGTCTATGCTACCCAGAGCAATCTATACCTTCAATGCCATCGTGATCAAAATGCCAATGACATTTTTCAAAGTGCTGGAACAAACAATCCTAAAATTTGTATGGAATCAGAAAAGACCCCAAATCACCAAGGAAATGCTGAAAAAGAAAAACAAAGCTGGGGGCATCACGTTACCCAATTTCAAGCTATATGACAAAGCTGTGATCACCAAGACAGCATGGTACTGGCACAAAAACAGACATATAGAGCAATGGAACAGAAGAGAGAGCCCAGCTATGGACCCTCAACTCTATGGTCAAATAATCTTTGACAAAGCAGGAAAAAACATGCAATGGGAAAAAGACAGTCTCTTCAATAAATGGTGCTGGGAAAATTGGACAGCCACATGCAGAAGAATGAAATTCGACCATTCTCTAACACCATTCACAAAGATAACTCAAAGTGGATGAAAGACCTCAGTGTGAGACAGGAATCCATCAAAATCCTAGAGGAGAACATAGGCAGCAACCTCTTTGACATTGGCCACAGCAACTTCTTTCAAGATACATCTCCAAAAGCTAGTGAAACAAAAGCAAAAATGAACTTTTGGGACTTCATCAAGATAAAAAGCTTCTGCACAGCAAAGGAAACAGTCAACAAAACAAAGAGGGAACCCACAGAACGGGAGAACATATTTGCAAATGACACTACAGATAAAGGGCTGGTATCCAAGATCTATAAAGAACTTCTCAAACTCAACACCCAAAAAACAAATAATCAAGTCAAAAAGTGGGCAGAAGATATGAAAAGACACTTCTCTGAAGAAGACATACAAATGGCTAACAGACACATGAAAAAATGTTCATCATCATTAGCCATCAGGGAAATTCAAATCAAAACCACATTGAGATACCACCTTACACCAGTTAGAATGGCAAAAATGGACAGGGAAAGAAACAACAAATGTTGGAGAAGTTGTGGAGAATGGGGAACCCTCTTACACTGTTGGTGGGAATGCAAGTTGGTACAGCCACTTTGGAAAAGTGTGGAGCTTCCTCAAAAATTTAAAAATAGAGCTACCCTATGACCCAGCAATGGCACTACTGGGTATTTTCCCCAAAGACACAGATGTAGTAAAAAGAAGGGCCATATGCACCCCAATGTTCATAGCAGCAATGTCTGCAATAGCCAAACTGTGGAAGGAGCTGAGGTGCCCTTCAACAGATGAATGGATAAAGAAGATGTGGTCCATATCTACAATGGAATATTACTCAGCCACCAGAAAGGATGAATACCCAACTTTTACATCAACGTGGATGGGACTGGAGGAGATTATGCTAAGTGAAATAAGTCAAGCAGAGAAAGTCAATTATCATATGGTTTCACTTATTTGTGGAACATGAGGAATAGCATGGAGGACATTAGGAGAAGGAAGGGAAAATGAAGGGGGGAAATCGGAGGGGGAGATGAACCATGAGAGACTATGGACTCTGAGAAACAAACAGGGTTTTAGAGGGGAAAGGGGTGGGGGGATGGGTTAGCCCATGGATGGGTATTAAGGACGGCACGTACTGCATGGAGCACTGGGTGTTATACAAAAACAATGGATCATGGATCACCACATCAAAAACTAATGTTGTATTTGTATGGTGACTAACATAACATAATAAAATTAAAAAAAAAAAACCTCAGCTTTTGGTTTGTCATCCTTTCTTTTGTCTGTATTTATTTTTCCCTAATCTTTATTATTTTCCTCCTATTTAATTTGGGCCTTGTTCTTTTTCTAGTTCCTGTAGGTGTAAAATTAGATTAAGATTGGTTTTATTTCTTAAAATGGGCCTAAGACTGGTTTTATTTCTTAAGATGGGCCTAAGAACCATAAACTTCCATCTTACAGTGTCCTCAAATCTATGGGATTCAGCAAAAGAGGTATGTTTCCATTTTTGTTGTCTCATGGTATTTTGATTTCCTATTTGATTTCTTCATTGACTCATTGGTTTTTCAGTAGCATGTAGGCCTTCATGTTTTGTGTATTTTCCAGTTATTTTCTTGTAATTTAATTCTGGTTTCATAACATTGTGATCAGAAAAGATGCTTGGTATAATTTCAATCTTTTTAAATTTATTAAGGCTTGTTTTGTGGCCTAACATGTGATTGATCCTGGAGACTATTCCATGTGCACTTAGAAAGTATATTCTGCTGTTTGGGGTTGGATTGTTCTGCATATATATTAGGATCATCCGGCATAATGTGTTGTTCAAAGACACTGTTTCTTTGTTGATTTTCTGTCTGGGTGATCTATCCAATGATGTAAGTGGGGTGTTAAAATCCCATATTACTGTATCACCATCAATTTCTTTAATAGCTGCTTGATACATTTAGGTGCTTCTACATTGGGTTCATAGATATCTACAATTGTTATATCTTCCTTTTGGATTGATCCCTTTGTCATTACATAATACCCTTCTTTATCTCTTATTACAGTCTTCGTTTTAAAGTCTATTTAGTCTATTCCACCTCAGCTTCCTTTTTGTGCCCATTTGCATAGAATATCTTTTTCCACCCCTTCTCTTTCACTTCAGACCTAAAGATACTTATATACTGAGTCTCTTAAGGGCAGCATATAGAGTGTTTAAATGGATTTTAAAAAAAAAAGAAGAAGCTTGTCTTTTGGAACATTTAGTCCATTTACATTTTAAGTAGTTATTGATATTGGTGGGGTGCTTGGGAAGCTCAGTTGGTTGATCATCTGACTCTTGGTTTCAACTCAGGTCGTGACGTCATGGAATTGAGCCCTATGTTGGGCTCCATGCTTAGCGCAGTCTGCTTGAGTTTCTCTCTCAAATCTTTACATATCAGTAACTTTTTTTTTTAATTTATTACAGGCCAGCCTCAGAGGCCTCCAATAAGGGAATCTCTTGTTTTTTCAAGTTTTTATTTAAATTCTAGTTAACATAAAGAGTAGTGTTGATGAATCACTAAATTGTATTTCTGAAACCACTTACATATAATGCCCCATGCTTATCACAAGTGCCCTCCTTAGTACCCATCCAATAAGGAAATCTTGTCCTCCCAGTTGAATTCTCTGCCTGAGAAGCTGCTAGAGGTGTTGACTCTGAGAATCAAGATGGCTGAGGAGCTGGTAGTCATTTGTCAGTGTTCTATTTCTTACTCTGTCAAGAGTTTTCTTTTTACCATCTTAATTAGTTCTTAAACTTCTGAGTCATGATGACTATTGCCGAGGCTTCATGGATTTTGCTGCAGAACTGGGGTGTTTGCTAACACCAACTAACTCAGAAGTTCTTTATCAACTTTTGGCCATGATGGAATTAAAAGGTGATTGTCTTTCACAGGTATTACCCCCAAGAAACCTAAGAGTGGACACAAGGTTGAACAGGACCATTAATTTCCTATTGCTGCTATAACAAATTACCACAAACGTAATGGTTTAAGACAAATGTATTGTCTTAAATTTCATTGAGCTAAAAGTCAAGGTCTCATTAGGCTGCATTCCTTCTGAAGTTTCCAAGGGAACATCACTTTCCTTACTTTATCCAGCTTCCAAGAGGCTGTCTACATTCCTGGGCTTGTGGCCTTGCATCACTCTAACCTCTACTTCCTCTCCTCCTGACCAATTTTCCCTTCTTTCCCTTACAAGAACCCATGTGATTATCTTGGATTACCTGGGTAGACCCAATGTAATGTCCCCATCTCATCATCCTCAACAATCATATCTGCAAACTCCCTGTGCATTTAAGGCAACATCCATGAGAAGAGAATGTGGACTTCTTTGAAGAAATCCTTCAGGTGGTTATGCAGATCTGGCTTGTGTGAAAGGAAAAAAGGGAGAGAGGAGAACTCTGAACCTCAAGATAAATATATAAAGCTTTCCTATAGAGAAGGTATTGCTTTTTAAATTTTAAACTTTAAAGAAATGACATTTATTCTGACTGTTGTCACAAAATGTTTACATTTTTTAAAGTATATTTTCAGTTACAAAGCTAGCACATTACATGTTTAGGTACTCAACCCCAATTATTGGAGAAGTAGAGAAATGCAATTCGCCTGGCTGTAATCTAAGCCTAATTCCCTATTTTCTTATGAGATGTGACTCAGCAGAATTGTTTAAGAATGTTCAGGATCATTCCTTGAGCAGTGATGATTGTAAACTTCCAAGTATCATCACAAGATGGCAGAAGAGGATAAATCATGGGACAGCTGACAGTAATGGCTCGGATCTGTAAGTGGTAAGACCATATAAGTCATTCTCATTTTTTTCCCTGTGTGTGTAAGATTTTATTTATTTGAGAAAGAGAGGAGAGGGACAAGCAGACTCCCTGCTGAGTGGGAGCTAGATGCTGGGTGATCCCAGGACTCTGAGATCATGACCTGAGCTGAAGGCAGAGGCTTAACCAAAGAGCCACCCAGGCACTACTCACCCTCTGCAGTTTCTGCAGTTAAGCAAATACTTAAGAAGATGTGTCAGGGTTTAACCAGAGAAACAACCAGTAGAAGACCAATATATCAATTTCAAGGAATTAGATAGTTCAATTGTGGAGGTTGGTAAGGAAAATCCAAAATCTGTAGGGCAAGCTGTCAGGAAGGATAGGATGGAACTATTACACATGGCTGAAACTTATCCACAGGCATAGGTTTATCTTAAAAGCAGTGCTGAACTTATTTGAAGTCCTTTAAATTGACTATTTTAGATGTCTTTAAGGGAGATTAAATCAGACCTGTAAAGTTAACTGATTACGTACTTTACATGCTTCTGTGAAGGAATTTTACAGATGTAATTGATGTTTGATTGAACAACTGAAGCCTGTACCCTGGCCACATTGACACATCAAAAGACCATAGTCTACCCCCTATCAACTTATATATCACTTTAAACCATACTTAATCTAGGAGACCCTAGTCTCTGTCTCTCAACAAAGATCAACAATTAGGCAGCTATCCATGAACAAAAACAGCTCTCAGTTCTCTGGGATGTGGAGAAGTGGCTAGGAACAAAGAGGCTACCACTAACAGCCCTGTAATAGGAGAAATCACAGTTCCTAGTGACCTACTCTGTAGATTAAAATAACTACCAGGAGTCACTGCAGATCCCCTTCAGATTTCACTCACTTTTGCACCACAGGTATTCTAATTCACTAACACTAGCCATTTGAATCCTTCCCACTTCTTCTGCTTCCCCACCAGAGTCCAGGATCTATAACTACAGCCATCCAAGTTCTCTGTGGCCAAAGAGTAAAATGCCAGCCACGTAAGGCTTCTCAGGCTTCTGTAGTTCTGTGAGTACAAGAAGGCAACCTAAGTCCCATAGGCTGACTACTGCCACTGTGCCTGTACTCAGGGCTAGACCCTCCAGCTCTGTACCTGCATGCCACCATCCTGACTACTGTCATCAGTTTCCACTGCCGTGTAAATGCCCAGGGATGAGGGTGGGGAGCTGTGCAGCCACAGATGAGTATACTGGTAGCCAAATCTCCAGCTGCTTAGGTGTCTGGATCAGGCCCTGCCTTCTGTCACAGGCCAGCACAACCACACCTATCTGTAGCTAGTGTCCCAGCTGTGCACCTGCACATTCCCAAACTAATCCCTATCACTCTTCTCCACTTAAATGTGCAGCCACAAGAGAGAAAGCCAATAGCTACAGCTGCTAGTGAGCCCTTGCTACCTGCCCTGCCCCCCATCACCAAATGTCTGTAATTGGCTTCTGCCACTACACCAGCACTTACAGCTGGACTCCACAACTAAGAATGTGTAACCACTGACTCCAGTCACCACTATTGCCTGCCCTGGTCCCTAGCTACTCAATCAGGAGGTGCTGCTTAGAACACCAACCCTTGCAGCCACTGCAGACCCTCCATAGTGCTTAGCAAGGGCCACAGAGTTGTTGATACTGTGGGCCCCAGCAATGTGAGCCAAAGAAATACCATGGCCTCCCCAGACCCAGTGACACCACACTCCTCTTCATTTGGTGCCATGCACCATTGGACCTAGGGTCACAGCATGATCAAGCATGCACCACCAGTATTGAAATGTTTCCCTTACCAAAGTCAAAGTCTAGAAGAGGTGACTGCTTCATCAAAGGTGCAGACATCTACACAAAGCTAGGGGGATCACAAAGAATCAAGGACATGAGTCTTCATCAAAGGAATACAGCAAACTTGCAGTAAAAATCCCAAAGAAATGGAGATCAAAGAATTGACAGATAATTCAGAATAATTATTCAGATGTTCAGAAAACTACAAGAGAACACAAACAATTTAATGAGATCAGGAAAACAATACAAGGACAAACTGGTTTTTTGTTTTCTATTTTAACTTCTCAAATTTGGGAGCTAAATATTGTGGCTGAACTGAAGAATTCAGTAGGGAGCTTCAAGGCGTATTTGAGAATGCTGGAGAGAAAATTAGAAAGGTAAAAGATAAGTCCAGCCAGGGGTTTATCAATCTTGTTAATTCTTTCAAAGAACGAGCTCCTAGTTTCATTGATCTGTTCTGCTGTTCTTTTGGTTTCTATTTCATTAATTTCTGCTCTGATCTTTATTATTTCTCTTCTCCTGCTGGGTTTAGGCTTTATTTGCTCTTCTTTCTCCAGCTCCTTTAGGTGTAGGGTTAGGTTGTGTTTTTGAGACCTTTCTTGTTTCTTGAGAAAGGCTTGTATTGCTATATACTTTCCTCTTAGGACTGCCTTTGCTTCATCTCAAAGATTTTGAACAGTTGTGTTTTCATTTTCATTGGTTTCCATGAATTTTTTTAATTCTTTAATTTCCTGGTTGACCCATTCATTCTTTAGTAGGGTGTTCTTTAGCTTCCATGTATTTGAGTTCTTTCCAACTTTCCTCTTGTGTTTGAGTTCTGGTTTCAAAGCATTGTGGTCTGAAAATATGCAGGGAATGATCCCAATCTTTTGGTACTGATTGAGACCTGATTTGTGACTTCGGATGTGATCTGTTCTGGAGAATGTTCCATGGGCACTAGAGAAGAATGTGTATTCTGTTGCTTTAGGATGGAATGTTCTGAATATATCTGTGAAGTCCATTTGGTCCAGGGTGTCATTTAAAGTCTTTATTTCCTTGTTGATCTTTTGCTTAGATGATCTGTCCATTTCAGTGAAGGGGGTGTTAAATTCCCCCACTATTATTGTAGTGTTGTCGATGTGTTTCTTTGCTTTTGTTATTAATTGGCTGCTCCCATGTTAGGGGCATAGATATTTACAATTGTTAGATCTTCTTGTTGGATAGACCTTTTAAGTAGGATATAGTGTCCTTCCTCATCTCTTCGTATAGTCTTTTGTTTAAAAGCTAATTTGTCTGATATAAGGATTGCCACCCCAGGTTTCTTTTGGTGTCCATTAGCATGGTAATGGTTTTCCACCCCCTGACTTTCAATCTGGGGGTGTCTTTTGGGTCTAAAATGAGTCTCTCGCTGTCAGCATATCAATGGGTCTTCTTTTTTTATCCAATATGATAGCCTGTGTCTTTTGATTGGGGCATTTAGCCCATTTACACTCAGGGTAACTATTGAAAGATATGAATTTAGTGCCATTGTATTGCCTGTAAGGTGACTGTTACTGTATATTGTCTGTGTTCTTTTCTGGTCTATGTTACTTTTAGGCTCTCTCTTTGCTTAGAGGACCCCTTTCAATATTTCTTGTAGGGCTGGTTTCATGTTTGCAAATTCCTTTAGTTTTTGTTTGTCCTGGAAGTTTTTTATCTCTCCTTCTATTTTCAGTGACAACCTAGCTGGTCATTGAAAGGTCTCTGTGGATAGGTCTGTTACCAATCTAATGTTTCTACCATTGTAGGTTACAGATCTCTCGTCCCAAGTTGTTTTCAGGATTTTCTCTTTATCTCTGAGACTCATAAGTTTTACTATTAGATGTCAGGGTGTTGACCTATTTTTATTGATTTTGAGGGGGGTTCTCTGTGCCTCCTGGAAATTCTCTACTATAAAGAGAAATGACCCAAATAAATAAAATCATGAATGAAAGAGGAGAGTTCACAACTAACACCAAAGAAATACAAACAATTATAAGAACACATGATGAGAAACTATATGCCAGCAAATTAGATAATCTGGAAGGAATGGATGCATTCCTAGAGATGTATAAACTACCAAACCCTATGGTTTGGAACCAAGAAGAAATAGAAAACCTAAATAGACCTAAACCACTAAGGAAATCGAAGTAGTCATCAAAAACCTCCCAACAAACAAGAGCCCAGGGCCAGATGGCTTCCCAGGGGAATTCTACCAAACATTTAAAGAAGAATACATACATATTCTTCTGAAACTGTTCCAAAAAATAGAAATGGAAGGAAAACTCCAAACTCATTTTATTAGGCCACCATTACCTTGATCCCAAAACCAAAGATCTCATCAAAAAAGGAGAATTACAGACCAATATCCTTGATGAACATGGATGCAAAAATTCTCACCAAAATACTAGCCAATAGGATCCAACAGTACCTTAAAAGGATTATTCACCACGACCAAGTGGGATTTATCCCTGAGCTGCAAGGTTTCTTCAACATCTGCAAATCAATGTAATACAATACATTATAAAAGAAATAACAAGAACCATATGATCCTCTCAATAGATGCAGAAAAAGCATTTGACCAAGTACAGCATCCTTTCTTGATCAAAACTCATCAGAGTATAGGGATAGAGGGTACATACCTCAATATCATAAAAGCCATCTATGAAAAACCCACAGCGAATAGCATTCTCAATGGGGAAAAACTGAGAGCTTTCCCCCAAAGGTCAGGAACACAGCAGGGATGTCCACTATCACCACTGCTATTCAACATAGTACTAAAAGTCCTAGCCTCAGCGATCAGACAACAAAAATAAATCAAAGGCATCCGAATCGGCAAAGAAGAAGTCAAACTCTCACTCTTTGCAGATGATATGATACTTTATGTGGAAAACCCAAATACTCCACCCCAAAACTGCTAGAACTCATACAGGAATTCAGTAAAGTAGCAGGATATAAAATCAATGCACAGAAGTCAGTGGCATTCCTATACACCAACAACAAGACAGAAGAAAGAGAAATTAAGGAGTCGATCCCATTTACAATTGCACCCCAAACCATAAGATACCTAGGAATAAATCTAACCAAAGAGGCAAAGAATCTGTACTCAGAAAACTATAAAATACTCAGGAAAGAAATTGAGGAAGACACAAAGATATGGAAAAACATTCCATGCTCATGGATTGGAAGAACAAATATGGTGAAGATGTCAATGCTACCTAGAGCAATCTACACATTCAACGCAATCCCTATCAAAATACCATCCACTTTTTTCAAAGAAATGGAACACATAATCCTAAAATTTGTATGGAATCAGAAAAGACTCCAAATAGCCAGAGGCATATTGAAAAAGAAGAGCAAAGCTGGTGGCATCATAATTCCGGACTTCAAGCTCTATTACAAAGCTGTCATCATCAAGGCAGTATGGTACTGGCACAAAAACAAACACATAGATCAATGGAACAGACTAGAGAGCCCAGAAATGGACCCTCAACTCTATGGTCAACTAATCTTCGACAAAGCAGGGAAGAATATCCAATGGAAAACAGACAGTCTCTTCAACAAATGGTGTTGGGGAAACTGGACAGCCACATGCAGAAGAATGAAACTGGACCATTTCCTTACACCACACACAAAAATAGACTCAAAGTGGTTGAAAGACCTAAATGTGAGACAGGAGTCCATCAAAATCCTAAAGGAGAACACAGGCAGCAACCTCTTCAGCCCCAGCCGCAGCAACTTCTTCCTAGACACATTGCCAAAGGCAAGGGAAGCAAGGGCAAAAATAAACTATTGGGACTTCATCAAGATAAAAAGCTTTTGCACAGCAGAAGAAAGTCAACAAAACCAAAAGACAGCCGACAGAATGGGAGAAGATATTTGCAAATGACATTTCAGATAAAGGGCTAGTATCCAAAATCTATAAAGAACTTCTTAAACTCAACACCCAAAGAACAAATGACCCAGTCAAGAAATGGGCAGAAGACATGAACAGATATTTTTCCAAAGAAGACATCCACATGGCCAACAGACACATGAAAAAGTGCTCAACATCGCTCGGCATCAGGGAAATCCAAATCAAAACCTCAATGAGATACCACCTCACACCAGTCAGAATGGCTAAAATTAACAAGTCAGGAAATGACAGATGTTGGCGGGGATGCGGAGAAAGGGGAACCCTCCTACACTGTTGGTGGGAATGCAAGCTGGTGCAGCCACTCTGGAAAACAGTATGGAGGTTCCTCAAAAAGTTGAAAATAGAGCTACCCTATGACCCAGCAATTGCACTACTGGGTATTTACCCCAAAGATACAAATGTAGTGATCCAAAGGGGTACATGCACCCCGATGTTTATACCAGCATTGTCCACAATAGCCAAACTATGGAAAGAGTCAAGATATCCATCAAAAGATGAATGGATAAAGAAGACATGGTATATATATATATATATATATACACACACACACACAATGGAATATTATGTGGCCATCAAAAGGAATGAAATCTTGCCATTTGCAATGATGTGGATGGGACTGGGGGGTATTATGCTGAGCGAAATAAGTCAATCAGAGAAAGACATGTATCATATGATCTCACTGATATGAGGAATTTTTAATCTCAGGAAATAAACTGAGGGTTGCTGGAGTGGTGGGGGTGGGAGGGATGGGGTGGCTGGGGGATAGACATTGGGGAGGGTATGGCTATGGTGAGCATAGTGAGTTGTGTAAGACTGTTGAATCACAGACCTGTACCTCTGAAACAAATAATACATTATATGTTTAAAAAAAAAAGATAGCAGGAAGGGAAAAATGAAGGGGGGGGGGAATCAGAGAGGGAGACGAACCATGAGAGACTATGGACTCTGAGAAACAAACAGGGTTCTAGAGGGGAGGGGGGCAGGGGAATGGGCTAGCCTGGTGATGGGTATTAAAGAGGGCACATTCTGTGTGGAGCACTGGGTGTTGTGCACAAACAACGAATCATGGAACACTACATCAAAAACTAATGATGTAATGTATGGTGATTAACATAACATAATAAAATAAAAGAAAGCTAAAAGATTAAAATTACCAATCAGATGAATAAAGATGTGAGGTAGATTATATGTGTATACACACACACACACACACACACACACATACACACACACACACATGCAACTGAATATTAGCCATAAAAAAGAATGAAATCTTGACATTTGCAACAACATAGATGGATCTAGAGGGTATAATGTTCAGCAAAATAAGTCAGACACTATGATTTCATTCATATGTGGAAGTTAAATGAAAAAAGCAAAAAAACAGACTTTCAAATATAGAGAATTGGTGGTTGCTAGACTGGGGGGATGGTGAAATGGGCGAAGGGGAGTAAGAGTGCATTTATTGTAATGAGTAATGAATAGAATTATTGAGTCATTATGTTGTAGACCTGAAGCTAATATAACACTGTATGTTAATTATACTTGAATTTTAAACATAATACTTTTTGTTTATTAATTTAAAAAGTACTCTATGGTGACTAACACAACATAAAAAAATAAGAATGAAAGGAATGAAGAAAGTCTATGGAATTTATAAGAACCAAAGGAAATAATATACATATCACTGGAGTCCCAATAGGAGAAAAGTAGATATATTAAACAGTGACTGAGAACCTCCCAAACCTGGGGAGAAATTTGGATATCCAAGTTTATGAATCTAATAGGTCACCTTGAAATTTCAATCCAAAATTATCTCTTCCAAGACACATAATAAAACTACCTAAAGTCAAACAAAGACTTTTTAAAGCAGTAAGAGAAAAAATATAAGGGAAAACACATTGAAATATCAGTGGATCTCTGAGCAGAGACCTTGCTGGCCGGGAGAGAATGGGATAATATATTTAAAGTGTTAAAAATAAACCTCCAACCAATAGTACTTTACCTGGCCTTTATTTCTAAAGGACAAATTTGCCAGGTAAAACTTTCCTTAACAAAAGCTAAGGAATTTATCACCAGTTTACCTGCCTTACAAGAAGTGCTGAATGAGGGGCGCCTGGGTGGCTCAGTTGGTTAAGCGACTGCTTTCGGCTCAGGTCATGATCCTGGAGTCCCAGGATCAAGTCCCGTATCGGGCTCCCTGCTCAGCAGGGAGTCTGCTTCGCCCGCTGACCCTCCCCCCTCTCATGTGCTCTCTCTCTCTCTCTCTCTCTCTCTCTCATTCTCTCTCAAATAAATAAATAAAATCTTTAAAAAAAATAAAAAAAGAAAATAAAAAAAAGAAAAGAAATGCTGAATGAAGTTCTTCAATCTGAAATAAAAGTACACAAATAAAATGAAAACAGTTAAAAATGTATCTTATACTGGTAAATTGTACAGTCAGATTCAGAACGCCCTAATACTGTAACCTGCTGATGCGTTAATTACGTAACACTAGCATAAAGGATAAAGGACAAAAGGATTAAAGATAGCTATAGCTTTAACAATTTGTTAATGCATACACAATATACAAAGATGTAAATGGTGATATCAAAAACGGGGGAGTGAAAAGGTAGTTTTTGTATGTGATTACAGTTATATATATAACTGTATTTTGCACTGGTAATTTGTGATTCCCTGAGGCTTATATAAAACTTCAAAGCACAAATCTACAAGGTACACAAAAGATAAAGAGAAGGGAATTAAGGCATACCACTGTGGAAAATCATCAATTTATAAAGGAAGGTAGCAAGAAAGGAGGAATAGTAAAGCAGAACTACAATACAGCCAGAAAACAGAGTAATTATTGACAAGAAAGGACTTAACTAATGCCATCTAAAGGTTAATAAGCTGAATTATCCAATTAAAAGGCAAAGAGTGGCTGGATGTATACAAAAACAAGACCTAACTATATGCTGCCTACAAAAGACTTCAGCTTTAAGGACACACATAAACTCAAAGTGAAGAGATAGCAAAACATATTCCACACAAGCAGAAACCAAAAGAGAGCAGAGGTAGTTATAAAACAAAATAATAACCAAAGATGGTCATTATGTAATAATCAGGGCATCAGTTTGTCTAGAAGATAAATCAAATATGTAGGTGACTAGCATCAGAACATGTAATTATATTAAACAAATACAAACAGATCTGAGGGGAGAAATAACAAAATTGTAGTAGGGAACTGAAGTCCCCCATGTTCAATAATAGATCGATCATCCAGACACAATACCAATCAGGAAACAATGGACTTGAACCATACTTTAGACCAAATAGAACAGATATAGATAGAATAGTCCATTCAATAGCAGCAGAATATATACTTTTCGCAAGTTCACGTGGCACATTCACCAGGATAGGTCACACAATTGGTTACAAAAACAAGCCTTAACAAATTTAAATAGGATACTTGGTTTGATTTCAGATCACAATGGTATGAAACTAGAAATCAATAACACAAAGAAGCTGGACCATTCACAAATATGTCAAGATTAAACAATACACTCTTGAACAACCAGTGTGTCAAAGAAAAAATTCAAAAGGAAATAAAAAACTATGTTCTGGTTGCATTTGTTTAAAATTATCAAAACCTAGGAGATACTGCAAAAGCAATTCTAAGAGAAGTTTGTAGTAATAAATGCCTACATTAAGAGGCAGTTCAAGATGACAGCATAGGAAGATCCTGAACTCCTCTTCCACAGACACAATAAATTTACAACTACATATTGAGCAATTTCTTCTGAAAACTAGCTGAACATTTACTTCACAACAAAGGATAAAAGAACAACATCAAAATGAGTAGGAGAGACAGAAATGCAATCCCCTCATAAACCCCACCTCTAGGTGGCAACCCAACAAAGGGAGGGTCTCAAAAATACAGACCTTCTCCCTGAGGGGCATGGGATCTGTGCCCCACATCAGGAGCCCCACCCCTTGGGACCTGCAATGGGAAGATGAGTCCCACAAGGTTTTGAAAACCAACGAGGCTTATGTTCAGGAAAACCAGAGGGCTGTAGGGAACAGAGATTCCACTCCTTAAGGACTTGCACATACTCCTCCAGTACAAAAGCTGCAGTTTGAAAGGAGCCTAGACCATATGTGAAAGATTTATTTGCTAATCTTAAAGGGTCTGCCAGAGAGGCAAATGCCTACTGGGACTCTCCAGGGACAGAGAAACTGGTGGGTGCCATTTTTACTATGTTCTATCCCTGCTCTGTTAGTGCCTGCCCTTACCACACATGCTGCTGCAGCCCTATCTCTGCTCAGCACCCTGAAGCCAGTGAACATGAGCAGCTCACAAAGGGGACATACATTGAACACTGGGCTATGGTGGCCGGGGGTGGGGGGTGGGGGTTGCATTCCTGAGCCCTAAGGGTCTGAAACAATTGGCAATTTAAGGCACAACTTAAGAGAAATCCAAGAATTAGGGCAAGGTCAAATGATAAGTTTCATTGCCCACACAGAGTTACCCCTTTACCACTGTTTCTAAGTAGTTAGGTGAAACAGCTACCTCTCCCAAATGCAGAGGGTCAAACAAAATGAGGGAACAGGAATAGCTTACAAACAAAAGAATAAAACAAAGCCCCAGGGGGTAAAATGCCTAGGTCCAGGAAGCTCAGAGCTTTCCAGACAAGATAAATCAAAAGAGACCCACACCAAGACACATTTTAATTAGAATCTTACAGAGAAAATGTTTTTCTCTTGCCTTTAATTATTGACAACTTGCTATGTACATGTGAACACACATAAGACTATCAGCAGATTTCTCAGAAATTTTGCAGGTCAATAGGGAGTGGCATAATATATTCAAAATGCTGAAAATAAAAAACTTCCAACCAAGAACATTCTCTCTGGCAAGGTTATAATTCAGGTTTGAAAAGAATATAACGAGTTTTCCAGAGAAGAAAAAGCTAAAGGAGTTCTTCACCACTAAACTTTCCCTACAAGAAATGTTAAAGAGAGCAGAAAAGAACACTAATTAGCAATAAAGCCTAAAGTTAGTAGAAGAAAGAAAATAATAAAGATTACGGTGGAAATAAATGAAATTGTATCATTGATCTTCTTTTTATTCTTTAAAAGCTGGTTCTTTGAAAAGATTAAATTACAAAACCTTTAGCCAGCCTCATCAAGAAAAAAGACTCAAAATCAGAAATGAAGTTATTACAACCAACACCAAAGAAATACACAAGATTATAAGACTGCCACACAAAATTATATGCCAACAAATGGACAACCTAGAAGAAATGGATCAAATCCTAGAAACAAGTCTTCCAAGACTGAATCAAGAAGACATAGACAACCAATTATTAGTAACAAAATTGAATCAGTAAAAAACAAAAAACAACAAAAAATATCTCCCAAACAAAAGTCCAAAATCTGGTAGCTTTACAAGTGAATTCTATTAAACTTTTTTTTAAGTTTTTATTCAAATTCCAGTTGGTGAACATACAGTGTAATATTGGTCCAGGTGTGCAATATACTAAAATTTAAAGAAGTGTTAGTACTTATCCTTCAATTTTTTTTTAATAATTAGAATGAGAGGAGGAAAGACTGTTTCTAAATTCAATGAGTCCAGCATTACCCTGATATCCCAAATGGACAGAGACACTACAACAAAACAAAAACCATAGGCCGACATTCCTGATGAACATAGATGCAAAAATTTTCAAGAAAATATAAACAGAATTCAATAGTAACAATACATTAATAGGATTATTCACCACAGTCAGGTGCAATCTAATCCAGGAATACAAGATAGGTTTAATATTTGCAAATCAACCAATATGATATGCCCCAATAACAAATCTCAATTGATGCAGAAAAAAACATTTGACAAAATTCAAATCCATTTATGATAAAAATGCTCAACAAAGGAAACATACCTCAATGAGATAAAGGCCATATATGACAAATTCATAGCTAACATCATAGTCAGTGGTGAAAAACTTAAAGGTCTTCCTCTAAAATCAGAAGGAAGACAAGGACATCCACTCTCACCAGTTTTATTCAACACAGTGCTGGAAGTCTGAGCCACAGCAACCACACAAGAAAAATAAAAGACATCCAAATTGGTAAGGAAGGAGTGAAACTATCCCTAGTGGCAGATGACACACCATACATACATAACCTGAAAGGTTCCACTAACAAAACTATTAGAACCAGTAAATAAATTCAGTAAACTTGTAAAATGCAAAATTAATATATAGAAATCTTACATTGCTGTACACTAAAAATTAAGTAGCAGAAAGAGAAATTAAGAAAACAATCCCATTTACAATTCCAACCACTCCCCCAAAAATACCTACGAATAAATTTAAGGAGGTCAAAGATTTACACTCTGAAAACTATAAGACATTAATGAAAGAAACTGAAAGGTGCACTAAGAAATGTAAAGGTACACCATGTTTATGGATCAGAAAAATTAATATTGTTAAATGTCCATAGTACCCAAAGCTCTATAGATTCAATGCAACCCCCATCAAAATACTAAGTGTCTTTCACAAATTAGAACAAATAATCCCCAAATTGATATGGAACCACAGAATATCTTAAACTACAAAAGCAATCTTGATGAAGAACAGAGCTGGAGGTATTACAATCACAGATTTCAAGATAAACTCAAGAGCTATAGTAATCAAAACAGTATGGTACTGGCACAAAAACAGACACATAGGTCAATGAAAAAGAATAGAGAGAAATAAATAAATCCATATATATATGATTAATCTATGACAAAGGAAGTAAGAATATACAGTGGGGAAAAGATAGTCTCTTCCATAAGTGGTGTTGGGAAAACTGCACAGCTACATGGAAAAGAATGAAACTGGACTGCTTTTTAAAACTATATACAAAAATAAACTAAAAACGGATTCAAGGGGCGCCTGGGTGGCTCAGTTGGTTAAGCGATTGCCTTCGGCTCAGGTCATAATCCTGGAGTCCCAGGATAGAGTCCCACATCGGGCTCCCTGCTCGGCGGGGAGTCTGCTTCTCCCTCTGACCTTTCCCCCTCTCATGCTCTCGCTCTCAAATAAATAAATAAAATCTAAAAAAAAAAAAAAATAGACTCAAGACCTCAATATCACTCGAAACCATAAAACTCAAAACATAGGCGATACTCTCTTGGACATCAGCCTTAGCAGCCATTCTTATGAATATGTGTCTTTAGGCACAAGAAACAAAAGCAAAAATAAACTATTAGGACTACACCAAAATAAAAATGTTTGTACCACAAAAGAAACCAACAAAATGAAAAGACAACCTGATGAATAGGAGAAGATATTTGCAAATAAATCCAATAAGGTGTTAAAGCCCAAAATATATACAGAATTCATATAATGCAATGAGAAAGAGAGAGAAAAGAGAGAAAGCCTGATTGGAGAAACAGGCAGAGAACCTGAATAGACATTTTTCCAAAGAAGATATCCAGATGGCCAACAAATACATGAAGAGTCTCAACATCACTAATCATAGGGACATACAAATCAAAACCACTATGAGGTATCACCTCACATCGTGTCAAAATGGCTAGTATCAAAAGGACAAGAATTAACAAGTGTTGATAAGGATGTGGAGAAAAGAGAACCCTCATGCACTGCTGGTGGGAATGTAAATTGATGCAACCACTGTGGAAAACAGTATGGCACTTCCTCAAAAAATTAAAAATAGAATTACTATATGATCCAATAATTCTACCAGTGGGCATTTACCCAAAGGGAAAGAAAACACTAATTCGAAAAGATATATGTACTCTTATGTTTATTGCAAGCCTTATTTACAAAAGCCAAGATATGGAAGTAACATATGTCCAGCAATAGATGAATAGATAAAGATAAGAATGGATAAAGATGTGGTGTACACACACACACACTGACAACACGGATGGAACTAGAGGTTATAATATATATGTCATTCAGGGAAAGACAAATACTATATGATTTCACTTATATGTGGAATTTAAGAAACAAATGAACAAAGAAAAAAAGGGAAAAAATCAGACTTAAATACAGAGAACAGACTGGTAGTTGCCAGAGGCGAGGAGGGTGGAGGGATGGGTGAAATAGATAAAGGAGATTAACAGTACCCTTATCCTGTTGAGCAATAAGAAATGGATAGAATTGCAAATGGCAAGATTTTGGGGGCGGGGGGAGGTTTGCGTTTGCAAAGACGTGGATAGAACTAGAGGGTATTATGCTAAGCGAAATAAGTCAATCAGATAAAGACATGTATCATATGATCTCACTGATATGAGGAATTTTTAATCTCAGGAAACAAACTGAGGGTTGCTGGAGTGGTGGGGGTGGGAGGGATGGGGTGGCTGGGTGATAGACATTGGTGAGGGTATGTGCTATGGTGAGCACTGTGAATTGTGTAAGACTGCTGAATCACAGACCTGTACCTCTGAAACAAATAATACATTATATGTCAAAAAAAAAGATAGTAGGAAGGGAAAAAATGAAGGGGGAGAAATCGGAAGGGGAGAAAAACCATGAGACACTATGGACTCTGAGAAACAAACTGAGGGTTCTAGAGGGGTGCAGGTGGGGGGATGGGTTAGCCTGGTGATGGGTATTAAAGAGGGCACGTATTGAATGGAGCACTCGGTGTTATACGCAAACAATGAATCATGGAACACTACATCAAAAACTAATGATGTAATGTATGGTTATTAACATAACATAATAAAAGAAAAGAAATGTATAGAATTGTTGAATCATGATTTTGTACACCCAAAACTAATGTAACACTGTGTTACACTCCAAAAAAAAAAAATTAAAAGAATACTTTTTAAGAAGTAGCGATAAAGACCCATCTATATGTTGCTTACTATAGACTCAACTCAAATGTAAGGACATAAACACAAGCTGACAGTGAAAGGATAGAAAAGGTATTTCATGCAAATGAAAACCAAAAGAAAACCAAAAGTAGCTATACTTAGAAAATAGACTTTTATCTTTAGGTAATGCTCATCTTTGTCTTTCAAACAAATACTGTAATAAAAAGGTCAAACAAGAAGATATGACATTGGTAAATATTTACTTAACAACATAGAATCTCCTAACTATATAAAGCAATTATTAACAGACCTAAAAGGAGAAATTTACAGCAATACAATAATAGTAGGAAACCTTAATATCCCTCTTAAATCAATAAATAGATCATCCAGACAGAAAATCAATAATGACACATCAGCCTTAAATGACATGTTAGGCCAAATGGACTAAATATATACAGAAAATTCCATTCAAAGGCAGGAAAATATACATTCTTTTCAAGGGCACATGAAACAATCTCCAGGATACATCATATGCTAGGCCACAAAACAAGTCTCAATAAATTTAGGATTGAAATCTATCAAGCATTTTTTCCAACCATAATTGTATAAAGTTAGAAATCCATTACAAAGAGAAAACTGGAAAGTCAGAAATATGTGGAGATTAAACATGCTACTTAACAGCCAATGGGTCAATGAAGAAATCAAAGGAGAAATTTAAAAATATCTTGAGACAAATAAATATGGAAATACAGCATGCCAAAATCTATGGAATGTAGCATAGAGATTCTGAGAGGAAGAATTGTAATGATACAGGCCTACATAAAGAAAAAAGAAAAATTTCAAACACACAAACTTTATACCTAAAGGAACCAGAAAAGAAATGAAGCCCAAAATTAGAAGAAAGGAAATAATAAAGATCAAAGCAGAAACAAATGAAATGGTGAGTCTCACCAAAGGTTTGCCAATTTTATCTTTTCAAAGAATCAGTTCTTAGTTTCATTGATGTTTTTTTCTATAGGCTCTAAGAAAAACGTGGCTCAAATAAAATTAAAATGAAGAGAAATTACAACTGATAAGAAAGAAATATAAAGGACATATAATTGTATATAGTAGTCTCTTATGATTGATAAATTGGAAAGCATGGAAGAAATAGATAAATTCCTAGAAACAAAATCTTCCAAGAATGAATCATGAAGAAATAAAAAGTCTAGATTGGTAGAATTCACCAAAGAAGGCATCTGATCTTAGAGTTTTATTTTTGGGGAGTTTTATGATTACTGATTCAATCTCTTTACAAACATACAAAGAAGATTCAAAACCTATCCTTCTCAAACTCTTCCAAAAAACTAAAAAGTAGGGAAAACTCCCAAACTCATTTATATTACCCCAATACCAAAACCAGACAAGGACACCATGAAAAAAAAGAAAATCACAGGCCAGTATCCCTGATGAACATATTTTGTTGAGGATTTTTGCATCTACTAACCCACTGGATTCAACAACACATTAAAGGGATCATATGCTATTATCAAGTAGGATTTACCCCAGGAATATATGTATCAAGATCCACAGATCAATCATGATACACCACATTAACAAAATGAAAGATAAAACCCGTATAATCATATCAATAGGTACAGAAAAAGCATTAGAAGAAATTCAACATTCATTTATAATAATAAAAAAAAAAAACCTCAACAAAGTAGGTATAGATGGGAGGTAACTTAATATAATAAAAGCCATGTAAAACAAGCCCCCAACTAACATTATACTGAGGAGTAAAAAGCAAAAAACTTTTTCTCCAAGATCAAGAACAAGATAAGGATACCCGCTCTTGTCAGTTTTATTTCTTTTACCTGCTAAATTGCTTTGGCTAGGACTTGCAATACTATGTTCAATAAAAATTTACTTCTTTTCCACTTTGGATATCTATCACTTTTGCAGGTGACATGAATTTCATATATAGAAAACCCTAAAGACTCCACCAAAAAAACCTGTTAGTGCCAATTAACAAATGCAGCAAAGTTGCAGAGTACAAAATCAATATACAGACCAGGGGCATTTTTATACATTAATGAACTATTCATAAGGATAAATTAAGAAATCAATCCCATTTACAATTTACAAAAAGAATAAAATACCTAAGAATAAATTTATCCAAGGAGTTGAAAGACCTCTATACTGAAAACTCTAAGATACTGATGAAAGAAATTGAAGACACAAATAAATGGAAAGATATTGCCGGCTCATAGATTGGAAGAATGTTATAAAAATGTCCACACCATTTTTTGACTTATTTGTTTTCTGGGTGTTGAGTTTGAGAAGTTCTTTATAGATCTTGGATACCAGCCCTTTCTCTGTAGTGTCATTTACAGATATCTTCTCCCATTCCGTGGGTTGCCTTTTTGTTTTGTTGACTGTTTCCTTTGCTGTGCAGAAGCTTTTTATCTTGATGAAGTCCCAAAAGTTCATTTTTGCTTGTTTCTCTAGCCTTTTGAGATGTATCTTGAAAGAAGTTTCTGTGGCCAGTGTAAAGGAGGTTACTGCCTATGTTCTCCTCTAGGATTTTGGTGGATTCCTGTCTCACACTGAGGTCTTTCATCCACTTTGAGTTTATCTTTGTGAATGGTGTTAGAGAATGGTCGAGTTTCATTCTTCTGTATATAGCTGTCCAATTTTCCCAGCACCATTTATTGAAGAGACTGTCTTTTTCCCATTGCATGTTTTTTCCTGCTTTATCAAAGATTATTTGACTATAGAGTTGAGGGTCCATAGCTGGGCTCTCTATTCTGTTCCATTGGTCTATATGTCTGTTTTTGTGCCAGTACCATGCTGTCTTGGTGATCACAGCTTTGTCATATAGCTTGAAATTGGGTAACGTGATGCCCCCAGCTTTGTTTTTCTTTTTCAACATTTCCTTGGTGATTCAGGTTCTTTTCTGATTCCATACAAATTTTAGGATTGTTTGTTCCAGCACTTTGAAAAATGTCATTGGCATTTTGATCACGATGGCATTGAAGGTATAGATTGCTCTGGGTAGCATAGACATTTTAAACAATGTTTATTCTTCCGATCCATGAGCATGGAATGTTTTTCCATCTTTTTGTGTCTTCTTCAATTTCTTTCATGAGTGTTCTGTAGTTCCTAGAATATAGATCTTTTACCTCTTTGGTTAGGTTTATTCCAGGGTATCTTGTGGTTTTTGGTGCTATCGTAAATGGAATGGATTCTCTAATTTCTCTTTCTAGAGTTATATTGTTAGTGTATAAGAAAGCAACTGATTTCTGTGCATTGATTTTGTATCCTGTCACATTACTGAATTGCTGTATGAGCTCTAGTAATTTGGGGGTGGAGTCTTTTGGGTTTTCCACATAAAGTATCATGTCATCTGCAAAGAGAGAGAGTTTGACTTCTTCTTTAACGATTTGAATACCTTTTCTTTTTGCTGTCTGATTGCTGTTGCTAGGATTTCTAGTACTATGTTGAATAACAGTGGCGAGAGTAGGCATCCTTGTCGTGTTCCTGATCTTAAGGGAGAGGCTCTCAGCTTTTCCCCATTGAGAATGATATTCACTGTGGGTTTTCATAGATGGATTTTATGAACTTGAGGAATGTTCCCTCTATCCCTATACTCTGAAGAGTTTTAATCAGGAAAGGATGCTGTATTTGGTCAAATGCTATTTCTGCATCAATCGAGAGGACCATATGGTTCTTCTCCCTCCTCTTATTAATGTGTTCTATCACATTGATTGATTTGCAAATGTTGAACCACCCTTGCATCCCGGGGATAAATCCCACTTGGTCATGGTGGATGATCCTTTTAATGTACTGCTGGATCCTATTAGCTGATTTTGTTGAGAATTTTGGTGGGCTATCTGGGATATCTGTCTGATATTCTCCTTTTTGATGGGGTCTTTGCCTGGTTTGGGGATCAAGGTAATGCTGGCCTCCTAGAATGAGTCTGGAAGCTTTCCTTCTGGTTTCTATTTTTTGAAACAGCTTCAGGAGAATAGGTATTATTTCTTGTTTGAATGTTTGGTAGAATTCCCCATGGAATCCATCAGGCCCTGGACTCATTTTTTGGGAGGTTTTTGATCACTGCTTTGATCTCTTTACTGGTTATTGGTCTATTCAGGTTGTCAATTTCTTCCTGTTTCAGTCTTGGCAGTTTATAGGTTTCCAGAAAGGCATCCATTTCTTCCAGGTTGCTTAATTTATTGGCATATAGTTGTTGATAATAATTTCTAACAATTGTTTCTATTTCCTTGGTGTTAGTTGTAATCTCTCCCCTTTCATTCATAATTTTATTAATTTGGGTCCTTTCTCTTTTCTTTTGGATAAATCTGGCCAGTGGTTTATCAATTTTAATTCTTTCAAAGAACCAGCTTCTAGTTTAATTGATCTGCTCTACTATATTTCTGGTTTCTAATTCATTGATCTCTGCTCTAATCTTAATTATTTCTCTTCTAATGCATGGCTTAGACATTTGTTGTTCTTTCTCCAGTTCTTTAAGGTGTAAAGATAGTTGGTGAATTCGGGATTTTTCTATTTTTTTTGAGTTAGGCTTGGATGGCTATGTATTTCCCCCTTAGGACCGCCTTTGCAGTATCCCATAAGTTTTGGACTGATGTGTTTTCGTTCTCATTGATTTCCATGAATTGTTTAAGTTCTTCTTTGATTTCCTGGTTGACGCAAATATTATTGAGCAGAGTGATCTTTAGCTTCCAGGTGTTTTAATTTCTTCCGAATTTTTGGTGATTGAGTTCCAGTTTTAAAGCATTATGGTCTGAGAATATGCAGGGAATAATCTCAACCTTTTGGTATCGGTTGAGACCTGATTTGTACCCAGTATGTGGTCTATTCTGGAGAAAGTTCCGTGTGCACTCGAGAAGAATGAGTATTCTGTTGTTTTAGGGTGGAATGTTCTGTATGTATCTATGAGGTCCATCTGGTCCAGTGTGTCATTCAAAGCTCTTGTTTCTTTGTTGATTTTCTGCTTAGATGATCTGTCTATTGCTGAGAGTGGAGTATGGAGGACTCCTACAATTAACGTATTGTTATCAATATGACCCTTTTTTTGGTTAACAGTTGGCTTATGTAGATGGCTGCTCCCATGTTGGGGGCATAGATATTTACAATTGTTAGATCTTCTTGTTGGATAGACCCTTTAAGAAAGATATAGTGTCCTTCTGTGTCTCTAATTACAGTCTTTAACTTAAAATCTAATTTGTCTGATATGAGAATTGCTACCCCAGCTTTCTTTTGAGGTCCGTTGGCATGCAAGATGGATCTCCATCCTTCACTTTCAGTCTGGATGTAACTTCAGGTTCAAAATGAGTCTCTTGTAGACAGCATATGGATGGGTCCTGTCTTTTTATCCAATCTGCAACCCTGTGCCACTTTATGGGAACATTTAGGCCGTTCATGTTGAGAGTGATTATTGAAAGATATGAATTTATTGTCATCATGTTACCTGTGAAGTCCTTTTTTCTATAGATTGTCCCTGTAAATTTCTGTTGTATATCACTCTTGGGGTCTTTCTCCTTTTATAGAACCCCCCCAATATTTCTTGCAGGGCTGGCTTAGTGGTCACATATTCTTTCAGTTTCTGCTGGTCTTGCAAGCTCTGCATCTCTCCATCCATTCTAAATGACAGCCTTGCTGGATAAAGTATTCTTGGCTGCATATTCTTCTCATTTAGTACCCTGCATATGTCTTGCCAGCCCTTTCTGGCTTGCCAGGTCTCTGTGGATAGGTTTGATGTTATCCTGATGTTCCTCCCTCTGTACGTAAGGAATCTCTTCCCCTTAACTGCCCTTAAGATGGTTTACTTGGTTCTAAGTTTTGTGAGTTTTACTATTACATGCCGGGGCATTGGTCTGTTTTCCTTGATCTTGGGAGCGGTCCTCTCTGCCTCTAGGACATGAATGTTTGTTTCATTCCCCAGATTAGGGAAATTCTCAGCTATGATTTGCTGAAATATATCTTCTAGTCCTGTCTCTCTCTCCACCCCCTCAGGGATCCCAATAATTCTGACACTGGAAAGTTCACGGCATCACTTATCTCTCTAATTCTGTTTTCATGGATTTTAAGCTGTTTCTCCCAGGCCTCCTCATTTTTCTTCTTTTCTATCAGTTTGTCTTCTAGATCACTAATTTGTTCTTCTGCCTTGTATACCCTAGCTGTTTGAGTATCTAGATTAGATGGGATCTCATTGATAGCATTTTTAAATTCTGCCAGATCAGCTCTCATTTCTGTCCTTAGAGACTCTATGTTGCCATTAATCAATTTCTCCATTCTAGCTTTGTCTTCATAACTCTTACCCTGAAGTCTGTTTCCAACATCTTGCTTGTATCTATATCCATTTGTTCTGTGGCCAACATCACAGTCTCTGAGTCTTTCCTATTTTGGGTGTTCCTCCTCCTAGTCATTCTGTTGAGGGGTGGTTGAGGGAATGTACAGAGTCCAAATTATTGACCACAACCCAAGCAAGATACACCTGTTTTATAGGGACCTTTGGGTTGTCAACCTCTTATTCTCCCAGACTGTCTTCTGTGGGAGGGGCCTGCTGCACTGTTACTCAGGCAACCCTGTTTGGGCAGAGTTGCCCTGACCCCCTGGGGGGGGATGGGCTCCGTGAAAACCGGTTTTGGGGGGCTTTTGTTCTCTGGCAGCTTTCTGCATCTCTTCAGAGAGTCAGAGCAGAAGTGACCACTTCCAAACCTCTGCTTCAGAATAGAGAGATTGCAGTCTGTTCTTCAGTGAGCTCTCCAGGCCACCCTGTCTCTGTTTCTGTCTGTGCTGCTAAAACTGCAGTGTTCTGGGTTGTGCACCCCAGAGCAGCATTCCCAGCCCTCACTTCCAGGTCCAGGCATGTCTCTGCCCTTCGTGCTTCTAAAATCACCAGCCGCCCCCACTGTGCCCCCGCAGCTCCAGGTTTCAGTCCAGGGGGCTACCCTAAAGTCCTTTCCCTGCTGCTACTGGTCTGTGAGTCTGTGCCCAGTCCCTAGCGCAGGAGGCTTTCCCACTCTGGCAGTGCAGGATCCTGGAGGCTCCCTCCCCCTTCTGTTTATTGTCCATTATCTGCCCACAGAATCACAGCTCCCTGCTTCATCCCTCAAAACCAACCGCCAGAGATATTCTGTTTTTTGAGATCCAGATATATCTTTTTTACATCTCAGGCTGATTTTGTGGGTGTTTTGAGTGGTCTGATAGATATCCAGCTCAATTCAGGGGACCGGTTGAAATAAGGTCCCCTACTCCTCTGCCATCTTTGCCCCCCCATGCTCAAAAATTTTACAAATAAAACATTCAAAGGTAAGGAATACAGGACAGGCATAGGTAATTTGTGGGGAAACAAGTAGCCATTAAGCATTATGAATCGTACTCAAATTCCCAAGCAAGCAAAGAAACATGCTTTCTCATTTTTCAACTTTCAGGATAGCAAAGACTAGGGAATATCACTTAGAATTGGATAGGATGCAGGAAAATAGAATTGCACTAGCAACAGGCAGGCCTAAGGACAATTAGCATAAAAAGGTTGCAAAGCATACTTAAATTTTGACCCTGATGCTCTAATTCCTAAAGATAATCTCCCAGAAGTAGACAAATACAAGGCATTCAAAGTTTGCACAATAATATACTAGTCACTACCCTGCTAGGTATTGAAATAAGGATCCCTTGACTCCAGAGACTGTTCCTAGAGAATGAGAGGAGCCAACCTCATCAGATCCCTCCATCATGTTCTATATCCTAGTAAATGATAACACCATTCACACAGAATCTCTGCTCAGAATCCTATGAATTCCATGAAAGAAGTTTTCTCAGACCCAGTCATCAATGTAGTTGATTACACTTCCTAAACATTCTTTAACTAGTCTATTTCCTCAATTTCCAATCTTGCCATGCTGGTCCAAGCCACTACCTATTCATACAAGGACTCAGTCAAAATGGGTATCCATTGCCCACAACTTGCTCCATTTTTATTTTCTATGAAATTCCAAGAATAACTTTATTTAAACTCAATTAGCCAAGGTATAATACATCATTGGTTTTAGATATAATGTTCAATGATTCATTAGTTGCATATAACACCCAGTGCTCATCATATCATGTGCCCTCTTTAATGCCCATCACCCAGTTACCACATCCCCCCACCCATCTCCATTTCAGCTAGAATTTTAAAAAGATGTTTTGTCACCAACATACCTTATATCACCAACAGCTGACCCAGCTCCTGCTGCCACCTCTAAAACACACTTTCTTGGGGCTCATGGGTGGCTCAGTCAGTTGGGAGTATCAGTTGGGAGTATCAGTCAGTTAAGCATCTGCCTTGGCTCAGGTCATGATCCCAGGGTCCTGGGATTGAGCCCCACACTGGGCTCCCTGCTCAGAGGAGAGCATGCTTCTCCCTCTGCTTCTCCCCCTGCTTGGGCATCTCTGTCAAATAAATAAAATCTTTAATAAAAAATACAATAAAATAAAACATTTTCTCTAGAGAGTCAATATCTGTCCTCAACTAAACAACGTAAGAATTTACAATTATCAACTCTCAATCTTCAAATGTTAACTTCTTCTGGGCCAAGCCTCCCCCCCACCCCAGCCATTGAAAAATAGGTACACTTAGATTTCTAAGTTCTTAGAACATTTACCAAGTTCCCTAAAAGCTGGAACATTTTAGGAAGGCATGGCATTTCATCAGCTGATCTTCAGAAAGCCTATGGGGCAGTTTCCTTATAAGTACACAGGGAATTGCAGGCCAGACATTTCTAAATGAAAATCAGAATTACAACTAGGAAGGGGGAATAGTTGAGACTTGAATGCAAATCTAAATACAACCAAGAATTTTTAAAATTTCATCTGCTTATTTTTTATTGTGCCTACAAAACTATTTAAAATAACATGTGGCTCAAATTAGCTCTCTGTTGGACAGAGTTTCCCTAGCAAGGCCTGGTGTGCCTGCTACTTTGTCATTTTGCTCTGCTCCCTGGAAGGCACTCTGTTATTCCCACTTCCCTACAATCCCATTTTCAAAAGACAGGACCAAGATTTCTAAGTATATTAAGGCAACCGTTCTCTTTAGGTTTAAATAGGCTTTATCCTGTTGATGAACTACAAGGAGAGTTGGGTAATTGAAAGTAAGGAACATATGGATAAAGATACAGGCTAACACTTCCCAGGATATGGGCCAGGAATCGGTTTTACTACATTGCATTAACACATAG
This sequence comes from Callorhinus ursinus, assembly GCF_003265705.2. NCBI lineage: Eukaryota > Metazoa > Chordata > Mammalia > Carnivora > Otariidae > Callorhinus > Callorhinus ursinus. The sequence goes on along the minus strand of NW_027397066.1, from coordinate 61,862,506 downwards.
CTTCCCAGCCCTTTACAATGTCACTATGAAGTAAGAGCAGATTTTCATGTCTGTGAGGCTGATACCATTGATAATCATTGGCTTCACTGAGGAGATCCTCCCATAAGAGATCAGTGGTACCTACACCCAGCCCACATGGCCCCTGTCAGGCCCCCATGCTTACACTAGGATGATTATTCCAGACAATAGGAGTCTTTGTGGGCTCTTCTTCTCTTCCACTGAAAGCTCAGGTTCAAAGTTTAAGACTTAAGTTATCACAAGGCAAAGTTCTGGCCCCTCACAGGTAGAGCCACTTTGGATAGCTCTTTCCCTGGTGACTGTAAGACCACCAGCACTAAGCTGTTATGGCCTAGATGATACTCCCAACTGAGGACTGGACAAGTGGCCTAAAAAGCTCCTGTCCAGGCACTGGGACAAATTCTGGATTTTTCTTTACTGGAGAGCATCTTCAAAGTGATAAGTATAGGGGGTAACTATTGCAGATTGCCTTCTGCCAAAGGCCCTAGGACCTTCGAACCAGGTCAGGGAAAACAAGTCTTGCACTGAGTCCAAATCATCTGGCACTTGGAAAACATGTTGAATTATCTTATTTTGTACACTTAAGAGACCACACAAACTATTCCTAACATACGTGCTTCAAAACATTCTGAAGAGTCAGATTCCTACAAACTAGATTCTAGGTACAATGAAAGGAAGTTGAAAGAAAACCTTCACATCCTTCTTAGTGTACAACTAATTCTAGTCCCCTATGGCTTCTGTCTCATTTGCCAAGCATCCAGTAATTAAAATCAGATTCGACTTGGGGGGTTCTGTAGAAAGGCAGTGGTCCTCAGGAGGAAACCTATGCTGAGCACATCCATGTATATAACAGCCAGACACTAGACATGATAGTCAAGTTCATGAAATCACTAGATACGAAGGACTTGGAAAAACACAACCTCCCCACAAGACAGGATCTGTTGCTCCAGCTGCTGGGAGTGCTATTAGGTGTCACCTCCAAAGGGTTAGCTTCTGCTGCAAGGCCATACCCTTTCCCTGGCAGCCTATATCCAATTATTGATTGCAGAGGGCATACAAAGGCTCACCATTTCAGGCCACCATGGGGCAACTCTGATGGACCCTACACATGCTGATGCTCCTTGGGCATGGCCACTGTTGTGTCTACACTGCAATTAACTGCAACCACTTCCCAACCCTGCTCTCTTCCCTATTCCTTTCACAGGGTTCTTCATGCTAAACTCTACCTCAATATCTAATTCTGAAAAACAATACCTGTAACACTAGGCAACAGGGGCCTAGAGGAACATGATTCCCCTCTGTCTTGCCAGTTTACCTACCCTCATCATTACAAGGTTATTCAACACTAAAGTCTAAGAGATTAGCACAGACCTAGCACCTCTAAGGTATGTTGTGATTTCCAGACTCCTGTAGTTTCTAGTTACATGCCAATTCTTATAGATATTTATAGCCCTAGATTCCAGTAATTTTATTTTCTGTCATGGTTTCCCACCTCATGTTAGCACCTCACCTAAGGACTTTGTATGCTTCTTATCTATCCAGCCCAAACATACAAATGTCTAAAAAGCTAAAATTATTCTTCTTAGAGTTAGGGGAGAGCACAGCCCACTAAGGGCCACTGATGGTCTGGATAGAATTCAAGAACTGGCTACATATTTTCTGTAATGTCAGGGAGGATCCCAACACAGAGTACCACTTGGAGAGGGAGGTGAGTTATCAAATATCCATGTTCCCACCACGAAAGTGCTCAGAAATTGAAACTCTATACTGCTACATCTTCCAGAATACTTGAAAAAAACGTAAAGAATTCTCTGCTCATGTAAATTTAACAGTGTCTATAAAATACACTACACCAAGTTAGAGAACTGGGTTTTACACCTAGTTCCACATCAAGCTGTTTACCTGAAGATGTTTATCTATAACTTCCGGAGGTGGTCACAGACCATACCCCATGGCAGTAAAAATCATACAGAACTATATAAGAACTATACAAGCCTTGACTAATACAAAGCCCTTTAACTAGTATTCCATCTTATAATTTTACAGCTTTTCCAAAAGAGCTGAAAATTCAAAAAAATTTTGAATTGAAGTTCAAATAGAGATATTCCTTGCAATCTGATTTCATCATTTGTAATTTGTTATTATGATTGGCACGGTCTTTCTACCCAGGAGTCACTATGCAAATTGAAAAGAACCTGTGGGTGCACACCAATAAATCCAGCTGTGCATGGTGCAAGGGCAGATGGTGATGAGCTGCTGTCTTCTCTGCTTCCCCCCCACCCAACGTCCACACCTCATGTTCGCATTGTTTAATTTAGAGTGCCTTGTCCCTTATCCCCATGTGAGGAAGAAAATTAGATGACTGCTAGAGGCCTAGAAAAATTCCTGTGGTCAGGGAAGAGATGTATGTGATAAAAACATCCTGAAAGATGAACCGAAAGAATACATACTTAGCCATACACTTAACTGCTTTTGGTGACCATTTTCTCTATGCACAAGAGAAAAATGTGCAAGTGTATTGTAGAAAAGGAACCATACTGTTCAAGCACAGGCACGTTTGAAAATGGGATATCCTCTCCACTACTATGACACAATAGAGCTAACTCTTTCTTCTCTGGAGCACTCTGCTCTGCCTTAGCCTCAAAGTCTGTTTAGGTCCCCTTTCTTCTTCCTGTTTAACAGCATTTGTTTTGCATCATCAGCAGAGATCCCCTTTCCTTTTCACTCATTCTCTTTACCAAAAACTGCCTTCATCCACGGCTGTATACCCAAGATCTCTCTTGGGACAACTAGTCAATCATTGCTGGTTCCTTCCACACAGAAGCCATCTCAAAAACAGCCAACAAAGTAGTCTCAAGGACCATGAAGCTCCACTGTATGATTGAGTGCTGCCATCTCCTGGCCAAAATACTGAATGTAGTCCTAGCATGTCTACCCCCACAGTTCACCTTTGGGCCTTGCCACCTATGCTCCAGCTAGCATAGTAGAAGACCTCAGGAATTCCCACGTTCTAAAAGGCAGAGATCTTAGAGAACCAGTTAATGACTTATGGACTCAAATCTCATCATTTCTGGACTTCACAAGCACAGCACTCACAAAGAAAGAGCAGTTTAAATAAGCCTATCCTGTTTTTTGACCCATCTAGTTAAGCCAGGTGAGGGTGTCTACAGAAGAACTATCCAGGTATTAAGAGCAGATCTGCCTTCACACAGAATCCCCAGGCTTGATTCTTATTGCCAGTGAGGGCAAGGTTGATCCCAGAGTGACAGCAGGTGGAAAGCAGACTTCTTAAGAAAAGCTTCATATAAATACAGAGTGTACCCTTATTGAGCTGCATGGGTAGATGAACTCTTGCTTCCCCAGGCTTCCTCCCAAAGACAAATTGACAAATGAAAGGCAACATTTCTAACCAAAGATCCAAGGATCTTCTCCTTAGGAACCTGACTCACAATACGATTGCTTAGTTTGAAATGTATGTAAAAAATATGGCTTTATCACGGAAGTAACACCAATAATATGCCACTCTGTAACAAGTAATATCAGAACTGGCTTGTTAGGAGTATCCCTGTGGATGTCCAGGTGCCCACTGCAGTTGAATGGGCCCAGGCCCCTCTGGCCCCTCCCTCACTACCATAGGTCTGCCTGTCTGTGATCTAAGATTTTCCAGGCACAGAGTTCCCAACTCTGAATACAGTTTGGCACACTGACCCACAGGGCTGGAAAGGCAGGTACATTATATGTCCCCTGAGTCCAGACATGTTTTTACCAACCTCTCAGATTTTTCCTTAGCCTTAGAATCCTTACCTGTAAGGAATGTGGAAGATAAGCCTTCATTTAGCTAACATACAGAGAGTCCTAGAAGACAACATTAGACCTTTGACATAATTTGTCATTACTGATTTCTATCCTATTCTGAAAAACAAGAACAATGGCAGGTGACTCACACTTGTTCACAAATTAAACAGGGCTAGATATCAGGGTGTACCAACCGGACAAGATACCCATCTCCACTACCCACCCTGCCCAAAACTGGCAGATGTCACTCAGTCCTCATTCCAATACTCCTGGGCCAGCTTATATCTTTCAACTTTTGCCAGTAAATGAGAGTGACAATTTTATTTCAGTAACTTCCTTATTATCAAGTAATGAGGAACCCTTGTCATAATAGCCCAGATACCAAAGGTAGTTATGTTTTTAATTCACATGCATAAATTCTTCAGGCATAAAAAATTGTCAGCATCATTAACAGTGGCTTAACAGTGAGAGACAGAATTATGTTACAAATGGTATCTAAACACTAGTTCCAATACCAGAGCATCTCAGGTATGCTCTATGATGGTGGCAGCCTTGAAAATATGCTTTTGGAACTGCCTACTTAGGGAAAAATAGTTGACTGGCAGCTCCATCTGCTGCACTGCAAATCAACTTTAAGTGTAAAGAAGAGGAGAATATAGGGGCATCTGAGTGGCTCAGTCAGCTAAGCATCTGCCTTTGGCTCAGGTCATAATCCCAGGGTCCTGGGATCGAGTCCCACATTGGGCTCTCTGCTCAGCGGGGAGTCTGTTTCTCCCTCTCCCCCTGCCCTTCCCCCCACTCAGGTATGTTCTTTCTCAAAATCTTTACCAAAAAAAAAAGGAGACTATATAATGATTCCTGGACAAAAGCCAATAGCCTGGCCATCTAGTCAGGGTCTGGATGGAAAAGGACTGGAATATTAGACAAAGAGATCTAGGAAAGGGCATATGGATACAAAACATGTGCAGATTTTCATATCTCCTGTTACACCTACAATAAAGCACCCACAGTGGAAGAGGTGTGGAATGACCAAACAGACAAAATATCTCTGCCAGGGGAGGGCAGCCAGCCTTCATCAGCCAATAGGCAAATGATTGCAGTGGGCATGGTCACAGACATGGAGGCTACATAGGTGACCAACTACATGGAATGCCACACTCCAGAGACAATCTAGCTACTGTTGCCTCTGAATATCCCAGTTGTTAACAGAGAGGAATGTTGAATATCCACTATAGCACTATTTATAAAAGAGACAACTTGTTAGCATGTTGATTATGTTGACTACATAAAGTCCTTCCCATTTTAGAAAAGCCAGAAATTCAACCTCCCAGGAAAAGATACCTAATCTTGGTATGGGTTTGTCCTTCCTGCTTGCAGACCCTCGAACAGTACCACTCTGGGGGTTTCTGCAATGTTCCAGCCACAGGCATGGAATCCCAATCAAAGCACCTAACCAATAGAACACTTACAGAAAAGGTACAGAGTGAACCCCGATCATGGGATCCACTGATCTATCCCAAAACATGTAATACCATGCAAAAGCAGCTAGCCTTTCTTTCAGCAGCAAGTTTAAAGAGCCTTCAGATAGCATAGAAGAAGCACTAACTCAGCATGCTGTAAGTTTAGGATGCCTCCCTTTATGATGCAGTCTTTACATTAAAGAGATATCTATATGGTACTGTATCCCTAGTAAGAAGATTCCTTAGATCCAAGAATCAGGAGGTAAAAGCTAGGATTATCCCACATTCCATCACTCCAAATGACATATTGAGTCATTTTGTGAGTCATCGTTTTTGCAGGGATAACAGACTCTGATCAACAAAAGGAGGTTGGGCTACTTTTACATGTTGGGAGAAAGTAAAAATGTGTGTGAAACCCAAGTGGTCCATTTAACTATCTCTTCATACTTCCTTGCTCCATTCTAACTCAAATACATTTAGCAGTTCGAGTTTGAAAGGGTATTATTAGAAAGGATTCAGACCCCTCAAGATGATGGTTTGGGTCACACCACCAGGTAAGTCAAACTTCAGGTGAGGAGATAGCCAAGGGTGAAGAGAATTCAGAGTGAAGAGTGGAGGAGGGACAAGATGGGTATCAGCTGTGACCCAATATCAACTCCAGCAAGGGGAGCTGTACTTCATTTCACTTATAACCTCTGATCTTTACCCTTTGGAATAGAGGCCTGTGGAAACCATGGAGTTCCTCTGAGGACTCAGGTAAAGATGTAGATGTCAGCATCTGGTAGCCACTAGAATGCCACAGTTTGCATAGGTAGATTCCAACCAAAAACCAAGTACAACAGGAATATTGAGGAAGTCCCATCCTTGGGAGACTTGGACTCCTGAGGGGTGATTTCTGGTCTGTTACTTGCCCTTGACCTAGCCAAGTCCCTTAGTATTGCACCATAGTCTAAGCCACTTCCTACCCAACATTTCATCCTTCTGTTTCCTGCAGTCAGTCAGATTTGCATTGTAGTTGATGACTCTCCCAAGAACCCTCCAACTCCCTCTAGATTTCCTTCACAGATCTTCCTCCCACCATAAAAAAATTCTTGAACATAAACCCCATCTTGGCATCTGCATCTCAAAGAATACAAACCAATAGTGTAAAATTTTGGGTCTCAGATAAAAACTTAAGCACCTTAATCCACTTAAGATATAAAAGTAAGCTTATATATGTCTGTAGTTACCCCAAGGGGCTCATTAGATAGGATGCCTATCCCTGAATTAGTCACTGTAGACATTGCTGTATGGGTAGGGAAAGAGGATACTCTACTAAGCTAAAGTAAGTAGACCTATGACTGAGACTGACTGAGGCTAGAGGGAAACTGGGGAATAGATGATATCCTAAAAGTCAGGGAAACGTGTGGCTAAGAATGTGGGAAACAATGTTAAGAAAGGATCTGACAAGTCTTTTCTAAAACTAAGCTCAGTAGTATGACTAACCTTCTGAGTTCACAACCTCTCTTTTCTCACTGCGGAGTTACAACTCTGAAAAATCCAAGATCTAGCTCTGATATTAGTTATTATCCCTTGAGACTTAAGTTGGTTTCCTGATTAAGAGCAAGGGAACAAGAAAATGTTAGCTACCATTGGTTGGCCTACTCAAAAAGATGATTTTATTATTTCTGAGATGGCTTTAATGGGGATGTTATACTTAAGAAACCAGGTCCTTAGACAGCTAAGGAAAATTATGAGTATATTCCAATAATTACTGTGGATGCTCTCCCTCCTTCATACTGTCACTACCAAAAGACTGACGATTAAAACCTGCAATACAACCAGGGCAAAATAGTGATTTTAACGAATTTCCAGTAACTTCCCAATTAGACATCAAGCCACTTGGGCAGATTTACAAAGACTAACTTGAAACCTGTAGTACACAGAACTCAAGCCTGTAGGTAATTAGTAAAAAATATGTCTATTCCAAGTACAGTTGGGATCATGAACCTAAGAATTTGCTGTTTAACTCCACCCGAAGGGATTTAGAGTTAATAATTTGAGGATTTATACCATGCCTCAGACAAGAGCAGGTTTTAAACATTTTGAAATCCCTGAGATATGAGACCAATTCTAGGCTTCTTCTCATGTAGAAATTTGTAAGTCATAGAGAAACTCTTCCCACACCAGAGTGACCAATAGGCCCAGCTCATATCCCATGAAAGATTAAGACAAATCTATTTCTGCAAGACACCAGGCATTTCTGTCAAGCAACTTTGAGTCAAAAGCCCCCTACCTGCCTACCCAAAACTCATGTATGACTTCATTGAACTCTGAAGCTTTGTACCTCCTCCTTACACTCCATTGTGGGATGAAGGCTCTCCTACTTCTGATACTTCTTTTCCTCACAGGTGTTTCTTCTAATGAGTTATTGCACACCCAATTCTATTGTAGAATTTGCTTACCCTAGGATCTCTCCCAGTACAGTAACTTTCACCAGTTTTTCCCCCAAGGATCTAGAACCCAGTAAGGTCGTTATGTATTCCCTAAACCTCCAACTTTAGGTACTTGCCTCTGATAGACTCTTGTGGTCCTAAACTCTCACTGGCACTCTATCTTACACCAAATACCAACCATACGATAAACCTTACCAGAGGCTCACACTTTGGGGTAAAGAAACATCCGGATTATGGGAGTGAGGCTAGAACCAGTTATGAGGAGACATTAGATCAAAGTGATGGAAATGCCAACAACTGTATTTCATGTCCTGTTCCATTATCTGTAGAACCATGTCTGTCCATAAGGCCCCCAGAGGTAGAAATAAGGGCCAGGACTATAATAAAAGGCTGGGAGGCAGTAGTAGCTCAGACAGAAGTTAAGGGAACTGCAAAACAGATATAGCTCACAGCCAAGGACTCTTCCTCCATTCTCCTACCCCTCACTGGTACCAAGTAATCTCCTCTGAACACTCTGAGGGCAGAGCCTAGTGTTGCAATGAGGCCATAGACCTGTTATCTACTGGGAACAGGGAAGGAAAACTTCTCCTTGACTACAAGGTTAGGGTAATAGCTTATGCCCACACCATTACATGGTGATTCTCTAACCTGCTTCAGAGAGTCATCTCATCCCATATAACATTGTAACAAATTTTGGATACCACGTGGATGTGACTTCAAAGTAAGAATGTTTGACTTTTCCCAAAAAATCTGGTCCCCCACCAGAGAAAAAAAGAACATCTAGTCCTATCATGTCATAACAGACTGATCTTCCCAGAATAGTTTGATATGTAAAATCAAATATTTTCAGAAGCTCTAACTATTGCCTCTTCCTTGTGCACCAAGGTCTAATTTCCTCTGAGGACCCAGATCTCAGACTGTTTGGGTTACAGAAATTGAGCAGGTAGTATTTAAAATGGTAGAAGAGGAGACTTCTGGTTTTTAGTTCCATATGTGCGGGCTTGGAAATTGACACTCCATCCTAACAAGTGAAATACTGAACAGACCAAAAAATACCAATAACTCCTCCTGGATCAGAAAGAGAGAAGACATAGGGCAAACTGCTCCCCCTGGATTGAGAGGTGAGTACAAGGAGTCCCAGTGCAAAGACTCAAGGGACAACCACATGGGAACCAGCAGAGGGAGGAAAACCTAAATAGTACTTGACAAATTTCTAGAAGTTGAGCCCCGAGAAGTCTGAAATTTAAAAACTTCAGAGGCAATCAGTCATAAGGAGCCCCCACAAATCCATGACATTTACTTCCAGGAGCTCAACTACATTCCCACATTAAGAATCTGAGAAAAATCCCCTCTTGTCTGGCAGTGGGAGAGAAGAACAATTTGGTATGAAATATACCAGAGCACTCTTTTTCGTAACAACCCTGAACCTAACCAACTGGAATATTATCAGAGCCTAACTGACCTGGCAGAGGAATACCCAGCTCCTGCTCACTTAGCCATTTCTCCCACCTAAAAGGGCAGAAAAACAACTGGTAAATGTTTGTGAAATGTGTTCTAAGGCATAAGTATACAAAAAAACCTGAGACTTAGTCATATGATCATGGAATACTTCTCCCACACTTTCCCACATTACAAAAGGCCTATTTACAGCAATTCTCTTTACCTAGTATATCATGTCTAGTGTTTATGAAAAAATAAGGCATACCAAAAGGCAAAATGACAGAAGAAAAAACATTAATTTTTATATTATCTCCATTATACTCACCTTGTTCCTCCTATCAATCCCCTGCCTTGTATGGTTCCCAACGTGGGAAGAACCAAGATGACAGGGATTCCTCATTAGGCACCAAGAATATCTGAGAAAAATCTACTTATAATGGCCAGTGCATGGGCACATTGAACTTCAAAGTAGAAGAACAAAGTCCTATAAGGCATTTCAGCAACAAAACCTAGTCACTCATAACTTCAGCAGCAATAGTAAGCCAGGAGACAGTGTAAAAACTTTACTATCTAGAAAATATGACCCAAATATTTATTTAAAAAAAACTGATTTTCATAAATGAGTCTATAGGATATTGTTAATAAGACTCAGAATACTGCAACAATCCCTTTCTTTGGAATCCACTAGAGAACAAGCTTTGGAACAACCAAAATGATTGTGATCTGCCATTATAAAGACCAGTGTCCATGCCAAGAAGCAGTGCTAAGATATACAGAGTACACCAAGAAGCGTGTTTAATTTATTGTGTACCGCTCCTCAATAATGACATAGATCAGCCTCCAAGTAGCTTCCTGACAGTGGCTTATCTGGCTATGGGATTCCCTCTGAAATATTCTCAGCATGCCTATAGTGGGAACATTGGAGCTTTCCAGAAGATGCTGAATTAGATCTTGTAATAACAGAGCAAGAGATTTCACAAGTTTACCTTGGCAGAATTTTCTTCTTATGATCAAGCTCAAAGGCAAATCTGAAGGAAAAAAAAAAGAGGGTGACATTTCTAGCATAGACATGTGGAAAGATATCACATGAAGGAGTAAAGGCAATAGAGCCTTAACACCCACCTATTCTTTGTCCTTTTCCTCCTCTAACCATAAATTATTAATGAACCATGTTGAGACCAGACCCATATCCTCTCAAGTTCCTTTTTACCACTTCTCTGTATCCCCTCTGCTCTGGTTCTCATGTGACTTCCAGAACCAGCTCCTGCATCTTTTTCAGAGCACCGTCCTTGGATTATTGTTTTGCCTGTACACCAAAAGATTCATAAGTGCCTAAGGTTTACTCCTTGTCACCTCCACAAAATAAGGACAGCTATTAACTAAGGATTGTCAGATACATGACTTTGAAAGCCCAACTCACAACGGAGTGGGTATTAAGGTCTAAATCTCCCTTGTGGGAAATGGATGGAGAATATAGTACACAGGATTTTGCCAGAGATCACAGTCTTCCTTGACTTACCTATCAACCTCTATCCTGCCTCTCTACCCCTTATTTCTCCTGGAATACTTTATTATAATTTCTTACTTCTGTGAATCTCTCAGTCTTTTGTGGGGGATCTCAAACAAAACCCTTTATATATTTGGCCTCACTTTAAATTCATTACAAGTCTGGCACTTTCAGTTTCACAGATCTGCTTCTTGATATAACAGTGCTTGGAATGAAGAAATTAGGGGAGGGGTTTTCTTCTAGCTGCAGGCCTCAAGAAAGCCCTGTATCAGAGGCAGTCAGTGTTCAGACCAATATCTCCTTAAATCTATTTCCCACGTTGTTGCCAGAGTCCAAGATGGCAGACGAGTCAGAAACTGTAATTTTGTCTGGTCCCAGGAATTCATCTAGATAGCTATCAAATCATTCTGAACACCTGCAAACTCAACCAGAGATCTAAGGAAAGAATAGCTACAATTCTACAAATAGAAAAGTGACCACTTTCTGAAAGAATGACAAGATAGAAAAACTCACCTCAAAAAAGGGAACAAGACGCAATACTGACTGCCAGGGACCTAATCAGTATGTACCTAAGTAAGATGACAGAACTAGAGTTCAGAATAACAATTATAAAAGATACTAGCTGGGCTTGAAAAAAAGCATAGAAGACACTAGAGAATCCCTTTCTGGATAAAGAACTAAAATCTAATCAAGTCAAAATAAAAAAGGCTACTGATGAGCTGCAATAAAAAAAATGGAGGCTCTAACTGCTAGGATAAATGAGGCAGAAGAGAATTAATGATGTAAAAGACAAAATGATAGAGAATAAAGAAGCTAAGAAAAAGAAACAACTATGGGATCACAAGGGGAGAATTTGAGAGATAAGTGATACTATAAAGCAAAACAATATTAGAACATTTGGGATTACCAAAAGAAGAAAGAAAGAGAGGGAGAGGCAGAAGGTATATTGCAGCAAATTATAGCAGAGAACTTCCCTAATCTAGGGAAGGAAACAGGCATTCAAGTCCAGAAGACACAGAGAACCCCCTTCAAAAATCAATAAAAATAGGTCAACACCTCCACATATAATAGTGAAACTTGCAAATCTCAGAGACAAAGAGTAAATTCTGAAATCAGCTCAGGACAAGAGGTCCATAACCTACAAGGGAAGAAACATTACAGTGGCAGCAGATCTATCCAGAGAGAGTGTCCTGGCAGGCCTGAAAGGACTGGCATGATGTATTCAGGGTGCTAAATGAGAAAAATATGCAGCCAAGAACATTTTATCCAGCTAGGATATCATTCAAAATAGGAAAGATAAAAAGCTTCCAGGACTGGGCACCTGGGTGCCTCAGTTGGTTAAGTGACTGCCTTTAGCTCAGGTCATGATCCTGGAGTCCCGGGATCGAGTCCCACATTGGGCTCCCTGCTCAGCAGGGAGTCTGCTTCTCTGACCCTCTTCCCTCTCGTGCTTTCTATCTCTCATTCTCTCTCTCTCAAATAACTAAATAAAACCTTAAAAAAAAAAAAAGCTTCCAGGACAAACAGAAACTAAAAGAATTTGTGATCACTAAAACAGCCCTACAAGAAATATCAAAAGGGATCCTTTAAGCAAAGAAAGAGCCCAAAAGTAACATAGACCAGAAAGGAACACAGACAATATACAGTAAGAGTCACCTTACAGGCAATACAATAGCACAAAATTTATATCTTTCAATAATTACTCTGAATGTAAATGGGGTAAAGGCCCCAATCAAAAGACACAGTATCAGATTGGATAAAAAAGTAAGACCCATCGATATGCTGTCTGCAAGAGACTCAGTTTAGACACAAAGACACCTCCAGATTGAAAGTGAGGGGGTGGAAAACAATTTACCATGCTAATAGACATCAAAACACAGCTGGGGTGACAATCCTTATATCAGATAAATTAGCTTTACAACCAAAGACTGTAATAAGAGATGAAGAAGGACACTATATCCTACTTAAAGGTCTATCCAACAAGAAGATCTAACAATTTTAAATATTTATGTCCCAAACATGGGGTCAGCCAAATATATAAGCCAATTAATAATAAAATCAAAGAAACACACTGACAATAATATAATAATAGTAGGGGACTGTAACACCCCCTCACTGAAATGGACAGATCATCTAAGTAAAAGATAGGAGATAAAGGCTTTAAATGACACACTGGACCAGATGAACTTCACAGATATATTCAGAACATTCCATCCCAAAGCAACAGAATACACATTCTTCTCTAGTGCCCATGGAACATTCTCCAGAATAGATCACATCCTAGGTCACAAATCACGTCTCAACCAGTACCAAAAGATTGGAATCATTCCCTGCATATTTTTGGACCACAATGCTTTGAAACTAGAACTCAATCACAAAAGGAAAGTTGGAAAGAACTCAAATACATGGAGGCTAAAGAGTATCCTACTAAATAATGAATGGGTCAAGCAGGAAATTAAAGAAGAATTTTAAAAATTCATGGAAACAAATGAAAATGAAAACACAACTGTTCAAAATCTTTGGGATGCAGCAAAGGCGGTCCTAAGAGGAAAGTGTATAGCAATACAAGCCTTTCTCAAGAAACAAGAAAGGTCTCAAATACACAAGCTAACCTTACACCTAAAGGAGCTAGAGAAAGAATAGCAAGTAAAGCCTAAACCCAACAGGAGAAGAGAAATAATAAAGATCAGAGCAGAAATCAATGAAATAGAAATCAAAAGAACAGCAGAACATCAACAAAAGTAGGATCTGGTTCTTTAAAAGAATTAATAAGATTTTATTTTATTTCATTTCATTTTATTATTTTATTTTATTTTATTGTTATGTTATGTTAGTCACTATGCAATACATCATTCATTTTTGATGTAGTGATCCACAATTCATTGTTTTTGTATAACATCCAGTGCTCCATGCAGTACGTGCCCTCCTTAATAATCATCACTGCACTAACCCATCCCCCTACCACCCTCCCCTCTAAAACCCTCAGATTGTTTCTCAGAGTCCATAGTCTCTCATGGTTCATCTCTCCCTCAGATTCTCCACCCTCAATTTTTCCTCCATGCTATTCCATATGTTCCACAAATAAGTGAAACCATATGATAATTGACTTTCTCTGCTTGATTTATTTCACTTAGCATAATCTCCTCCAGTCCCATCCATGTTGATGTAAAAGTTGGGTATTCATCCTTTCTGATGGCTGAATAATAAATCTATACTCTAGGAACTACAGAACACTCATGAAAGAAATTGAAGAAGACACAAAAAGATGGAAAAACATTCCAAGTTCATGGATTGGAATTAATAAGATTGATAAACCCTGGCCAGACTTATCAAAAAAAGAAAGGACCCAAATGAATAAAGTCATGAATGAAAGAGAGATCACAACCAACACCAAAGAAATACAAACAATTATAAGAACATATGAGCAACTATATGCCAACAAATTAGGCAATCTGGAAGAAAGGGATGCATTGCTAGAGATGTATAAACTACCAAAACTGAACCAGGAAGAAATAGAAAACCTGAACAAACCCATAACCAGCAAGGAAATTGAAATAGTAATCAAGAATCTCCCAACAAACAAGAGTCCAGGGCCAGATGGCTTCCTGGGGGAATTCTACCAAACATTTAAAGAAGAATTAATACCTATCCTTCTGAAGCTGTTTCAAAAGATAGAAATGGAAGGAAAACTTCCAAACTCTATGAGGCTAGCATTACCTCAATATCATAAAGGCCATATATGAAAATCCCACAGCAAATATCATTCTTAAGAGAAACAGAGCTTTTCCCCTAAGGTCAGGAACACGGCAGGGATGCCCACTATCACCACTATTGTTCAACATCATACTAGAAGTCCTAGCCTCAGCAATCAGACAACAAAAAAGAAATAAAAGGCATTCAAATTGGCAATGAAGAAGTCAAACTCTCATTCTTCACAGATGACAAGATATTCTGTGTGGAAAACCCAAAAGACTCTACCCCAAAATTGCTAGAACTCACACAGGAATTCAGCAACATGGCAGAATATAAAAATCAATGCACAGAAATTAGTTGCATTTCTATACAGTAACAATGAGACAAAAGAAAGAGAAATTAAGGAGTTGATCCCATTTACAATTGCTCCAAAACCCATAAGTAGGAATAAACCTAACCAAAGAGGCAAAGGATCTGTACTGAGAAAACTATAGAACACTCAAAGAAATTGAGGAAGACAAAGAAATGGAAAAACATTCCATGCTAATGGATTGGAAAAACAAATATTGTTAAAATGTCTAGATTGCCTAGAGCAAGCTATACATTCAATGCAATCCCTCCCTATCAAAATACCATCAACTTTTTTCCACAGAGCTGGAACAAATAATCCTAAAATTTGTATGGAACCAGAAAAGACCCTGAATAGCCAAAGGAATGTTGAAAAAGAAAATCAAAGCTGGGGGCATCACAATGCCGGACTTCAAGCTCTATTACAAAGCTGAAATCATCAAGACAGTATGATACTGGCACAAAAACAGACACATAGATAAATGGAACAGAATAGAAAATCCAGAAATGGACCATCAACTTCTATGGTCAACTAATCTTCAACAAAGCAGGAAAGAAAATCCAATGGAAAAAAAGACAGTCCCTTCAACAAATGGTGTTGGGAAAATTGGACAATGCAGAAGAATGAAACTGGACTATTTCCTTTCATCAACTTTGAGTCTTTCTGTGTATGGTGTAAGACCTAAATGTGAGACAGGAATCCATCAGACTCCTAGAGGAGAACACAGACAGCAACCTCTATGACCTTGGCAACTTCTCACTAGACACATCTCCAAAGGCAAGGGAAAGAAAGACAAAAATGAACTATTGGGACTTCATCAAGATAAAAAACTCCTTTCTGATGGCTGAGTAGTAGTCCATTGTATATATGGACCACATCCTTATCCATTCATCTGTTGAAGGGCATGTTGGCTCTTTCCACAGTAGAAGCGGGGGGGAATGGGTTAGCTCAGTGATAGGTATTAAGGAGGGCATGTATTGCATGGAGCACTGGATGTTATAAATAAACAATGAATCATGGAACACTAGATCATAAACTAATGATGTACTGTATGGTGACTAACATCATCATCATCATCATCATAAAAAGCTCCTGCACAGCAAAGGAACAGTCGACAAAACGAAAAGAGAACTGACAGAATAGGAGAAGATATTTGTAAATGACATGTCAGATAAAGGGCTAGTATCCAAAATCTATAAAGAACTTATCAAAATCAACATCCAAGGAACAAATAATCCAATCAAGAAATGGGCAGAAGGCATGAACAGATATTTCTCCAAAGATGACATCCAAATGGCCAACAGACGCATGAAAAAATGCTCCACATCACTTGGCATCAGGGAAATATGAATCAAAACCACAATGAGATACCACCTCACACCATTCAGAATGGCTAAAATTAACAAGTCAGGAAACAACAGATGTTGGTGAGGATATGGAGAAAGGAGAATCCTCTTACACTGTTGATGGGAATGCAAACTGATGCAGCCACTCTGGAAAACAGTATGGAGTTTCCTCAAAAAGTTAAAAATAGAAATACCTTACAGCCTAGCAATTGCACTCCGTCATTAGCATCATTGAGCATCATAAGGAAATAGTCCCTATTTTGTAGGAGAAACCTATGTCTATACTTGTGGGGTTGAATGAATGCATCTAGAGACACAGTGGTGACAAGTACACTTACTGCAGCATCCATGACCTGACAAATTCAAGTTAACTAGGTGCTCAGACCCTTAGTGGATATAGGTCTGGGTACCCTACTGAGAAAGCAACTAAATCAGCAAAAATACTGGCAGAGGATAAAGGTGAATCCAGAATGAGTAAAGAGGAAGATGATGAATATGGATTACTGCCTAGGGACTTGTTTCAACTATGGGGTCAGTAGCATTTCACACTGATCATGTTATTTTAAGTTTATTTGTAAATATTCAGGTCTTCAAGATGGTGACCAGTCAAAACAAAACAAGTTAACTCAATATGGGCACAAGTATATCTGAATGTGTGAGAGATAGACTAAGCAAGCACTCAGCTCCTCTTATTTGCTTAGGCCACCCAGAGATCATCTACAGACAGTTCCATACACTAATTGATTCTGGTCTCTGTATTCTCCTACATGCTTACTTGTGTGAGCCCTGGGAGTGCCCCAGGAAAACCCTCATCCAGGAAGGGGAAGGACTGGGTGGCCTGTCTTTTGGGAGTTTACCTAAATCATTCTTCAAAACTGCCCCACCAAAATTCTTCAGCAGAATTAGTCCAAGTTGCCCACAGTCACCTTTTCACTAATGTATTTTTAGTGGTTTACCTGCCTTTCCTAACTTCCTCCCTATGCTTCCTGGAATCACAAATCCCAAATCCTTGTCTCAGTGTGTCTTTTTTGAGAACCCAAAATAAGCAGGAATTAATCTGAGTTGGCTGATTTTTTTTTTAAGATTTTATTTGAGAAAGAGAGAGAGAGCTAGCACACAAGGGGGAGGCGGACAGAGGGAGAGGGAGAAGCAGATTGCCCACTGAGCAGGAAGCCTGACACAGGACTCAATCCCAGGACCCTGAGATCATGACCTGAGCCGAACTTAACCAACTGAGCCACCTAGGCACCTTAACCAACTGAGCCACCTAGGTGCCCCCTTAATTGGCTATTTTTGCTTGAAAACAAAAGTAATCCATATATGATTCATGGGGCTTAAGGATAGATGTCATTTTAGATAGAGAAATCAGGATGTTACATTTTTCTACTTATAGTAGAAAAGCATTTAGTCAGACTGGGCACAACTTAACTGCTTTTTGCCTCAATTATGTAAGTGACCAGTCTTGCAGCTTCATTAAATAGAGAAGGGCAGTTTGAACACAGAAGCTCAAAAGAAAAATATTATGTAAGGAGAAACCACTTGATCCAGTTATAAATGTTGAAATACACAAAGCTAAGGGGAAACATATTGTCATGTGATAGGGGAGGAATCTAAGTACCTGTCCTTAAGTCCTATTGTTCTGTATTAGACATATGGTAGAAAGTACCAAGTCTAACAGCACCGCAAGCTGCAACCAGACATTAGAAAAGTAGAACAGCTTATGGAAACCCCAAGAAGAGCTTACAATTCACAGTAAAGGAAAATAGGAGGAAAAACTGTCCTTTTCCAAAAGGGACCACAACCTGCTAGCACTCAGATCTTTTACCATAGTCAATGAGCACCAGTGTCTTTCAAATTCATCTCTCATGGTGGGAGTGTCCAGCATATATCCCATGGGTAACAACATAGTGGACCATATACAGTGACTCCACTCATAAGCACCTGCCCCTTTCCAGGTAGTAATTGCTTTCCATTCCCTTCTGACACAGTAGTATGCACAATCATAGCCCCCAAACAGGTCTACAGCCTAACTCCCAGAAACTGAGCGAGGTTAACAAGGGAGAATTAATATTGCAGATGGATGAGCTCTGGGTATAATATTTAAGTGATGAATCACTAAATTCAACTCCTAGAACAAATATTACACTATATTTAACTAACTAAAATTTAAATACTTGAAACAAAAAAAAATATTGCAGATGTAATTAAGGTTGCTAATCAGCTGACCATAGGACAAGGAGATTATCCTGAATGATCCCAGTTAAGACGGTGTAATCGTGAGTCTTTAATCATGGAAGAGAAGCAAAAGAGACATGGTCAGAGTGATGGGATGTAAAAAGACTCAACTTGCCATCACTGGTTTTGAAGGACGCCATGAGCTGAGGAACACAGGCAGCCATAATAGCTAAAGAAGTGAAGAAAACAGATTCAGTCTCCCATAGATTGTCCAAAAAAGAATGCAGCTCTACCAGCACTTCCATTTTAGTTAAGTACGACCCATTTCAGAATGTAAGGAGTAAGGCACAAAACGGCATCTAGTATGATTCTACTTCATGGAAGCTTAAGTATATGCACAGAATCTCTGGAAAGAAAGGTAGTTTCTTCTAGAAAGGGGGACCGGTTTGGGGAAAGGATATTGAAAGACTAAGTTTTTCCAGTGAGTATTTTATGTCCATGATGAACAGAAGAAAATCTAAAAGACAAGAAGATACATAACAAAAATAGACATTAAGGTAAGTTGGGTTAGGAAACATGTTACAGACTATTCAGAAAACTTACAAATAAAAAATAAAACACTGAAGAGGTAAGGAGTCAAAAGTCTGGCATAATTTTTTAACAAGTACCTATGAAACATACAAAAATGTACTTAATTCTCAATGAAGCAGAATTATGCTTTCATTTCTAATTGAAGGATAGCAAGAATTAGAGAATGCTTCTTATTCTGGCTAGTTTGAAAAAAGATATGTTCTTCATTGCTAATGCAATTATAAGAGAAGTTACTAAAAATACATTGGAAAACCCTACATTTTGACCTTTCCACTATAATTCCTTAAAATGGTCTCCCAGATACAGGGAGATCAAATACAGTGTCTCAAAAACATTCATTCCAACCATGCAGTTATACCTGTCACAGTACTGTGTTGGTGGGGAGATAAAGTCCCCCAGCCCCCGAGAACTGTTGCAGTAAAGAGGGAGTGACCTAAAGGAGTTGGGGAGGTATACCCAAAGAAGAGAATCTTGTTAAGTCTCATTTAATCAAGTACTATACACATGAGACACCCCCAATAGGAGTCACCAAGTGGTTTTACTTTGGAAAACAGCTGTCTTTATACAGAAACCAGATCCCCTTCGTTATGCTTTCTTCTAGTATATAACACCATCATTCACCAAGATTCCCTGCTCAGAAAACCCAGGGGTTCTATCAGTGACTTTCCCCAGGCCTACCACACTCACCACCAATTTCTGTTGATTACAACTCCTGTTTAGTGAGGACTAATGGTCCCCACATCTGTGAATGCTGCTGATATTCTGACCATGATCCCTATTTAGTCACTGGATGCTACCACAGCTCATCTAATCCCTGCTGCCATCACTAAAACATTCACTCTGCAGAGCCAGTATTTTTCTTCAATCAAAGTAGTATAGTAACCAAAAACTATCACATCTCAGCTAATCTAAAATGAATGCTACTGCCACTCTGGAAAACAGTATGGAGATTCCTCAAAAAGTTAAAAATAGAACTACCCCATGACCCAGCAACTGCACTACTGGGTATTTATCCAAAGGATACAAAAATAGTGATTCAAAGGGGCACATACACCCCAATGTTTATAGCAGCAATGTCTATAATAGCCAAAATATGGAAAGAACCCAGATGTCCATTGACAGATGAATGGATAAAGATGATGTGATTATTTTATATATATACCCACCCACCCACACAATGGAATATTATTCAGCCATCAAAAAGAATGAAATCTTGCCATTTGCTATGATGTAGATGGAACTAGAGGGTATTATGCTGAGCAAAGTCAGCCAGAGAAAGACAAATACTGCAAGATTTCACTCATCTGTGGAATTTAAGAAACAAAACAGCTGAACATAGGGGAAGGGATGGAAAAATAAGATAAAAACAGAGGGAGGCAAACTGTAAGAAATGCTGAACTCTAGGCAATTCTAGGAAACAAACTGAGGGTTGCTGGAGGGGAGGTGGGTCAGGGGAAGGGGTAATTGGGTGATGGGCATTAAGGAGGGCACTTGATGTAATGAACACTGGGTGTTTATATGCAACTGATGGATCACTAAATTCTACCCCTGAAACTAACAATAGTGTATGTTAACTAAACTGAATTTAAATAAAAAATTTAATAAAATAAAATGAATGCTGTCTCTTCTGGACCAAAAATCATTCATGCCACTGAAAATGGGTCCATTTAGAGTCACTGTGCCTTTTAGAACACTTACCAAGTTCCCTAAGAACTAGAAAATTTTTAAAAGACTGGGTAATTTATGAGCCCATACTCAACAAGCTTATGGAACACTTCTTATATTCGTAGGTAGGGATTTGGTACCCAGGCCAGAAGATTCTAAATGAGGACCACAGTTATAACTAGCAACTAGACACAACTGAGACTTGAACTTAAGTCTAATTTAAGAATTTAATTTAATCCAATTCTTTTTTTCTTTTTTGAGAGAGAGTGCAAGCACAGGCACACAGGGGTGGGTGGGGAGGGGCAGAGAGAATCTTGGGGAAGATTCTCTCAGCAGACTCCAAACTGAGCACAGAGTCCCATGTGGGGCTCAATCTCAGGACCCTGAGATCATGACCTGAGCCAAAAATCAAGAGTCACCAACTAAGCCACCACCTGAGCTACCCAGATACCTGGGTTGTTGTTCTTTGAAGTAACTAGACTATTTAAACATGTGGCTTTAACTCTACTGGACAGCACTGCCCTCAGAGCTGAGAGGAGGTAGTTCCTTGTGCCAAGAACAATTCCAAATTATCAGGATGATAATCAGGTACAGAGAGTGGACATCCAGGCTGTGGAAGTTCTTGCAAGGCCCTGGCATGCCTGCTACCTTTATCATCCTGGTCTGTTCCCTGGAAGGCTCTCTTATTATATACAGTTCTCCCCTACATCTATCCCATTTTCAAAACAACACCAAGAGTCCTAAGTATATTAAGACAACCATTCTTTCTGGTCCAAATAGGCTTTATCCTGTTGATGGACAACAAGAAGAGGTAATTCAAAGTCAAGGGGAGCAGTGAAAACAAGTGTGAGCTACCACTACTCAAGTATGGCCCAGGAGCTGGGTTTTTCCATATCACATTAATATGGCTTACCAGAATGCCCTAGACCTTTACCTTGTCATTATGAACTTAAGAGCAGATTTCTGTGTCCATGAGGCTGCTACTATAGAGAATCATTGGCTTCACCTAGGAGATCCCCCCCTTAAGAGATCACTTGTACCTATGTACAGCCCACATGTTCACTGTCAAGTCCCCATCCTTCACAAGGATTGTTCCAGGCATTAGGAGCCTCCAGTAGGTTCTTCCTCCTTTTCTGCTGAAAGCCCAGGCTCGAAGTTGAAGACTTATGTTATTGTGAGGCAAGCAAAAGGTTAAAGTGATCCCCACACCACCCCCACCATGGGTAGAGCCACTTTGAATTCTCTCCCCTTTGTGCCTTATGACAAGCAGCACAAGACTATGGCCTAAAATATCCCAATCTGAGGACTTAGGTAAGTGACTTAAAGAGCTCCTCTCCTGGCACTAAGACAAATTTCTGGTTTTTCTTCGCTGGAAAGTCTCTTGAAAGTGGCAAAAACAAAATAACACTGTAGATTGCCTTCTCCTAAAGGTCCTAGGACCTTGAACCATTCAGCATGGGAAGGGTAAACAAATCCTCATGGGACCCAAACCATCTGGGACTTGGAAAACAGCACATTGATCTGTTTTAGTCAATTTGGACAAGTTACAGAGATCATACTTAAGAGAAGTTTCTAGATATGATGAAAGAAAGGAAGTAAAAGAATAGTTGCCCTGCACACTTTCACATCCTACTTAGAACAGAACGTTAGTCCCCTATGGTTTCTGTCTCACTTACCAAACATCCAATAATTAATAGCAGATTTCATTTTGGAAGCTCTGTAGTAAAGTCAGTGGTCCTCAGGAAGAAAGCTATTCTAAGCACACGGCCATGTGTAAAAGGAGGCAGACATTAGAAAGAATGGTCAAATTCAACAGGTCACTGGATACAGAGAACGGGGGAAGGCAACACCTAACTCTGGTTCCTGGGAGTCCCTGTCCCCTCCCCTTCATGGTTTGTCTCTGCTGCAAAGGCATGCCCTTCCCCTGGCAGCTCACCTGACGTTACTGATTACAGAGAACATACAAACGGCAGCCATCTCAGGCCACCATGGAGCAATTCTGATGGGTCAACACATGCCAGTGCTCCCAGGACCCAGCCAAACACTGTTGTGTCTACACTGCAGTTAACTGCAACCATTTCCCAATCTTGCATCTTTTCCCATCCCTTATACAGGATTTTATCTAAAGAGGAATCTTCATGCCAGACTCCACCTTGATATCTAATTCTGAAAACCCAACCTGCAACATTAAGCAAAAGGGGCATGAAGGAACATGATTCCACTCTTTCCTGCCCAGGTTGCCTTTTCAACATCACAACATAGCTCTTCTCAATTCTAAACACTCTCAAAGAGTTCAGCATAGTTCTGGCACCTCTAGGACATGCAGTGGTTTTCCATACTCTTAGTTTCAGGTTACATGCAAACTCTTACTGCTTTTTATGGCCCTAGATTCTAATAATTTTTATCCTCTGGCCTGGTTTCCTACCTAGTATTAGCTTCTCAGCTGGTGACCTGGGTGTCTGTCACTTATCCAGGCCAAACACAGATGTATTAAAAGCTAAATCCATCCTACCTCCCAAGGTTAGAGAAAAGTATAGCCCACTAAGGGCCATTGGTTTGAATAAAGATCAAGAACAGGCTCCACATGTTCTGTAATTCCAGGGAGGATCCCAACACAGTCACCATTAGTAGAAGGTGAGATACCAGACATCCAAGTTTTCACCACTGGAATGCTCAGAGAAATTTAAACCTTGTACTGCTATAACTTCCATAACACCTAAAAAAATGTAGATATATTCTCCACACATGTGATTTTAATGTGAAATATGCTAGGACAAGTCAGAATTGGGTTTTTGTTTGTTTATTTGTTTGTTTGTTTGTTTGTTTTTACCTAGTCCAATACCCAAGCTGATTTCCTTATTGTTGATCTATAACTTATAGAAGTAGTAAGATTCAGCCCAGCCCCAAAGCGGTAAAAATTAGATAGAGTTAAAAGAACTGTCTTGACAAGTACCCTAGTGTTCTATCTCAATTTTCCAACATCTCAGGAAGAGCTGAACCATTTGTAATTTATTATGATTGGCACAGTCTTTCTACCCAGGAGTCACTATGCAAATTGAAAACACACTAAAGAACCTATGGGTGCACACCAGCAAATCCAGCTGCACATGCTGTGAGGGCAGATGGTGGTGAGCTCCTGTCTTCCCTTTCCCCCCACAAGGTCCACACCTCATGTTCACATTAATTTACAGTGCCTTGCCCCTTATCCCCACAAGAGGAGGAAAATTAAATGAGCTCTAGAAACCTAGAAAAGCTCCTATGTTCAGGGAACAGATGTGATAAAACACCCCAAAAGATGAACCCATACAAGACACACTTAGCCATACACTAACTGCTTCTAGTGACCCATTTTCTCTATGCTCAAGAGAAAAACATGCAAGTGTATTTGTAGAAAAGGCATCATGCTGCTTAAGCACATATGCTTTCAAAAATGTGATACCCTCTAACTACTATGACAATCCACTCATCTAGGTGTGTGTCATTGATACATGATGAGAACTAATGTGCTTCTCTGGGCACTCTGTTCTGTTTAGCCTTAAGAGTCTGTTCCAGGGGTGCCTGGGTGGCTCAGTCTGTTAAACGTCTGCCTTCGGCTGAGGCCATGATCCCAGGGTCCTGGGATTGAGCCCCACATCGGGCTCCCTGCTCAATGGGAAGCCTGCTTCTCCCTCTCCCACTCACCCTGCTTGTGTTCCTTCTCCCACTTTGTCTCTCTCTGTCAAATAAATAAATAAAATCTTAAAAAAAAAAGTCTGTTCAGGCTTTCTTTCTGCTGAACAGCTTTGTTTTACATCATCTACAGAGATCCATTTTCCTTTTCACTTAATTCATTCTCTTTACCAAAAACTGCCTCCATCCAGAGCTGTATACCCGAAATCTCCCTTAGACCAACTAGTCAATCACTGCTGGTCCTTCTACACAGAAGCCATCTCAAAAACAGCCCCGCTGAGGCTCTACCTCACCTAAGGAGTCTCAGGGAACATGGAGCTCCACCACAGTATGAGTGCTACCATCTCCTGGCTAAAATGCTGAACATAATCCCAGCATTTCTACCCCACAGTTCACCCTTAGGCCTTGTCTGATACCCCCACATGCACTTCCAGCCAGGATGGGAGAGGTACTCAGCAACACTGACATATTAGGAGACATATCAGAGAGAATCTATTAATAGCAATGTCCTATGGACTCAAACCTATTTCTAGACTCCACTACCATTTTGCTTACAGAGGAAACTAACTCAAATAGGGTAATCTGTTTTTTAAACCATTAGCAAATAAATCAGGTTAGGGTGTCTAAAAAAGAACTATAAAGCGACTATAAGCAGACTTTCCTTCACATGGAGTTCCAGCCTGATTCTTTTGCCCACTGGGACAAGATTGGTCCCTAAGTGACAGCATGTGGAAGGTAGACCCCATATTAATAAAGAGCATCCCTTATTGATCTGAATAGGTAGATGAACTCTTGCTTCAGAATTCCAACTCTGAAAATTCCAGGTCTAGTTTGTCATTACTCATTATTCCTTGAGACCTGTAAGTTGGCCACCCTGAGTAAGGGCAGGGGACAACAAAAAATTTAGCTAATATTTGGTGTTGGTTTGCCTACTTAACACCAAGTTCAGTTGCAGGACATTCTGAGATGACTTTGGGGGGGAGGGCATTACACTTGAGCAAAAGCTACTTTGCTAAGAAAATTGTGAGTATACCACTATAGTTACTGTGAGTGCTCTCCCTCAGCCCCAAAGACTACCAATTAACAAAATCCCCAATACATTTGAGGCAAAACAATAATTTCATTGCCTCTCCAACAAGTTTCCCATTTAGACATCAAGCCACTTGGCCAGTTTTACAAAAACTTGAGCTGAAACATAACACACAGAACTCAGACACATAGGTAATTGGCAAAATTTCTCAATTCCAAGTGCAGCTGGGATTAGGAACCGTTAAACCAGCTTGTTAGCTCACCCCATGGGATAAGGAGTTCACCTGAAGATTCAACCGCCCCCTTCAGATATTAGTGGGTTTTCAGCCATCTTTTGGGGACCCAGTGGTCTACAACACTCTCCTAGACTTCTTGCACGTCATGCCCTGCTCTAATATCTGTAGATCCATGTCCACGCCAAGAGGACCCCAGTAGTAGGAATAGGACTACGTCAAAGGCTGGCAAGCATAGTAGCTTAGGTACAAGTAAAGGGAACTGCAAAACAGATATAGTTCATAGTCAAGGACTTCTCCATTTTCCTACCCTTCAGCGGTACCAATGAATCTCCTTTGAACCCTCTGAGGGCAGAGGCTAGTGTTGTACTGAGGCCTCAGACCCTGTTGACACCAGGGACAGGGAAGGAGAACTTCTCCCTGACCATGAGGCAGAATCATGTCCCACCCATGCCCTTCACATAGTGATAATCCCTGAGATTTTCTAAACTGCTTCAGAAAAAAAAGAGCTCCTCATGTCACATGACACAGTCAAAAATTTTACACATCATGTGGATAGGACTTCAAAACAGAGTTCCTGACTTTTCCCACAAAATCTGGTCTTCCTTTCAGGTCCCCCACCAGAGCAAACAAGAACATTGAGTTTTGTCGTGTTCTAGCAGACAGGGCTGTTTCCAGAAAAGCTTCTGATATGTAAAAACAACTGTTTTAAGAGAGTTTTAACTATTGCTTTTTTCATTCTTCACATTCCTTGTACAGCAAAATTTTATTTCCTCTAAGGTACCCAAATTTATTTTCCTAATAGAAACTGAGCAGGTGGTATTCAAAACAGCAGCCAAAGAGACTTCTGATTTCTAGGGCCACATATATGGAGCTTAGAGGTTGCCTCTCTGTCCCAATAAAATACTGGAAATTTTTTTAAATTCTTTCTGAATGCATACAAGAAAGGAACACACAGGGCAAGCTGCTCCCCCTAGATTGGAGAGACAGTGGGATGCAGGGAGTCCCTGCTTACAGTCACAGAAACTTGAGGGGAACCCAGCACAGAGGAGGAGATCCTGCACCAGTTTGAGAAGTTCAGTGCAGACAAGTCTGAGATTTAAAGACTCCAGGAAACCCACCCAAAATATCCTAAGATTTACCTGCAAGAACTTGACCAGGTTTCCACAATAAGAATCTAAGAAAATTCACTATTGTGTTTAGCAGGAACAGAAGAGGAACCAATAAAAATATGCCAAAGCATTCTGTTCTAAACAAGGCCTCCCTCCTCAGGGGAAACTAGTACACCAAACCTAATCTGCTGAGGTTTTATCAGAGCCTAACTGATCTGGAAAAGGTATACTCAACTGCACACCACTCTGGCCATTTGTCCTACCTACAGGGGGAGAAAAACAACTATAAACACTTGTGAAGTTCATGGTCCCAAGGCTTAAGTCACAGAGAGCCTGAGACTTAATCATATGATCATGGAATGCTCCCCACAAACCTCACAGCAATACCAAAGTTCTACTTACAACAATTCCTTCTACCCACTACATCATGTCTGGCTATTATGAAAAAGATTAAAAACAAACAAAAAACAAAACAAAAACAAAAAACGAGGCATACCAAAAGCAAAGTGACAGATGAAAAGACATTACTTTTTGTATTAAGTCCATTATACTCAACTTAGGTCTTCTACTGATTCCCTGCATAGATGGTTGCCACACTTGGGCAGAACCAAGATGACACAGATTCTTCAACTGGTGGCAAGATCTCCAAGAAAAATCTATTCATAATGGCTGGACACATAGGACTTCAAAGTAAACCAAAAATCTCTGGGCATTTAAGCAACACCACCAAGCCACTCATAACTTCAACAGCAACACTAAGCCAGAAGATGGTATAGAAAATTTTAACATTATCAAGAAAACAGGGGTGCCAGGCTGGCTCAGTTGGTAGAGCACATGACTCTTGATATCAGGGTCATGAGTTCAAGCCCCATGTTGAGCATGGAGGCTACTTAATAAAAAAATAAAAAATAAAACTTACCAAAAAAGCAGAGCTTTTAAGAGTTAAGTGGACAAGATGGTAACATATAAGACTCAGAATACTGCTCTAATGATCCCTCACTTTGGAATCCACAAGAGAACAAACTTTAGAACAACCAAAAATGACTGATAAGACACCAATATTTGTACTAGTATCTGTGCCAGGAAGCAATGCTAGAAAAGTACGGTAGACATCAAGAAACAGGAAGGAGTGTTTCTATACCAATCTGTCTACCTCTCCACCATGATGACCTGGC
The DNA here is from genome assembly GCF_003265705.2 of Callorhinus ursinus. NCBI lineage: Eukaryota > Metazoa > Chordata > Mammalia > Carnivora > Otariidae > Callorhinus > Callorhinus ursinus. Next base: position 61,834,814 of record NW_027397066.1, on the reverse strand, counting down.
TGAGACTCCAGGCAGCTTCCCTCGCAGCAGATGATCCAGTCATGGATGGGGTACCCTCTGGACAATTAACAGCCAGTTGTCTTCTCAAAACAAAAACATTTAGTCCCATGTCAAAGCAGACAGCCCTTAGCCCAGTGAAGTGCTAGAATTCCAGAGTCTCCAAGGTAGCCAGACTATACTTGATCAAAGCACCAGGATGTAGATGTATTTACACAATGGCCTGCTCTCCTAATCCTATGAATTTTCTTAGAGGCCTCATAGGAAACCTTCTGTCATCTGTATCAGGTTCATTACTCTTAGGTATGTCTTAAGATGTTTGTTTTTATTGCTGCACAATGTTTAATGCCATGGTAGGAGCTGCGATGTAGCACCTATATCCCCCTCTTTCAGGAATGAAGAACTTATATCTGAGATAATACAAACCCAAACCTCTCATCCCAACTCAGGTAGCTCTCAAGGGTCATCCCAGACTGACAATTCCCCACAGGGGTGGCTCAGGCTTCTGTCTGATCTGCACTACAATTCAACTTCTCCCTCTGTCTAATCCTGCTTCCCTTTCACATGTGTTGACCCCAGGAGAATTCTTCTCATCTCCATTGAAAGGTCCACCCATTACCCCAGACAAAAATCCTGTGACACTTACATGAACATGTGATTTGCCCATCCATTAAATATGCTGCTTTAACCTGCTTTTAGGTGGAATAGAAGCAAAGCTGTAGCCCAGGCACAGAAATCTCCAGCCCTTCAAACTGGATAACCAAGAAGAAATGGACAAATTCCTAGAAACATACAAGCTTCCAAAACTGAATCAGGAAGTAGAAAATCTGAACATGCTTATTAATAAAATTGAATAGTCCCAAAAGTCTCCCAACAAGCACAGAACCTTTATTCCTTGTGTTTCTAGAAGAGGATTTACTGAGTGCTCCCCCAAAGAAATGTTCTGAACACATGCCCAGGAGTTTAAAACTAAAGAAAAAGGCACATGAACCCTACACAAATAGACCCTATTGCCAAAGTCTGCGGCTTATAGATGATGAGGGGTATCATGACTTGAAATGTGAAACTCTACAAATAGGGGCTATTTTGGAAGGCTTCATAACTCTTACAAATTCTCACACCATCTTCCAAAATATCTTATTTGGGCCTAAAGTAGGAAGCAAGGACTCCAATACTTGACGGAACTTTGTTCTTGTGATAAAGCCCAAAGGCCAGCCTGCAAGCTATGAGGGGTTACATTCCTACAACAGGCATGTAGCAAAGTGTTATTTGAAGGAATAGACCAAAGAACCTTACTTGCCACCTGTTTTGTTTCTTCCACCTTCCAACCACAAAATCATTAATGATCCATGTGAGGCCCATACCTATATCCCCTCAAAATCCTTTTTAACTTTACTCTGTAACCCCTCAACTCTGGGTGTCATGTGTCTTCAAAGGCCAACACCTGCAACTCTTTTGGAGCACTGCCCTTGGATTATTGGACTTGTTTTGCCTGCACACCCCAAGAGCCAGAGTGCCTGAGAGTTTACACTTCTCCAAACAAGGGCAGCCAGTACTAATCACTAGCAGTTACAGGAGTGTGAAAGCCCAGCTCACAATTAACTTGTCTAGTGCTTGCCTATAGGATCTGGATGAAGAATACAGTACACGGGATTTTGCCAGAGATCACAACGTTGCTTGGCTTCCTACCAACTCCTGCCTGCCTCCCTAGTCTTCCACTGGTTTCCCCTGGGAATACTTCCTTAATTACTTTCACATAAGTCTCCTATGGTCTGTTTCTAGGGAACGAATCTAAACAGACTTGGTCTCATTTTAAAGTCATGGCAACTCATGACACTTCTAGTTTTGTGGAACTGCTTCTTGATAAAACAGTGTTTGGAGGAACAGACTGGGGGAAGGGTTCTCCTTTCTAGCTCCAGATTTTAGGATGCCCTCTATCAGAGTCTGTCCCTGCTCAACCCCCATCTCCTTAGATCCCTCTTCCATATTTGGCACAGAAGGTTCTGGTGATTTGATTGCTAACAGTCAGTGACTAGGTCTTTGGGGAGGGGTAGGGGTTGGCTTTGGAAGAACTCAAAGATCTGGAAATTTAGTCCCCAGAGTGGCAAGTTTTAAACAATGATGAATGGGGTAAAAGGGATTAAATACTGTTCCTTTTATTGAAAGAATTTAGGTATAACATGTACTGCCAGCATAGGTCCTCTGTCATAAAGACCTTTGTTTACCAGCCATTGGATTCTGTTTGTTATCATGCCCTTGCCTTACCTCCTCTTGCCCACCCTCCTTCTCTACTACCCTAATGGAATTTTACTTGGTTCTAAGTCCTGATCGCTCAAATTCTCATCTTAGCATCTACTTCTAGAGAACTCAACTTAACACACACACACATACACACACACTCCACACCCACAGCCCCTTGGCACAGCTAATTCTTTCACAGACAGCACCCACATCTCATGACAAACTTTCATGTATAGTTCCCACCACACAGATGATGCTATCAACCACCTGGTCAATTTGTATCTGAGCATGTTCTGTCTACAATCTACAAGGTTTGTATAGTTTGACAAGGATGTGGCCCTAGAGGGCATGAACCACTTTCTCTGGGACTTGGCAGAAGAGAGTTGTGAGGGAACCCAAGTAATCCTGAAGTCACTACATGAGTCCATCAGCTGCACCCTTCTTCCCAGAATGAATGAGGTCACATCCATATATATGGACAAATACCTGAACCTGGCCCTGCTGGATCCACATACCTTGGGCTCTGAAAATCATAAATATGCCCATCCTTGTGATTTCCTGGTGAACTACTTCCTGAAGGAAGTGAAAGGCCTTAAAATGAGTGACCTCCTGACCACAAGGGCATGCAAGAGGTACCTCCCTCCTAGTCTGGGGCTCCTTCTGAGAAGCTCAACCTCAAGTACAACTGGGGCCACCTGAGCTCAGCAGACTAATACAGTCTTTCCTGTTTGAGGCAGCTATCCTAGGGCTTTTGCCTCATGTTCACTGGTGAAATGCTTCATCTGATTTCTAATCAACCCTTAAATATCCCCAATATCATATCTAATTTAACTTGAAGGAAGCCAGGACTTTGTATTTTGTGTCCCCCAAAGGATACAATACTGTAATCATGACCAAGAGAAAAATAGTATGGTTCCTATCACCATACACCTTGTGATCGGATTGGAGATGGGATACTTTGTTCTCACGACTTTAGGCCTGGCATGATCAGCAGCCCCCAGAAAGGAAAGACTTCCACCAGGAAATACAGAATAAATTCCAGAGAACCTAAAACAACAGTCATACTAGGCATCTCATGCTTTTGGCCAGTAGGCAAGTGGGAAATTACTAATATAGCAGGGATCATTGAGTCTGAGCATTATGAAGATATGACATCCCATTTTGTAGGGGAAACCTATGTCTAGACTGGTGAGGTTGACTGAGTCCTTCTTAGTGACACTGTGTGGTGACAGGTACATTTACTACAGCAACCACAACCTAACTAGAGTAAGGTAACCATATACTCAGACATTCGTGGATATGTAACAATTGGGTCTCCCTAGGAATAGGCATCTAGATCAGCAGAGATACTGGCAGATAAAGAGCAGTCTAGAATTGGTAAAAAGGGAAATGATTAATACCCATTACATTCTAGGCACTCATTGCAGCTGTGGGCATAGTAGTTTGCTACAATCATCACCCTGCTTTGTTTCTTTATAAAAGTTTTTTTTTAACTCAAGTATAATTAATACACAGTATTGGTTTCAGATATATGATTCAACAATTCTATACATTACTCCCCTAGGTAAGTGTACTCTTAATCCCCTTTATGCATTTCACCCATTTCCCACCCACTTCCCCTCTGGCAACCAATATTTTGTTCTCTGTATTTGAGGTTGTTTTGTGAGTCTTTTACCCTTTGTTCATTTTGTTTTTTGAATTCCACATCTAAGTCATATGGTATTTGTCTTTTTCTGACTTATTTCACTTATACTCTCTAGGTCCATCCGTGTTGTTGTAAATAGCAAAAGCTCATTTCTTATGGCTATGTAATATTCTATTGCATATATATATATCACATCTTTATTTGTCTATGGATGGACAGTTGGGTTGCCTCCGTATCTTGGCTAATGTAGATACTGCTGCAACAAACGTGGAGTGCAGGTATCTTTTTGAATTAGAGTTTTTGTTGTCTTAGGGTAAATACCTAGGTGGAATTACTGGGTCATATGGTAATTCTAAGACCTAAATGTGATACCTGAAACCATAAAACTCTTAGAAGAATTACTGGGTCATATGGTAATTCTAAGATTTTTTTTTTTTTTTTTAGGATCCTCCATACTCTTTTCCACAGTGGCTGCACCAATTTGCATTCCTACCTGCGGTGTATGAGGGTTGCTTCTTCTCCATGTCCTCATTAACACTTATGTTTTTATTTTAGCCATTCTGACAGGTGTAAAGTGATATCTCATTGTAATTTTGATATGCATTTCCCTGATAGTGATGTTGAGCATCTTTTCATGTGCCTGATGGATATCTGTACATCTCTGGGAAGAGGACTCAAGTCCTCTGCCCACTTTTAATTGGATTATTTTGTTTTGGGGTGTTGAGCTGTATAAGATCTGTATTTTGGATATTAATCCCTTACCAGCTATTTCATTTGCAAATATCTTCTCCTTAGTGGGTTGTCATTGTTTTGTTGGTTCCCTTCACTGTGTGAAAGCTTTTTATTTTAGTGCAATCCTAACAATTTAATTATGCTTTTTTTTTCTCTTGGCTGAGACACATCTACAAAAATGTTTCTATGGTCAGTGTCAAAGAGATTACTGCCTATGTTTTCTTCTAAGAGTTTTATGGTTTCATGTCTCATTTAGGTCTTTAATCTATTTTGAGTTTACTTTTGTGTATGTTTTAAGGAAGTGGTCCAGTTTCATTCTTTTGCATGTAGCTGTCTAGTTTTCCCAGCATTATTTGTTGAAGATTGCTCTCCCCATTGTATATTCTTGCCTCCTTTGTCATAAGTGGACCCAAAAAATCATTGGTTTATCCTTTGGCTCTATTCTGTTCCATTGATATATATGTCCATTTTTGTGCCAACACCATACCATTTTGATTACCACAGTTTTGTAGTTTATCTTGCAATCTGGGATTGTGATACCCCCAGCTTTGTTCTTTCTCAAGAGTGCCTTGGCTACTCAAAGTCTTTGGCAGTTCCATACAAATTCTAGGATTATTCTAACTCTGTGCAAAGTACTATTGGTATTTTGATAGAGATTACATTAAATCTGTAGGTATCTTTGGGTAGTATAGATATCAACAGTATCAGTTCTTCAATACATGAGCATGGAGTATCTTTCCCTTTCTTCATGTCATCCATTTCTTTCACTGTCTCAGTTTTTGAAGAATAGGTATTTTACCTCCTTGGTTAAGTTTATTTTTAGACATCAAAAACTAATGATGTAATGTATGGTGATTAACATAATTTTAAAAAAGTTTATTTTTAGGTAGTTCATTCTTTTGGGTGAAATTATAAATGGGGTTTTCTTGATTTCTCTGCCACTTTATTATTAGTGTATAGAAATGCAACACATTTCTGTGTAATTTTGAATTCAGCAGTTGCAGGATACATTAATTAGTTCTCAGTTTTTTGGTGGAGTCTTTGAGGTTTGATACATAGTGTCAGAGCATCTGCCAATAGTGACAGTTTTACTTCTGACCAATTTGGATGCCTTTTCTTTTTGTCTGATTGCTATGGCTAGGACTTCTAGTACTATGTTGAATAAAAGTGGTAAGAATAAACATCCTTGTCTTGTTTCTAATCTTAGAGGAAAACTCAGTTTTTCACAATTCTGTTAGCTGTGGATTTGTTACATACGGCCTTTATTACATTTAGGTATGTTCCCTCTAAACCTGATGTGTTGAGAGTTTATGAATGTATGTTGTACTTTGTCAAATGCTTTTTCTGCATCTATTGAAATGATCATATGGTTTTTATCTGTAATGGTTAAGATGGCAACCAGTCAAGACAATGAAGTCAATATGGCACACAGGTGGTTCCAAATGTGTAAGCCATAGGTAAGCAAAAGGAGCTAGTGTTTGCTCAATTTGTTGAAGTCATCCAAAGGAAACCTACAGACTGTTACAGTCTGTGTGCCCATGTGTTCTCCTGCCACAGTTCCATGCTTATCTATGTGCAGGGCAGGCCAAGAATGTAGAGAGTAAGTCCTTCAAGGGATGCTCAGTCACTAAGACGATGAGCGGGATGGTCTGACCTTTGGAATTCTATAATGTGCAGACTGCATGCTGACAGAAGGTATCCTAAACCTAAATCATGTTAACTCTGTTAGGACTTCTGCTATGCTTCTGAATGCTTTCAGCTTTCTAAGAAGCTAACTGCTTTTGAATGGTTATATGATGTAACAGGACTAGTGGACCCCATGATCCAAGGGCCCATTCTCTACCTCTTCCATGAAATGAGTCCATTGATCTAGCGCTACACTCTGGTATACAGGCCTATGGATGGAACATTGCATAAGTCACTAGAGAATAGTACTGTTTGAGGCTCTGTATGCAGGAAAAACAAACCCATACCAAGATTAGGTATCTAGTTCTGGGAGGCTGAATTTCTGGCTCTTTTTTTTTTCTTTTGGGTTGGAGGGGGCTTAATGTAGTGAGAGTAGTCAACTTCTATCAAGTGGCAAGTTGGTCTACTTAACAAATAGTGCCATATATGGGATTCAACAGTTCTCTTTGACAGGTTGTGCATTCAGAGGCAACAGTAGGTAGTTTGTCTGAAAATTAGCATTCCATGTAGTTAGACACATATACAGTCTTCATCCCTGCAACCCTGACCACTGTACTCATTCGCCCATTGGCTGAAGAAGTCTGGCTGTAAACAGGCAGAACCATTTTGTCTGTTCAGTTACTCTGTGTGTCTTAAGTCAGGACTTGAGGGTATTACATGTGGTATGAAAATCTGCATATTTAACATATCAATATGCCTCTTCTTAGATCTCCTTTGATTTCCCAGTCCTTTTTTGTCTGGACCCAGTCTAGATGGCCAGGCAATTGACCACTGCCAAGGGATCCGTATATATTACCTTGGGCCACTTGTCATTTCACTTAAAGTTGATTTGTAGTATAGCTTGCAGGAACTATCAATTATGTTCCCTAAATAGGGGGTCTGTCACAATAATTATAGCTAAGATGCTTTGGAATTGGACATAGTTTTTTAGCATTTAGCATTTGTTTCTTTCCTAATCCTAAAACTGTATCGGTGCTGATGGAATTTCTTAAACATTTAAAGAATCTGGGCTATAGTTCAAGAATAAAGCTGGCTTTGCTATCTGCTCTCTTACAATTAGGGGTAGGAGAGATCTGATTGTTGGATAGTAAGGGAATTTTTGAAGTATAGTTGTGATTCCCATTTACTGGCAAAAGTGGAAAGTAAAAAAAAACAAACAAAAAAACAAAAAACAAAACAAAACAAAAAACCTGTCTTGAGATTGCAGGTCCTGGTGAGTACTAGCTAAGCCTGATGGGAGAGCCCATGTACATGCAGGTTAGGGAATGAGAACTGAGTGTCCTGTCAGTTTTGGGTGAGGCAATATTAGTGGTAGTAGTGATAGTTCTATTTTCCCCTCTAATTGGTAGACTGTGACTTCAAGCCCTGATCAATTTGGACAAAGTGTGATGAGTTACCTGCTACTGTCCTTCAGAATAGGATAAAAGTTTATAGTAAGAAATTATATCAGATCTAATGTCTTCTTACAGAATCTCTCTATTGTTTAATGTAAGGTTGATACTTCTCATTTCCTAACAAATGAGCTTTCCAAGGCTAAGAAGAATCCTGAGCTGGAATAACATGACATACCTACATTTCTAGTTTCCTGGGTAAGTATGCCAAACAGTATTCAGAGTTGGGAACTTCCAGGTGACTGAAAGAATCTAGGATTAGTTAGGCCTATGATTCTGATTGGAGGTACCTGGGCCCACACAACTACAGTAGACGCCTGGATGTGCACAGGGGAGCAGCTATCAAGCCACTACTGTTGTCACGGATGGAGTGACATATTACTGATATTACTAACATGGCCTGTTTTTTACTTGTGTATTAAAGTCTTCAACTTTTACACAATGGGTTGTTGAAGACTTAGCCTTGGTTGCAGATCTTCAATCCTGGGTAGGAAGGTTGTCAGTTTGTTTTCAGAGGAAGCAGATCTCATCTACACATTCAGATTAATAAGGGATGCTCTGTATTTATACCAAGTCTTCCATCCAAGGTTTGCCTTTCATGTTATGTCATTAGGAAAAAATTCTACTGTACCTGACAGAAAGAATCAAGTCTGTACTACATATGAAGGCAAGTCTACACCTAAAAGCTAGACAGCATTTCTGTAGATCCCTTCACCTGGTTCCTTTGACCAGAGGATCAAAACAGAGAAGACTAGCTGAGTGGATGTTTTTATGAGGGAAAGGTTTTTAGGATTCTAGAAACAATGAGGTTTGTGAGTCTCTAGGACACTGTTGTTAAGGTACTGTAAGATGTTCTATGCCTTATAAGATATGGATGATCTTGAGGTTCTCTTTCATCGGGTGTGGCAGTGCAAGTGGAGAATCTGACAAGATCTGAGGGTAAACTGTAGGGTAAATCTACTAGGGCAGAGTCTAGTGTTTGGCCTAGGAGACAGCAGCACTTGTTCACATGGTGGAGCTCTATGTTCCTTGAGACCCCTCAGGTGAGTTGGAACCTCAGTCAGGCTGTTTTTGAGATGGTTGAGAAACAACCAGTAATAATTGACTAGATGTATAACTGGGGATAGCCCTTAGAACCAGCACTGGATAGAGGTAGTTTTTGCAAAGAAGGGTCATGCCATGTCCATTTGGGACAGAAGAATGATGGTGGAGGTAGATTGCTTGCCTAGTTAATAGACCCTGACTTCAAGGTCTATTCCTTTTGTAACCAAGTTATAACTCATCTGTCATATCCTGAGTGTGCCAGCCCACATCTTTTCCATTTGTTGTTCCTGATTTGCTAACTTTCCCTGTAATCTATCATCAGGATAAAAGCCCATTTAGACCTGAATAGAATAGTTGCCTTAATCAGCTAAGAAATCTTGGCATTGTCTTTTGAAAATGGGATTGTGGGGATTGTAGGAATAATGGTCTTCCAGGGAGCAGATCGGAATGACAAAGTAGCAGGCATGCCAGTCCTTGCTAGAGCACCCACAGCCTGAGATGGACACCCTCTGTACTACCATAGAGATTGTTCTGATATTTGGGATTCATTCTTTTCTCATCCCTGGGAGCTATCTTTTAGCCCTTATGGCAGTGTTGTTCAACAGAGATAATGTGAGCCACATAATAAAAACTCTAGTGGCCACAGTAAATAAACAAAACTAAATTTGTGGGTATAGTTAGCTTTGCATTCAAATTTCAGCTACTCCCATTTGTTAGTTGTAATTGTGATTCATTTAAAATCTTGTGCCCCAGGTACCAATCCCTGCTTACTGTTAGAGGGATTGCCCCATAGGTTTGTTGAAGAGCACCTCACAACCTACCCGGGTTTCATAAAACATTCTAGTTCTTAGGGAAATTAGTAAATGTTTAAAAAGGCACAGTGATTCTAAATGGACCCATTTGCAGTGGCTTACACACTTTTTTGGCTCAGAAAAGGTAGCATTCATATCAGAGTTGACAATTGGTTATTACACCACTTGGTTGAAGAAAAATAGTGGCTATTCAGGAATGATATTTTAGAGATAGCAGCCAGGATTCAATTGTGGTAGCATCCAGTGTCTAATGGGCACCACAGCAAGGATATCTGCTACATTCACAGATGTGGGGGCCAGTAGTCCCTACCGAGCAAGAGTTGTAATCATTGGAGGTTGGTGGTGGATATTGCAGGTGGGAAAAGTCATTGACAGAACTGTTGGGTTACTAAGTAGGGAATCTTGGTGAATAATGGTGTTATATAGTAGGAGAGGGCATAATGAAGGGTATCTGGTCTTTGTGCAAACACAGTTATTTTCAAGTGAAACCACTTGATGAGGGTGACTCCTATAGGGGGAGAGATTTGCTCTATAGTCCTTGATTGAGAGATGTGAAGTTAATGGCTATTGGTTAATTTGTCATTACAGGATTCTGCTCCCCAGCTCCGGAACTCCTTAATGTCACTGATCCCTCTTTGCTAGAAGAGTTCTCAGAAGCTGAGGGAATTAATTTTGCTCTCATAGCAACACATGACTGGTATGATTGTACAGGCTTTGAATGGATGTCCTTGAGTTTGTCTCTAAGAGACTATATCTTATTTCCCTTGTATCTGGGAGACCATTTTAAAGACTTTGAATGACAGAGTCAAAATGTAAGTAGATTTTGCAATGCTTTTTAATAGCTTCTTATGATGGCATTAGCAATAGGATAGCATATCTTCCTGCAACCTAGTCAGAATGAAGTAGCTTTCTTTTATCTTCGCCTTCCTTCAATTTGAAGTGAGAGCATAATTTTGCTTGTGAATTGAGTACAACTTTATATGCTTCATGGGTACTTAAGGTATACAGTGCAGGCCTTTCACTCTCCAAAGGTTTTTTGAATATTAGGGATATTAGACATCAGTATATAATACACTTTTATTTCAACTGGTTTGCATATATCTGTTAATTTTTCCTGTATAGTTTCTTATACTTGGACTTTTTAAATGTTCATCATGGTCATAAATTATTCATGGAAAAAAATTTAGTCTTTTTCCACCCTTTCCCCAAGCAACCCATTTCCTCTCTTTAGAAGGTCATTTTTATTTCTTCCAGATACTCTATGCATGTACTTAAATTTTCAAAGGGAATTATACTATAGACCCGATTTTGTGTATAACCCCTTAAAAAGTCTGAAAGGACTTTCCTTTCACTAAACAAGTGTTGGCAGGGCTGCATTCTTTCCTGGAGGATCTAGATGAGATTCACTCTGTTATCTTGACTTCTCCAGCTATACTGGCTACCTGTGTTCCTTGGCTCATGGCCCCCTTCCATCTTCAAAACCAGTGATTTGAGTCTTTTTATATCCCTTCACCCTGACAGTAACTCTTCTACCTCCCTCTTCCACATTTAAAGACACCCATGATTACACTATCCAATTATCCAAGGATAATTTTCCTTGATGGTTAGCTGATTAGCACCTTAAATACATCTGCAACTATAATTCCCCCTGCCATGTAACCTAACCTATTCACAGCTTCAAGGAGTTAGGTTGTAGACCTCTTTGGGAGCCTTAATCTGTACCACAGAAGGGAATGGGAAGCAATCTCCACCTGAAAAGGGGAGGTGCCCGTGAAAGGATGTGGTCCACTATGACATACCATGGGTTATATGATAGGTACTCCCACAATAATAGACATGAACTCTAAAGACACTGGGTGCTCCTTGGCTATGGAGACTGAAAGGGACATACCTGAGAGCCAGTGGGTCTGTGCTTGCTCTTAGAAGGTCATGGTTTCTCTGATCTTCTCCTTTGTGTGTTCTTCTTGGTATCTATAAGCTACCTTGCTCTTATAACTGATTACAATTTGAGGTGCCATTAGACTTGGTACTTTCTAGCACTCATGTCTAGTTGCAGAACAGTAAGAGTTAAGGACAGGTGCTTAGGTTCTTCCCCTGTGGCCTGACCATGTGTATCTCCTTAGGTTTGTGTACTTTGGCATTGATGTCTTTGTGGATTCTAAGTGGTTTATTACAGTATTGTGAATTTTGAACTTTGGTGTTCAAATTATTCCTTCTTATGATGAAGCTACTTAGATTTGAAAGGCAAAGTGTAGACAGGATAGTCCTAAATGCTTTTCATACTAGGATGGAAAAGATACAATATCTTTGATTTTCTACCTAAACTGAACTCTACCCTTGAGCCTCAGTTAAATATGACAATCATTTAAGTCATTTCTGGGTTAAGACTTAATTTTGAGGAAGATCAGTCAACTGAAATTCATTTCTGCTTAGTCTGAGTTCTCCAAAAAGCAACCCTGAGACAAGGATTTAGGAGCAAGTAAACTACTAGGGAGGTGATTCCAGGTAACATGAAGGGAGTTAGGGATGTAAAAAAGGGAAGACATATAAATCACTAAAAATACATTGAGTATTGTGGGCATCTTGAACCAAATTTGCAGAGGGACCCTCTCAGATAATTCAGAGGAATGACCTAGATAGAATAAAAAGGTATCATCTGTAGGTTTTTATCCCTACTAAGAAAGAAGGCCACATGGGTACAAGAACCAAGGGATAAAGACAAGAGCAGTTCCATTGTCCCTCACTCCCAATCACTTACTGAGTCATTTCATGAATCATAGTTGCAGGAAGAAGTTGGGCTACTTTGACATGGGAGAAGAATGCATATTGAAGCCATGTGATTCTCGTGGGTATCCTCATATTTCCCTCCTTGCCCCAAAATGAATACTTCAGCATTCCAAGCTTGAAAGGCTATGAATAGTAAGGATTCAGAGTCCTTGGAATGACAGTTTGGGTCACACCACTAAAGTAAGCCAAACTTTGATATGATAGCCAAGGATGAAGAGAATTTACCGTAGAGAGTGAAGGAGAAACAAGATGGTTTACCAGTTATAATCCAAGATCAACTCCAGCAAGGAGAGCTGTAGTTCATTCTACTTATATCCTGTCTCAGTCTCCCCTCTGTAACCTCAAGAACTATGCAGTTGCTGCTCTGTGGACCTGGATAGATAAGATCTGTCAGCACAAGAGGCAGACTGTGGTGGATTATATACACCAAAGTACAGCAGAAATATTGAGGAAGTCCCATTAATGGGAGATGAGATTTGGACTCCTCTGAGGAGTGATTTTTGCTGTTACTTGCCCTTGACCAAGGCACCTGGTAGCATACCAGTCTACACCACTTCCAACCCAACATTTTTTCTCCCCTTTCTTCAGAGAGGGTGGCTGGCATTGTTCTAATGGCTATCTCAGAATCCTCCAGCTCCCTTTTTTCAGTTATTTTTCTAAAAATTTTCTTTAATTCCATTTTGACATCTGCATCTCAGAGGACACAAACCATCAGTATAGAAGTTTGGGGTCCCAGGGAAGGAGCTAAGATGGCAGAGTAGTAAAAGGACCTTAGGTTTGCTTCCTCCCTTGAGCACAAATATCAAATCATATCAAATTGATATGAGGACTGACAGAACAATCTGCACAACTAGAGGGAAAGAAAAGGCCACATCAAGGTAGGAGGTATGGAGATGTAATTTGTGGGAGAAATGGATCATGTGTACTATGGAGGATAGGGAGCCCTGGTCACATGAAGAGAGAGAGAGAGAGGCACAGGGAGGGAGGGAGTCCTGGTCATGGGGCGGGGGGCAGAGGCGAGACACACACATACACACACAGAAGTGCACAGGGGAGTGCACAAGAAAAACACTTCCCCAAAGCCATTGACTAGGAAAATGAGATGGGCTGATTTTCATGAGATTTTATAACCAGTGGGGCTCAAAGCCTAGAGTTTTAGAGGTCTGTGGCATGGCTGGTGTGGAGCCCTGAGGGCACAGCAGTACTTCTGTGGAGAAGGAGGGCAGATAGCCCTGGAGCAGAGCACATAGTCTGAGGATCCCCCTGGGATGCACTTGGGAGAAACCGTTCTCCCTTCCTGGAGCACATCTGGAAGAGGTGGCATTGCCTCTCCAGGGACAAAAGAGTTGGCAAGCACCATTACCCTCCCCTCAGCATAGGTTCAGAGACACCTGCTGAGGGCAGCTAACCTGGACACTGGCTTTTTGCTACACTTTACTCCCAACTCCATGCCCCTGCATTTTGGTGCGACTGCCCTTCTGGGACAAACCGGCATCAGTCCCAGCATAGTGAGACCCTTCCATGGAGGACCAGCATGGGTCCATGCCCTGCCAGGTCCCCAAAAATTTGGTGTTTTAAAACTCAACCGGCCTGCCTTGGATAAGACACAGGTACACTGCACTGCTGGGCAGGAAAATGGCCCAGACACGGGCAGGATGAAGGCAGGGATCTGAGAGACATGTGGGACACATGAAGGGAGATTGTTTGCTCTTCTGGAAGGCTTCCTGGACAGTGGGAGGCACGAACTCCCCTCTCCAGGGAAGAGGGAGGGGGTTGGCACCATTTCTTTCCCTCACCCCTCAGCATAAACTTCAGTAAGCAACACAGTGCCAAAAGTGGCTACCTAACCTGCTTCCACCAAGCCCCACCCCTCTCCACTCTAGAGGTGCTACTTTTCTCTTTAAGTGTACCTGAGAACCAGAGCAGGAGGCTCCTCCCCCAGAAGATCAGCACCGATCCTCACATGTACAATAGAGTGCTGCAAAGCTTCAGCTTTAGCAGAAATAGCATCATGTCTCTTAACAAGCAGACGAGAGCACACCTCGTTAAAATTTGCCACACTCTAGCCAAGGCCCAAACACTCCCTCAGGTCAGTCCTCTGAAGAGTTTCTCCTTGCTTGCAGTGGGCAAAGAGCAGCCAAAACACAGCAGCAGAATGTACACAGCATACAAGAGAGACACTTCCTGAATTTCCAGGCCCTGAGCAGCACATGACCTCTTTATAGAGCCATTACTCTCAGGAGCAGGAAACCTAATAGGCTTTCCTAACAATACAAAAGATGACAGAGACCTAGACAAAATGCCAAGATGTAGAAATTCATCCCAACAGAAAGAAAAGGTCACAGCCAGGGATCTAATTTAAATTGAAACAAATATTATGAAAAATGAAAGGGGGAGGAAATCAGAGGGAGAGATGAAGCATGAGAGACTATGGACTCTGAGAAACAAACAGGGTTTGGGGGGGGATTTGTTAGCTGGTGATGGGTATTAAGGAGGGCACATACTGCATGGAGCACTAGGTGTTATACGAAAACAATGAATTGTGGATCACCACATCAAAAACTAATGATGTATTGTATGGTGACTAACATAACATAATAAAATTAAAAAAAAGAAATATGTATGCATAATTCCTATGCTGATTCCTTTCAGATTCTTATTTATCCATGAAAGAGAATGATTACATCTAGCCCATTCATTTGCTTAGGAAAAATGTGAGAGAGGTAATCTAAACAGGAAGAGGAAATTTTCTAAACAAACTGAGGGTTGCTGGAGGGGAGGTGAGTGGGGAGATGGGTAACTGGGTGATGGGCATTAAGGAGGGCACTTGATGTAATGAGCACTGGCTGTTATATGCAACTGATAAATCACTAAATTCTAACCCTGAAACTAATAATATACTATATGTTGACTTAATTGAATTTAAATAAAAAAATTAAAAAAAAAAAAGAAACAAATGTTATGCCTGAGCCAGAATTTAAGGCAATAATCATAAGGACACTAGGCTTGGCTTGAGTAAGGCATAGAAGATACCAGGGAGTCCCTTACTACAGATAAAGGACCTAAAAATTAGGCCAAAATGAGAAATGCAATAACTGAGATTCAAAACCAATTGGATGTAATGACCAGAAGGATGGAAGAAGCAGGAATGAATAAGTGAAGGATATGTAAAAAATTATGGAAAATAATGAAGCTGAAGAGAAAAATATTGGATCACAAATGTAGATTTAGAGAACTCAGCAACTCCATAAAGCATAACATTTGTATCATAAGAGTCCCAGAAGAGGGAAAAAGAGGCAGAGGATTTGAGGAAATTTTAACTGAAAACTTCCTTAATCTCAGAAGGAAACAGACATCCAAATCTGGAGGCACAGAGAACCCCCATCAAAATCAACAAAAGCAGGCCAACACCAAGACCTACCATCGTTAAATTTGCAAAATAGAAAGATAAGGAAAAAATCATGAAAGCAGCAAGGGAAAAGGGAAAAACCCTTACAAGAGAAGACAAAGTGAGCAGATCTTTCCACAGAAACTTGGCAGGCCAGAAGAGAGTGGCAGGATATATTCAACATGCTAAAGGGAGAAAATGCAGCCAAGAACATTTTATCCAGCAAGACTATCATTCAGGATAGAAAGAGTGATAAAGAGTTTCACAGACCAAAACTACAGGAGTTTGTGACCACTAAACCACCACTGCAAGAAATATTAAAGGAGACTGAGTGGGAAGGAAAGACCACAACACTAAAAAAGAACAGGAATCAAGGGGTGGAGTTAAGATGGCAGAGTAGTAGGGGGACCCTGAACTTGCCTCATCCTTTGAATACAGAGAGATCAACATTCAACTCTTCTGAATTAGGAAGATGACCGAAGGATTAAGGAAACAATCTGCACAGTTGGAGGGAGAGAATGTGGCAGATGTGAGGTTCAGAGCCATGAACTGTGGAAGATGAAAGCCCCAAGGCCACAAAGTGGAGAGAACCCTTTTCCCAGAGCAAAGTCGGGGAGAGGGAAAAAGTAGGAGAGCACCCCGAAGGCAGGGACCACACAATAAGCCACAGTGGCTTATTGAGGAGATCCCCTGCATTGTACAGGGAGAGGTGGCTCCCCTTCACAAAGGGCATTTGGAAGAACTTACTTTGCCTCTCCAAGAACAAAAGTCCAGCTGGGAGCCATTGAGCAGTGCTCATCAGCAGATTCAGAGGTACATGCAGAGGGCAGAAAACCTCAACTTTTCCCTGTGAGCCACAATAGGCTTAAGCCTCTGTGTGTGTGCGGCACCAAATGGCTGCATTTCTGCAAAACTAAGCAAAGAGAGAGGAGCAAATTGCAGATAACCTGGCTGCCACTTTTTGCTGTTGGCCTCAATAGATTCAAGCCACAGAGACAGCTTTTCTGGGACAGAAAAGAGTAAGGGACTGAGTTGAGTGCGGAGGGCCAATAACCTGGTTCCAGCTTTTCGGGGAGCATTGCAATGAACTCTAGCCTCTGCATGTGCACTGTATGACTGCTTTTCCAAGTAAGGATGGTGCTGAGCATGCCCAGAGCCCCTCCTCTGGGGGTCAGGAGTGGGCCTGCTCCTTAGAAGGCCTTTTAAAACTTGGAGTTTTGAATCTCAGCCACTGGCCAGAAATAAAATACAGATCTGTGGCTCTGGGTGTGCCTACAGCCAGGGCACAGACAGGTTAAGGACAAGGAACTGACAAGAGCTGGGGCACAGGAAATTGTTTGCTTTTCTAAGAGGGCCTCCTGAACAGTGGTGGCTAGGAGTTGTACTCTCCAGGGACAAGAGGGTGGGGTGACACCATATTCTTCCTCCACCAACCACCTTTCCTCCTCCCACCCACGAGCAGTCAGACTTCAGAGAAAAACACAGCACCTCCAGTGGAGGCTGGAGCCCCCTACACTAAACCCTGCCCACCCCCTACACCCCCCACACACACATACCCACACCTGGCAGGCAGGGGCATCTTTACAAGAGCAAGTCACCTTGTGAGCCAGCAAAGCAGGCCTCTCCTTTGGAAGACCAACACAGGCTCCCCTTCCCCCCCCAATATACCAAGTCCACTCATTAAAGAAAACTCAACAGCTTCCAGTGGGAAATAGGACCAGGCTTTTTTTCCTCTTAATTTTTAGAAATTTTTTTCTATTTATAATTTTTTATTCCTTATCCTTTATTTTATATATTTTTTTTCTCTTTTTTGGATCAGGTTTATAATCTTTTGTTCATTGGTTGGTTCATTTTTTTCCTGCTTATTTTTCAGATCAGGTTTCTTACTTTTCTCTTTTCTTCTTCCCCTACTCTTTCTTCCTTCTTTCTTATTTTTTAGAATCAGGCTTAGAGTTGATTCTCTGTTTGCATTTGTGTTCCTTTTCTTTTTCTATTGCCTTGGATCAGGTTTTGTGTATTGTTTTTATTTTTATTTTTTTCTTTTCCTTTATAGGCTTATCTTGACAAACAAATCAAAGCACATCTACGTAAAGGTCCAAACACTGTCCATTACAAGCAAGAAGGAACTCTGTAGATGAAGAACCAGTGGGAAAGAGTAGCCAAAACACAACAGCAGAGTGTACACAGCATACACGAACACTTCCTGAAGTTTTTTTTACAGCTGTTCTTGCTGGGGTTTTTTCTTTCTTTTCTGAATGGAAAGAACAGGAGGTAATGCTGAGCACCAAGGATTTAAATCAATATAGATATAAGTGAAATATCTGAACTAGAATTTAAAACGATGATTATAAAGACACTAGCTGGACTTGAAACAAAGCATAGAGGACACTAGAGAACAACCCTTACCATAGGAATAAAAACTAAAATCTCATCAGGCCAAATTAAAAATGCTATTACTGAGATGCAGTCACAAATGGAGGCTTTAATAGCAAGGATAAAAAAGGCAGAAGAGAGTGACACAGAAGACAAAATGATCAAAAATAAGGAAGCTGAAAAGATAGACAACTACTAGATCATGAAGGCAGACTTTGAGAACTCAATGATTCCATAACATGAAATAATATCCAGATAATAAGGGTCCCAGAAGATGAACAGGAGAGAGGGATTGAAGGTTTATTTGAACAAATTATAGATAATAACTTCCGTGATCTGGGTAAGGAAACACAGAGAACCCCACCTCAAAAAAATAAGTCAATACCTCGACATACAAAAATGAAACTTGCAAATTTCAAAGATAAAGAGAAAATCCTGAAAGGAGCTTGGGACAAAAGGTCCTTAACCTACAAGGGTAGAAACATAAGGCTGGCAGCAGACCTGTCCACAGAGACCTGGCAGGCCAGAAAGGGCTGGCGTGATATATTCAGGGTACTAAATGAGAAAAATATATAACCAGGAGTAATTTATTCAGCAAGGCTATCATTCAGAATAGGACAGATAAAGAGTTTCCAGGACAAACAAAAAATAAAGAAATTTGTGAACTAAACCAGCCCTGCATGAATTAAAGGGTATTCTTCGTTACTTTTGAGCCCTCTTCACTCAAAGACAAGAAAGGAACAGAGACAATCTGTAGGAACAGTGACTTCACAGGTAATATAATGGTACTAAAATCCTATCTTTCAATCATTACTCTGAACATAAATATATTAAGAGCTCCCATCAAAAGACAGAGTATCAGAATGCATAGAAAAAACAAGACCCATTGATATATATCTCTTGGCTTACAAGAGACTCATTTTAGACCCAAAGGCACCTCCAGATTGAAAGTGAGGGGGTGGAGAACTATTATGCCAATGGACACTAAAAGAAAGCCGGTGTAGCCGTCCTTATATCAGACAAACTAGATTTTAAATGCAAGACTGTAATAAGAGTTGAAGAAGGACACTATGTCATAATAAAAGGGTCTATCCAACTAGAAGATCTAACAGTTGTATGTATGTAATGCCCCTAACTTGGGAGCAGCCAAGTTTATAAACCAGTTAACAAAATTAAAAGGTACACATTGATATTACAATAGTACAGGATTTTAACACCCCACTTACAGCAATGGACTGATCATCTAAGCAGATGATCAAAGGAAACACTCACTTTGAATGACACTGGACCAGATGGACTTAACAGATATATTCAGAGCATTTCATCTTAAAGGAACAGAGTACACATTCTTCCCAAGTGCAAATGAAACATCCTCCAGAATAGATGACATACTGAGTCACAAATCAGGTCTTCACTAATACAAAAAGATTGAAATTATTCCATACATATTTTCAAATCACAATGCTTCAAACTTGAAGTCAACTACAAGAAAAAATTTGGAAGGACCACAAATACATGGAGGTTAAACAGCATCTTATTAAAGAATGAATGGGCGAACTGGGAAATTGAAGAATTTTAAAAAAAATACATGGAAGCAAATTAAAATGAAAACAGTTCACAACCTTTGGAATGCAGCAAAGGCAGTCCTAAGAGGGATGTACATGGCAATACAAACCTTTCTCAAGAAACAAGGAAAGTCTCAAAAACATTACCTAACCTTATACCTAAAGGAGCTGGAAAAACAACAAATAAAGCCTAAACCCAGCAGGAGAAGAGAATAAAGATTAGAGCAGAAATCAATGAAATAGAAACTGAAAGAACAGTTAGAACAGATAAAAAAAAACTAGGAGCTGGTTCTTTGAAAGAATTAATAAGATTGATAAGCTCCTGGCCAGACTGGTCAAAAAGAAAAGAGAATGGGGGTGCCTGGGTGGCTCAGTCGGTTAAGCATCTGCCTTCAGCTCAGGTCATGATCCCAGGGTCCTGGGATTGAGTCCCACATTGGGCTCCTTGCTCAGTGGGGGGCCTGCCTCTCCCTCTGCCTGCCACTCCCCCTGCTTGTGCACACACTCTCCTCTAACAAATAAATTTAGAAAAAAAATAGAAAGGACTCAAATTAATAAAATCATGAATGAAAGAGGAGAGATCACAACCAACACCACAGAAATACAAGCAATTATAAGAACATATCATGACCAACTATATGCCAACAAATTAGGCAATCTGGAAGAAATGGGTACATTCCTAGAAATGTATAAACTACCAAAACTGAAACAGGAAGAGATAGAAAACCTGAACAAACCCATAACCAGCAAGGACCTTGGAGCAGTAATCAAGAAATCTCCCAACACACAAGAGTAGTCCAGGAATGGGTGGCTTCCCAAGGGAATTCTACCAAACATTTAAGGAACTAATATCTAATCTTCTGAAGCTGTTTCAAAAAATAGAAATGGAAGGAAAACTCCCAAACTCATTCTATGAGTCCAGCATTATCTTGACCACAAACCAAACAAAGACCCCATCAAAAAGAGAATTACAGACCAATATCCCTGATGAACAGGGATGCAAAAATTCTCACCATGACACTAGCCAATAGGATCCAACAGTACATTAAATGGATTAATCACCACGACCAAGTTGTATGTATTCCTGAGTTGCAAGGGTAATTCAACATCCACAAATCAATGTGATATACCACATTAATAAAAGGACAAGAACCATATGGTCCTCTCAATAGATGCAGAAAAAGATTTGACAAAATACAGCATGCTGTCTTGATCAAAACTTTCTGCCATGAAGGGAGAGAGGAACATGCCTCAGTATCATAAAAGCCATATACAAAAAAAAAAAAAAAAGCAAACAAAAAAACCCACAGCAAATATGTAAATATCATCCTCAACAGGGAAAAACAGAGCTTTGCCCCTAATATCAGGAACACAAAAGGGATGTCCACTCTCCCCACTATTGTTCAACATAGGACTAGAAGTCCTAGCCTGAACAATCAGACAACAAAAAGAAATAAAAGACATCTGAATTGGCGAAGAAGTCAAACTTTCACTCTTCACAGAGAACATGATACTCTGTGTTGAAAAACCAAAAGACTCCACTCCAAAACTGCTAGAACTGATACAGGAATTCAGCAAAGTGACAGGATATAAAAATCAATGCACAGAAATCAGTTGCATTTCTATACACTAACAATGAGGCAGAAGAAATTAAGAAATTGATCCCATTTATAATTGCACCCAAAACCATAAGATACCTAGGAATAAACCTAACCAAAGAGGTAAAGGATCTGTACTCTAAAAACTATAGAATACTTATGAAAGAAATTGAGGAAGACACAAAGAAATGGAAAAATATTCCATGCTCATGGATTGGAAGAATATTGTGAAAATGTACTGCCCAAAGCAATCTATACACCTATCAAAATACCATTAACAGAGTTGGAACAAATAATCCTAAGATTTGTATGGAACCACAAAAGACCTTGAATAGCCAAAGAAATGTTGAAAAAGATGACCAAAGCTGGAGACATCACAATTCCAGACTTCAAACTGTATTACAAAATTGTAACCATCAAGACAGCATGGTACAGGCACAAAAATAGACACATAGATCAATGGAACAGAATAGAATAGAGGGGTGCCTGGGTGGCTCAGTCACTAAGCAGCTGCTTTCGGCTCAGGTCGTGATCTTAGGGTCCTGGGATTGAGCCCCATATCGGGCTCCCTGCTTTGCGGGAAACCTGCTTCTCCCTCTCCCACTCCCCTTGATTGTGTTCCCTCTCTCGCTGTGTCTCTGTCAAATAAATAAGATCTTTGAAAAAAAAAAAAAAGAATAGAATAGAGAACCCAGAAATGGACCCTCAACTCTATGGACAAATCAGGAAAGAGTATCCAATGGGGAAAAAAAAAAGACCATCTCTTACACAAATAGTGTTGGGAATTTTGGACAGCCACATGAAGAATGAAACTGGACCATTTCCTTACACAATACACAAAAATAGACTCAAAATGGATGAAACACCTAATATGAGATAGGAATTCATCAAAATCCTAGAGAACACAGGCAGCAACTTCTTGCTAGACACATCTCCAAAGGCAAGGGAAACAAAAGCAAAAATAAACTATCGGACCATTGTATGGTGACTAACATAACATAATAAAATAAATTTTTAAAAAAATGAACTATTGGGACTTCAAGATAAAAAGCTTCTGCACAGCAAAGGAAACAGCCAACAAAACTAAAGGAACCTACAGAATAAGAGAAGATATTTGCAAATGACATCACAGATTAAGGAATAGCATGGAGGACATTAGGAGGAGGGGAAAATGAAGGGGGGAAATCGGAGGGAGAGAGAAACCAGGGTACACTATGGACTCTGAGAAACAAACTGAGGGTTTTAGAGGGGAGGGGGGTGGGGGGATGAGTTATCCCAGTGATGGGTATTAAGGAGGGCACATACTGCATGGAGCACTTGGTGTTATATGAAAACAATGAATTGTGGATCACTACATCAAAAACTAATGATGTATTGTATGGCAACTTACATAATAAAATAAAATTTAAAAAAGAATAAGGATATTCAGCAAAAGTACAAGTTATAATATAAGTATGCAGAATAAATTATTTCCCTATTCATACTTTCAAAAAAATAAAGGGCTAGTATCCAAATATCTATAAAGAACTTATCAAACTCTGCACCCAAAGAACAAATAATCCAATCAAATGGGCTGAAGACATGAACAGTCATTTCTCCAAAGAAATATAAATGGCCAATAAACACATGAAAAAATGTTCCACATCACTCGGCATCAGGGAAATACAAATCAAAACCACAATGAGATACCCCCTCACACCATTCAGTATGACTAAAATGAACAATTCAGGAAACAGATGTTGGTGAGGATGTGGAGAAAGGGGAACCTTCTTACACTGTTGGTGGGAATGCAAGCTGGTGCAACCACTCTGGAAAACAGTATGGAGGTTCCTCAAAAGGTTAAAAAATAGAGTTACTCTATGACCCAGCAATTAGGTATTTATCCAAATGGTACAGTATTTACCCAAATGGTACAGTAATTCAAGGGGGCAACTGCACCCCAATGTTTACAGCAGCAATGTCCACAATAGCCAAACTATGGAAAAAGCCCAGATGTCCATCGATGGATGAATGGATGAAGCTAAAAATGGATTATTACTCAGCCATTAAAAGGATGAAACCTTGCCATTTGTAATGACATGGATGGAACCAGAAGATATTATACTAAGTGAAATAAGTCAGAGAAAGACAAATACCATATGATTTCACTCATATGTGGAATTTAAGAAAAACAAACAAACAGAGGAAGGGAAGAAAAAATAAAATAAGGAAAACAGGGAGGCAAACCATAACAGTCTCTTAACTATAGGGAACAAACTAAGGGTTGCTGGAGGGGAGATGGGTGGGGGGATGGGGCAATTGATGGGCATTAAGGAGGGCACTTGAAGTAATGAGCACTAGGTGTTGTATGCAACTGATAAATCACTGAATTCTACCTCAAACTAATACAGTATATGTTAATTAAATTGAATTTAAGTAAAAAATTTTAAAAAGACTAGAAAGGAACAGAAAAGCTCTTAAAATGACTTAAGTAATGAAATGGCACTAAATTCATATCAATAATCACTCTGAATATAAATGGACTAAATGCTCCAATCAAAAGACATAGGGTATCAGAATGGATTTAAAAAAGGGGGGGCGCACCTGGTTCAGTTGTTTAAGCGACTGCCTTTGGCTCAGGTCATGATCCCAGAGTCCCGGGATCGAGTCCCACATTGGACTCTCTGCTCAGCGGGGAGTCTGCTTCTCCCCCTGACCCTCTCCCCTCTCATGCTCTCTCTCTCTCAAATAAGTAAATAAAATCTTTAAAAAAAAAAAACAAAAACAAGACCCATCTATAGGCTGCCTACAAGAGATTCATTTTAGACATGAAGACCCATCTGCAGATTGACAGTGAGGGGATGGAGAACCATCTATCATTCAAATGATCATCAAAAGAAAGCCAGAGTAGCCATCCTTATATCGGACAAACTAGATTTTAAACTAAGGACTGTAACAAGAGATGAAGAAGGGCACTATACCATAATAAAGGGGTCTATCCGTCAGGAAGATCTAAACATTGTAAATATTTATGCCCCCAACTTGGGAGCTACCCAAATATATGAAACAGTAACAAACATAAAGGAACTCATTGATAATACAGTTGTAGCACCCCACTTACAGCAGTGGACAGATCATCTAAGCAGAAAATCAACAAGGAAACAATGGCTTTGAATGACACACTGGACCAGATGAACTTAACAGGTATGTTCAGAACATTTCATCCCAAAGCAGAATACACATTCTTCTTGAGTGCACATGGAACATCCTCCAGAATAGATCACATACTGAGTCACAAATCAGGTCTCAACCAGTACAAGATTGAGATTATTCCATGCATATTTTCAGACCACAATGCATTGAAACTTGAAAGAAAAAATTTGTAAAGACCTCAAATACATGGAGATTAAATATCCACTAAAAATGAGTGTGTTAACCAGGAAATTAAAGAAGAATTTAAACAAATATATGGAAGCAAATGAAAACGAAAGCCCAAAACCTTTGGGATGAAGCAAAAGCAGTCCTACCACCACCATCTACAACCACAACAAAAGTTTTGGGTCACAATTAAAGACTAAAGCACTATATTCACTCAGTTATGGAAAGAAGCCTGTTAGATATCTACAAGGCCATTTCCTTCAGAACAAAGATTTAAGCCATCTAAAGCACATGAAGGGTTTAGGTGTAGCTCCTGAGTTAATTAACCCTGTAGATATTGATTTTACCCCACATTGCTGTGATGGTTGAGGTATGTGGATCCTATTTTCCAAAAATCAGTTCTTACCCCTTCCAAACCTATTATTTCACTCTTTGTCAATTTTTTACCTCACATTTGCTCATGCCTACTTATTTTGGATTTTTCCTGTTCTAGTTTTATGTTCTGCATTATGCCATTTCTGCTATTGACCTAGATCAACTTATGGCTTTCCTAGGCATAATTATCTACCTGTGGGCCACAATGTCCTCATCCTGCCCCAAGAGGTTGATCACTAAGTATCCAAAATAAGTGGCTAGAGGCACCCAAACTCACCAGTAAGGTTCCTTTGGATTGGATGCTCACTGGATCCAGGTTGATGGAAACCTGGGTGACTATTACCAATGTGAGCACAAGGGCTAGTGTTTTTCACCATTACACTATGTTAATCCTTTTTTTTTTTTTGACATATGCAGTTTCCATTTCACTTTAAGTGTCTTCCTTCCTTGCAAACTTTAATCATTTCTAGACACAAGACCCCAAAGTGGTAGTAATTTCCTAACTTTACTTACATTACTCATGACATACTACTTGAAAGCACCACCTTTCCTTTATAAAAGTAGCATGCATGCTGGTAAACTCAATTATAAGCAGGATAGCCATATAGATATGGACTCATTTCCATTTTGTATTGGCCTTGGCATAACCTTTCCAACTCCCTTTAGTATACTCCTTCCTACTCCAACACCATTTTTAATTATGCAGTCTGAAAGCCTTTTTAGTCACCCTACTATCTAACTCCCCAGATTAACAAGCAAGTTGGTTTTAATATTGCAAATGAAGCAAAAACAGTTTAATATCCACATTTCAGTAATATTCCATTGGGTTGTAACTTAAGATTCTTTTGATTGCAAATGATGGTAAATCCAAACTATAATTGTTTGGAGATAGAAATACAGGGTGCCTGGGTGGCTCAGTCAGTTAAGGGTCTGCCTTTGGCTCAGGTCATGATCCCAGCATCCAGGGATTGAGTTCCAGGTCGGGCTCCCTGCTCAGTGGGGAGTCTGCTTCTCTGCCCCTCCCCTGGCTGGTGCTTGCTCTCTCTCTTTCTCTTCCCTCCCCCCAAATAAATAAAATCTTAAGATAGAAATACAGTGGCACAACTGACAAGTCTAAATTTAGTTTTGTGTAAGTGAGATTGGTTTAAGAGGGGAAGATTGGTTTAAGAGATTGGTTTAAGACTGGGAAATTCCAAGTTCCCCCTTTATGATACTAAGTATTCTACCTTGTTACCTTTGTCATATTTTTTCCATACATTCTTCTTGAAACTAAGCTGCTCCTTTTCAACACTATCTCCTTGTGTTTTAATGGCTGAAAGCATGCCATCCCTGAACTAGTCACCATACTCATGGGCATGTGGGTAGGGAAATGGAATATCCTGGTGAGAGTAAGTCTGATCTATGACTGAAAATGACCAGGGATAGAGGGAAACTGAGAAATGATTCCTTAGAAGAAAGTCAGGGGGTATGTTTGGCTGAAAATGTGGTAATAAATGTTGAATAATCTGTTAAGTCTTTTCTGTAAGACTTAAGCCCAGAGTAGGATGACTAGCTTTGAGTTCACAACTTCTACTGAGGAATTGCCCCTCTGAAAAATCCCAGGTATAGCTTTGAGATTAGTTATTACCCCTTGAGATCTGTCAAGTTGACCTTCCTAATTAAAAGCAAGGAGAAAAAAAGTGATAGCTATCCATCTGATGTTAGCACACTTACTCAAAAACATGAAGTTTAGCTTTATAAACTATTTAAGTATAACACCCCCATACAAAATCATCCCAATCAACAGCTCCCTAGACAGCTAATGAAACTGTGGGTATACTCCAATAGTTATTATGGGTACTCTCCTACTTGAGACCATCCCTACCCAAAAGGACTACCAATTAACAGATTTTGTAATATAGCCAGGGCAAAACAATGATTGTATCACATTTCTATTCCAGATACACAGAGCACCAGTTGACCACTTTTCAAAGATTTGAGTTGAAACCCATGGCACATTAAATCCAGGCATACAGGTAACTGGTAAAATTTATCAATTCCCAGTGCAGCTGAGATCAAGAACCCCCTGGGATCTAGAGCTAACCGAGGATTCTTATCTTGCCTCCAAGATAAGTGCATTTTAAACCATCTTTTGGGGACCCAGAGATCTCCTACCCATTTTCTAGGCTTCTTAAATTTTGTACTCTGTTCCATTATCTGTAGATCCATGTCCACACAAAAGAGCTCCCATAACAGAAATAATTAAGAGCCCACTCAGATATTCTGTGGTCAAAATAACTGCCCAGCTCATGCCTTGTGGTAAGGAGACTAAAGCAAGACCATTTCTACTAAGATGCAAGTCCTCTCTTTCAAATGAGCTTTGAGTAAAATATTTCCTGCCAGTCTACTCAAACCTGTTATATGACTTCATTTAAGTCTGATGCTTATACCCACCTTCCTTCCTTCCTTACTTACTTGCTTGCAGTATGAAAGTTCTCCCCTGCCTCTTGAGGCTTCTTTTCCCCACCTCATCAGTGTTATCTTTAGCAAGTTCTTATACATCCAATTATGTCTTGGCACTGACTTCTCCCAGGAATCCACACTAGGAATCACCAGTTTCACCCTAACCTTAGCTCAAGACCCTAGCAGTCAGTAAATCCCATATATGTCCCCCAAACCTATAGCTTCAAGTACCTGACTCTGATAGAGACTTGCAGTCCTAAATTCTCACCAAGTCTCTCCCTTATGCCAAATACAATCCATGCCAACCTAGCCCAGTAACTCAGATGTTGGGGTAAAGAAACATCTGGATTATGGAAGTAACCCCTGGAATGAGTTTGAGACATTAGTTCAATGGAGGTGCTAACAATTACATTTCATGCCTTTCTCTAATATCTGTAGATCTATATCCAAACCAGAGGATCCCAGTAGTAGAAATAATGGTCACTACTGCACACAATGGTTGGCAAGCAGCAGCTCAGGCAGAAATAAAGGAAACTGCCAAACAGATATAGCTCATAGCAAGGACTCCTCCATTCTCCCACCCCTTGCTGGGACCAAGAAATCTTCTCAGAACCCTCTGAGGTCAGAACCTAGAGTTGCACAGGCTTCAGACCCTATTATCACCAAGAATAGGGAAGGAGAACTTCTCCCTGACTACTAGGCAGAACCATGTCCCATGCCCACACTATCATGTGATGATGATGTCTGGGTTTCTCTAACCTACTTCAGAGAAAGAACCACCTTACTTTGTGTAACACTTTCACAAATTTTACACACAATATGGATGTGCCTTCAAACCTGAACTCCTTCACTTTTCCCACCAACTCTGCTCATATTCAGTCCCTCAACAGTGGGAACATTTAGTTTTATGTCAAAGCAGACATTGCTGTGCCCAGATTAGCCTTTAATAGGTAAAAATCATGTTTAAAGGTAATGTAACCATTGTCTCTCATTATTACATTCTTTCTGTGCCAGGTTTCATTTCCTCCAAAGACCCGGATCTCAGACTGTTTTAGTTGTAGTGGGCGAGCAGTTGGTATTCAAAAAATGGCTAAAGAGGAGACTTCCCCTTTCTAGTTTCACATGTATGGGCTTGGAAGTCACTCTGTCCTAACAAGTAGAAATCTCAAAAAATAAATAAATCTACTCTGCCTGGATTTATAAGAGGGGGAAATATAGGGCAAACAACTGCCCCCTAGACTGAAGAGACAGATAAGTGAATACAGGGAGTCCTGGCTTATAAGAACAGACTTCTTTTGGAAACTTCAGAGGGAACCAGCAAGAGGGAGGATAGCCTAAACTGTATTTTACCAGTTTCTGGAAGTTCAGAGCAGACAAGTCTGAGATTTAAAAACTTCATGGCCCTCAATCATAGGGACTGCCCCCACCTTAAGATAGAAGAGCTCCTGGAGGTAAATCTAAGTTCCACAGTGAAAATAGGGAACAAATTCCCTTCTGTTTCTGGCAGGGGCAAAGGAGTAAGAATCATTTAAAATGGGCCAGAGGACTCTGTTTTAATGTCTGCCTTCAACGGAAACTAGTACACTAGAGCCTAACATGCTGGGGTATTATCAGAGCCTTGTCTGGAAGGAAAATACCCAATTCCAACCATCTGTCCACCAACAGGAGGAGAAAAACACACACCTGTGAAGTTCATAGTCCCAATTCATAGGCTCATGAAAAGCCTGACACCTAACCTTATGACTATGCAGTACATCTCCCATATTTCATCAACACATTACCTAAGTCTTATTTACCTGGAAAAAGAAACCTGGAAGTTTTGTTTGTTTGTTTTTTAACATGGAACATCACATCTGGCTACCATTAAAAAAATTTCAATATACCAAAATACCAAAAAAATTATGTTTTTACTATTATGTCCATTATACTCACTTTGTTTCTTTTAGCAATCCTTTGCATGGAAGTTCCCCATGTGGAGGAATCAGTGTCCTCTTTGTTCCGCCTATTAGCATCAATATTTCCAGGAAACAACCTACTCATAATGACCAATGCATGGGCAAATTAAACTTCAAAGTGGAACAAAAACTCTCTTTGCAGATGACATGATACTTTATGTGGAAAATCCAAAAGACTACACCCCCAAATTACTCGAACTCATACAGCAATTCAGTTATGTGGCAGGATACAAAGTCAATGCACAGAAATCAGTTGCTTTCTTATACACTAACAATACAGCTGTAGAAAAAATTAGAGAAACAATTCCATTTACAATAGCACCAAAAGCCATAAGATACCTCAGAATAAACCTAACCAGAGAGGTAAAGGATCTATACTCTAGGAACTACAGAACACCCATGAAAGAAATTGAAGACACAAAAAGATGGAAAAACATTCTATGCCCATGGATTGGAAGAATAAACATTGTTAAAATGTCTTTGCTACCCAGAGCAATCTATACCTTCAATGCCATCCTGAACAAAATACCAATGGCATTTTTTAAAGTGCTGGAACAAACAATCCTAAAATTTGTACGGAATCAGAAAAGACCCCAAATCACCAAGGAAATGTTGAAAAAGAAAAACAAAGGTGGGGGCACCACATTGCCCGATTTCAAGCTATATTACAAAGCTGTGATCACCAAGACAGCATGATA
Source organism: Callorhinus ursinus (assembly GCF_003265705.2). Lineage (NCBI taxonomy): Eukaryota > Metazoa > Chordata > Mammalia > Carnivora > Otariidae > Callorhinus > Callorhinus ursinus. The sequence goes on along the minus strand of NW_027397066.1, from coordinate 61,804,728 downwards.
CTGGCATAAAAACAGACATATAGACCAATGGAACAGAATAGAGAGCCCAGATATGGACCCTCAACTCTATGGTCAAATAACCTTCAACAAAGCAGGGAAGAATATCTAATGGAAAAAAGATAGTCTCTTCAATAAATGGTGCTGGGAAAACTGGGCAGCCACATGCAGAAGAATGAGACTGGACCATTCTCTAACATGATACACAAAGATAAACTGAAAATGGATGAAAGACCTCAATGTGAGACAGGAATCCATCAAAATCCTAGAGAAGAACATAGGCAGTAACCTCTTTGACATCGGCCACAGCAACTTCTTTCAAGATATATCTCTAAAGTCAAGTGAAACAAAAGCAAAAATGAACTTTTGGGACTTCATCAAGATAAAAAGCTTCTGCACAGCAAAGGAAACAGTCAACAAAACCAAAAGACAACCAACAGACTGTGAGAAGGTATTTGCAAATGACACTACAAAGGGCTGATTTCCAAGATCTATAAAGAACTTCTCAAACTCAACACCCAAAAAACAAATAATCAGGTCAAAAAATGGGCAGAAGACATGAACAGGCACTTCTCAAAAGACATACAAATGGCTAACAGACACATGAAAAAAATATTCATTAGCCATCAGGGAAATTCAAATCAAAACCGCATTGAGATACCACCTTACACCAGTTGGAATGGCAAACATTGACAAGGCAAGAAACAAATGTTGGAGAGGTTGTGGAGAAAGGGGAACCCTCTTACACTTTTGGTGGGAATACAAGTTGAAACAGCCACTTTGGAAACCAGTGTGGAGTTTCCTCAAAATGTTAAAAATAGAGCTACGTTATGACCCAGCAATTGTTCTACTGGGTGTTTACCCCAAAGATACAGATGTAGTGAAAAGAAATGCTGCATGAACCCCAATGTTTATAGCAGCAATGTCCACAATAGCCAAACTGCGGAAGGAGCCGAGATGCCCTTCAACAGATGAATGGATAAAGAAGATGTGGTCCATATATACAATGGAATATGACTCAGCCATCAGAAAGGATGAATACCCAACATTTGCATCGACATGGATGGAACTGGAGGAGATTATGCTAAGTGAAATAAGTCAAGCAGAGAAAGACAATTATCATATGGTTTCATTTATTTGTGGAACTTAAGAGATAGCATGGAGGACATTAGGAGAAGGAAGGGAAAAATGAAGGGGGGGAATGGGAGGGGGAGACGATCCATGAGAGACTATGGACTCCGAGAAACAAACTGAGGGTTTTAGAGGGGAGGGGGTGGAGGGATGGGTTAGCCCAGTGATGGGTATTAAGGAGGACACATATTGCATGGAGCACTGGGTGTTATACGCAAACAATGAATCATGGAACACTACATCAAAAACTAATGATGTATTGTATGGTGACTAACATAATAAAATAAATTTAAAGGAAAAAAAAAATATGACCCAAAGATTTTCTAAAACAAAGAACTTTCATGAGTGAGTCAGCAAGATATTGTTAATAGGTCTCAGAATACTACTCCAACAATTAGATAACAACCTCCACAACAACCAAAATAACTGGTGAGATACCAATATGGAAACTCTTATCCCTGCCAGGAAGCAATGCTAAGATATACAGTACATAGCAAAAAGAAAAGAAAAAAGAAAAAAAAAACAAGAAGCCATGTTTCTATATTAGTCCACTGCCTACTTCTCCATAATGACCTACCTCAGCCTCCAGGTGGCCTCCTGACAAAGGGATCCCTCTGGCAACTTCTTGCCCTGCCACTGGTTTAAACTTTGGAGCATTCCAGAAGATGCCGGATTCAATTTAAGAATGGAGCAAAGGACTTCACAAAGCTACTTTGAGTTTTCTTCTTACAATTAAGCCCAGAGGCAAGCATACAGAGAATAAGGGGTCACATCTCTAGGATAGCATGTAGAAAAGTATGTGAAGGAATAAATGCAAGATCTTTAGGCCTTATTTCCCACCTATTCTTTGTCCTTTTCCTCCTATAACCACACAATCATTAATGAATCATGTTGAGGCCAGGCTCATATCCCCTCAAGGTCCTTTTTACTATTTCTCTATCTCCTCAACTCTGGCTATCATGTGACTTCCAGGGCCAGCTCCTGCCTCTGTTCTAGAATACCATCCTTGGATTATTGGATCTGTTTTGCCTTTACATCCAAAGATACAGGTGTGTCTAAGGCTTCACACTCTCCTAACTCTACCAAATAAAGGCATTTTAACTTCATGACTGTCAGATATGATATTTAAGGTCCAACTAACTGTCTAATTTGTAGTCTAGTGCTCCCCTGTGATCCATATGGATGATATAGTACTCAGGATTTTGCCAGAAATCATTCTTCTTTGGTTTCCCTACCAACCCCTATATTCTGTCTTCCCACACCTTCATGGAGTTCTCCTGAGAATACTTCCTTATTGCTTACACAAACCTCATGTTCTTTTGTGGGGAGCCTAAACAAAATTTATTCAGTCTCATTTTAAATCTGTGACAACTCATGGCACTTCCAGTTTTGGTGATCTACTTCTTGATTTAGTAATGTTTGGAATGAACAACCTAAGCATTCCCTTTCTAGCTCCAGAGGCTGCCAGGGCTCAGCCCACGCCTGCCTAGGGCATCTCCTAGTCTTAGGCATTATGGTTCCTGCTGATTTGACTGCCAACAGCCAGCACTTATGTCTTTGTTGGAGGATGGTAGGGCAGGGAAAGGAGCCATCTGAAGAGGGCCTAAGGGTAGGGTCTATGAGTAGATAACCCAACCTAAGGGCCTGAAACTGGTCTTGGACAAGCTTTAGTCCAAGAGAGACGAGTGAGGTGGCAGAAATACTTTTGTTTTTTCCCTTGATTACAACAACTGAGATAGGAACTATACTATTTTCAGAGGTCTTCTGCCATATGGACCTGTTTATCTGTTAGGACCCTACTCGGTATCACACCTTTGCTTAGCCTCCTCTCGCCCATCCTACCTCTCTACTATCCTATGGAATTTTACTTGGTGGTGTGTCCTCACTCAAATTCTCATGTTAGGCTAGGCTTTTAGAAGCAGACCCCAACACACTCCATGCTCCTGACCAGCTCCTAACCCACCTAAATCTTTCACAGGCAGTACCTGCCTCTCACCACAAACTTTAATGTACTCCAGGGTAAGTTCCATCCACTCCAGTGATGCTGCCACCCACCTCATCAGTCAGCATCTGAGCAAACCTATACTGGGCTGTTTTGACCATGAGGATGTGGCCTTAAGATTTGAAACCACTTTCTCTCAGACCAGACAATTAATGAAGGCACCAAAGACATTCTGATGTTATTTGTGTATCAATTGCATCCTCTTCCCAGAATGAATGGGGACACACCCTGAATATGTAGACAAACATCAGACCCTCACCCTTCTAGATCCACATACCCTGGGCTCTGGCAAACCATAAATATGTTCATCCTTGTGATTTCCTACAGAACCACTTCCTGAAGGTGAAAGGCTTCAAGAACATAATGGCCAACTTGACAAGATGGTGCAGACAAGATAAGCCTCAGACTAGATAAGCTGAGAAACAACCTCAGGCATGACTGGACTAGAACCACATGAACTCAGAAGTCTTCACTACTAGCTTTCCCATGTTAACTGCCTGTTACCCAGTGTCTTAGTGCTTTTGTCACTCAAGGTAATTGGCTATGTTTCCACTAGATTCAAATCAACCCTTAGATAGCCTCAATATCCTACCCATAAAGTTACACTCTTAGTTGAAGATATAACAATGTAGTATTTTGTCCCTAGGAGCTACAATATCTATAACCAGTGGGAAGTAATATGGCTCCTGTGGCCATTACACCCTAAGACCCACCTGGAGTTGGATGCCTCATTTTCCCACGAATTCAGGCCTGCAGATTAGAGTTTCTGACCCTCAGGAAAGGAAATCTTCCACCAGGACGATATAGAATGCCTTACAGAGGACCTAAACCAACAATTGGTCATGCTAGGCACCTCATGCCAGTAGGTCAATAGGCAAAGGGAAGAGTTACTGATAGGTTAGGGAATCAATGACCCCATGCATCATGAAAAAATAGACTTCTACTACACAGTTGGGTGTTATGGCTAGGCTTCTGAAATTGAGTACCTTAATGCCACTATGAGTGGAATATAGTTACTGTAGCATTGATGACCTCATAACAACAGGTGATCAGATATCTAGACCTCTCATTCTGGGCAACATACTGCTTAAGCATCCTGATCCAAACTACTGGTAGAAGCAGAGGGGAATCCAGAATAGATAAAGAATGTGTATTTATTAGAGTTTAAGGACCTGTTATGGTGTGGTAAAGTAGATTGTCACACTTAAGTTTCCTTAAGGTTGATTCAAAATGGTAACAAGACAAGTAAGTTCAATATGAGGCAAAATTGGATCCAAATGTTTAAGAGGTAAACTGAGTAGATAACCCAACTCTTCTTGCTGATTTATGCAGGTGACCCAAAGTCACCACAGGCCAATGGCTTCCTGTGTCTCTCTGCCCAAGTTCTTCTGCCACAGGACCCTGTTTGCCAGGAGTTCTGGGAGTGAGTCCCCCAGGAAGAACCCTCAGCCGGTGAGGAGCAAGAGTGAGCATCCTGCCCTTTGGCAGTCTTCAAAAGATCATTCCTCACAACTATCCCACCAGAAGGTTCTGGGCAGAACTGGCCCAAGTTACCACAGGGGTTACTTACTCACTAATAAGTAACCACTTATTAAGTGATTATTAAGTAATCACTGGTATACATGCTATCCCTGCCTCACTGCCCTAACTCACTGTTTCCTCATAACACCTCCATAAGTTACTTCCTCCAAGATTCTTTTCTAGGGTCTGCATTTTTATAGAACCCTAACTAAGCAGGAATGAAATCTTAATTACCTGATTTTACCTGAAAATAGAATTAACCCTAAGGCGATTCAAGTTACTGACATTTAACTGGTGGTAAAGAGAGGAGGTAATTTTAGGTAGAAAAAGGGTATAACATTTTTGTCTACTTTAGCATAGGATAGATTTAGGCATGCTAAGCCTTTATGTCTGTTTTTTGCCGCTCATATGTAAGTGACTAGTCTTAGCCATTACAAAAGCTGTGTTATGGCATTAAAGCAGAGGACTTGACCTTGTTCCTCTTTCTCCTTCTGGACTTTACAGAAGCTTTTTCAGTAGAAGTAAGGGAAAGTTTAAGACAGACTTTGTTTCAACCACAATGCTTTCAGTTAAGTTACACATTTGGTTTTACAGAGAATACCACTTTGGCTTTAAGAGCTCAAAGATAATTTTCCACATACAGCAAATTTGGAGACAGACAAGTGTAGATAGTTCTGCTCAATGGTGTCTTCACAGACCCAGACTTTTTTCCATCAACTTCATCATCTTTTGAATGGTGACTTGCCAGCATAATTTCAATTCAGGCACAAAATGTAATGAGCTCCAGCTAGCACACAGACATTGCAAGCACAAATATAGAAAAGGTTTTTGTTCCTTTTTGATTTTTAATCAACTAAGAAATATCTTTCCCAGAAGCCCTCCAGTAGACTTATGGTTGTGTCTCAGTAATTCTTTCTCAATTCTTCTTAAAAGCTACACTTAATATAGTTTTCAGTCTGTTGAAGGCAGACAAAAAAAATTGGTTAGCCAACCAATAATGAATAGTATTGAAGTTCCGAACCTAATTTCAAAGGCCTAGGCTCAAAGTGGTAGGATCCAACTCTTCTCGTAGGGCACATATATCCCTGCTCCTACTGTTAACTATTTCTTCAAGGCAAAGGAATCACAAGTGCCACAACTATGTAGAGACCAATGGTAGTGGGCTCTAGTGAGGACTAGACCAGCACAAGGCACAAGATACTCCTTCCTCTTCCACTCTAAGATCAGCTTTGGAATGTCTGCCCATAAAGCCCCAGATTAGAAGAACAGGTTAAGCTACTAGTGCTATCAGCCATACTTTGCTTCAACTGATCCCGGACACCTGACCCAAAAGGGACAGTCACAAGCATAGCTGCACTTCCAAATAACATACTGCCTAAGATTCATGCATCCAAGTACAAAACCCATGCCATGGACTCCAGAGCTGTCTGAAGGCCTGTAGTAGAAAGTAAGAGTGATTTCCTGTACTTCCTCCCTCCTCACCAGGACTGCCTGAATAACCTTGTGCCCAAGCTTGCTCTTTACATCTTTATACTCAAAGAAAAACAGAATTCAGATGCTTTTACTACTATGCCTCATCCAGGCCAAGCAGCCAAGCCATACACTATTGCTTTACCTGAATGCCAGTGAAGTACCAAACGTGGCATCAGCTCAAGGGCCAGGATCTGTACAAACACTAATGTGACAGGTACTCCACTCCATAGGCCCATATACTCATGTTCCACTTGAACCTGGCAGTAACAAGTTTCTAACCACTACACTCAAAGTCAGACTTAGCTCTAAGCCAGCTATGTAACCTTAGAAGGGTTTGACGTGATCAGCCCACAGGCGGAGGAAATCTGAGAAAGTGAACTATCTCATTACAGAATATATTCGTTCCAAATCTGGGAGGCCTTCTTTAAATATAGAGTGGTGCAACCTACTACTGGTCAGCCAATAGGTTCTTCCTTTTAGTAACTGAGTCCCGCATATATAGGTCTACCTACAACTCCCCAGCTAAGACTGTATGACCAAGCTTTCAGCTAGTTGTGACCACATGTCTAGAAACTGGGCAATGGGATGTTAACAAAAATTAAGTCCAAATGTCAGCCCATGCCTTTAGGAAGCTATAGACTCACCACTTTTTGTTCTCTTCCTGCTGTCTGGAAAAAAGATGATCATAAGCCATTTTTAACAACTAAACAGGGAAACAGACTGGAGGATGCTTCAAAAAGATGGATCCCAAATCTATGATTAACCATGGAGTAATTACTAACAAACTTTGAAGAGGAAAGACAAGTTATGTCTTACATCATTTTTTTTAATAGCTGAGTATGGATATCCTGAGATGTATATACAATACTAATGACCCATCTCTCCATGCAAGTCACCCAAACAAGAGGTTCAACAGTACCATACAATCATCTCCAGTGCAACACTCCAATAAGAACAATGGACCAACCCCATCTTTTGTGATAATGCTGTACAAAAGAACCTCCTACAGCAATCAGAACAGACACTTCCATGGAGATTAGTGTCTTTAGTTCAGCTTACAAGCACTCCCTGCCATGAAGATTTGTCAAAACCATAGTTCTGCCAGTTCTTCATTCCTTGGTATTAGTGATACTACAAGACAAGTTCTGGGTTAGGGAAAAGAAGAAGCCTTCATTATCTCCCCACTTATATTTAGAATCTAAAGAGGCCAAGTGCAGTAAAAACAGAACAGTGATTACCAAGGGCCATCAGGTAAGGGATATGGGGGAATGTTGGCTAAGGAGTACTAAGTTGCAGTTCTGTAAGATGAGAAATTCTAAAGATTGTACATCATGGCAACTACATTTTAATACTGTATTGATTAGTAGAAATTTGCTAACACTGCATTAAGTACTCACATTGCAAAATAAAGCATATTTATGTAAGAAGTTCTATTAGCTTGACTGATCATTTGACTGTACTTATGTACTAAGTCATTATGTCCTACACTTTAAAATTTTTAAGGATTAAAGTAAATGGGTTCTAGGGTCCACATCGATCACCCAGGCAGTTTAGCTTCCTTCTACCACCCCCCCATTACCATGTTAGTAAAGATAATAAAGGAGGGGCTTTGAGGAAAGATATTCCCAGACATTGATTAGCTCTATTATACCAGTGAATACCTAGGGCTTTAATTGCAGCTCCGCTGAACAGAGGGGCAATTTGAATATTGAAAGTCAAAGACAGACAAGTATCAAGTGGAAAAACCATGCAGAATCCACAAGGACATTAATGCTGAAGAACACAAAGCTAATGGGAAACAATGGTCAGGCCACAGGGAAGGAACTTAAGCACCTATTCCCAAGCCCTATTGTTTTATCTAAACACAAGGGGTAGGGCACCTGGGTGGCTCAGTCATTAAGCATCTGCCTTCTGCTCAGGTCATGACCCCAGGGTCCTGGGATCAAGCCCCACATCAGGCTCCCTGCTCTGTGGGGAGTCTGCTTCTCCCTTTCCCATTCCTCCTGCTTGTGTTCCTGCTCTATCTGTCAAATAAATAAATAAAACCTTTAAAAAATAAAATAAACACAAGGGGTAGAAACCAAGTCTAAGCACCTCATGTTGTAGCCAAGTGGTAGAACTTGGCAGCTTATACAAACCTCAGGAACAACTCACAGGTCAAAGTGAAAGCAGCAAGAACACCATGATCCCCCCCACCAAAAGTCCCCACAGACCTGGTTCTCAGTCTATTTCCTTTAATCTCCATATCCAGTAATCACTTGGGGCCTTTGGAGTCCTTGCCACAGTGCAAGTGCCCACCACTTAATTCCCCTATGTTGGGCAGCACCAAAATTGTAGACTGTATTCACAGGACTCCTTTCATGAACACCTGTCCCTTGCAGGTGGAGATTGCTTCTCATACCCTTCTGTAGTAGGTACAGTAACCACCCCCAAAAGTCTACATCCTAACTCCTAGAACCTGTGAATATACCATGGTTAAACATCAAGGGGCAAAGACAGCAGACGGAATTAAGATTGGTAATCAGTCAACCAAAAAATCAGATTATCCCAGCAGGACCAGTATAATCATAAGGGTCATAAGGGTCTTTAAACATGGATAAGGGAGGCAGAAGAGTTAGTTCCAGAGTGATGCAATGTAAGAAAGGCTTAACTAGCCATCACTGATTTTAGAAGGGCCATGAGCCAAAGTCAAGGGCAGCCTATAGTAGCTGGAGAGGTTGAGAAAGTGGATTTAATCCCCAGTCTAGAACCTCTAAGTTGAGTCTGCAGCTGTGCCTACACCTCTGGTTTAGTGAGACTGGTTTCAGTTCTGACTTCCCAAATTTTAAGATATCTGCTATTTTTTAAATTTAAATTCAATTAGCCAAGGTATAGTATGTCAGTAGTTTTTGATATAATGTTCAATGATTCATTATTTCAGTCTAACACCCAGTGCTCCTCATATCGTGTGCCCTCTTTAATGCCCATCACCCAGTTATCCCTTCCCCCCACCCACCTCCCTTTCCACAACTCTCTTTCCCAGAGTCAAGATTCTCATATGGTTTGTCTCCCTCTGATTTCTTCCCATTCAGTTCCCCCACCCCTATTTTCTTCTGCACTATTCCTTATGTTCCACATATAAGTGAAACCATATGATAATTGTGTTTCTCTGATTGACTTATTTCACTTAACATAACATCCTCCAGTTCTATCCATGTTGATGTAAATGGTAGGGATTCATCCTTTCTGATTCTGAGTAATATTCCATTCTATATATGAACCACATCTTTATCCATTCATCTGTTGAAGGACATCTTGGCTCCTTCCACAGTTTGGCTATTGCAGACATTGCTGTTATAAACATTAGGGTTCATGTGGCATTGCTTTTCACTACATCTGTATCTTTGGCGTAAATACCTAGTAGTGCAATTGCTGGGCTGTAGGGTAGCTCTATTTTTAACTTCCTAAAGAACCTCCATACTGTTTTCCAAAGTGGCTGTAACATCTTGCATTCCCACCAACGGTGTGAGAGGATTCCCCTTCCTCCTCATCCTCGCCAACATTGGTTGCTCCCTGTCTTGTTAATTTTAGCCATTCTGACTGATGTAAGGTGGTATCTCTGTGGTCTTGATCCCTGATGCCAAGGGATATGGAGCATTTTGTTCATGTGTCCATTGGCCATTTGTATGTCTTTGGAGAAATGTCTGTTCACGTCTTCCCATTTCTTGACTGGATTATTTGGTTTGGGGGGAGTTTGAGAAGTTCTTTAAGATCTTAGATACCAGCCCTTTATCTGATATGTCATTTGCAAATACCTTCTCCCATTCCATAGGTTGCCTCTTAGTTTTGTTGACTATTTCCTTGCTGTGCAGAAGATTTTTATCTTGATGAAGTCCCAAAAGTTCATTTTTGCTTTTGTTTCCCTTGCCTTTAGAGATGTATCTTGCAAGAAGCTGCTTTGTACAAGGTCAAAGAGGTTGCTCCCTGTGTTCTCTAGGATTTTAATGGATTCCTGTCTCACATTTAGATCTTTCATCCATTTTGCATTTATCTTTGTGTATGGTGTAAGAATGGTCCAGGTAAATTCTTTTCCATGTGGCTGTCCAATTTTCCCAGCATCATTTATTGAAGACACTGTCTTAGACAGTCTATTTTATGTCTATTTTATGCCACTTTGTGGTAATTTGCTGCGGCAGCAATATGAGACTCGTATCTTATATCTATTAGGACTTAATGATTCATACCAAGAAACTGGCATACAGGGAGAGATCTGTTGAGCCTGACTTTTCTGCTAAGGAATGACTAGCTCCATTGTCTCTCTACTTCTTCTGCACTATTGCTGGTATTCCAGCAATACCAAATTGATTGCTCATTCTTCAATGAGAAGCTTTATAATTACAGCCATCAGCACCATCACAACCACCTTTCACGAGCAAGGAGATAATTTAATAAGTTAGAGTGTTACCCTCAGTGGACATCTCCCTTACTCCCTAGCCCACACTACCCCAGAAGTAATCTCACAGTGCCACATATAGCTCTCATTTGGATAGTGTAGATAGTTGAAAAGGCAACTCATTCATCAGAAAAATGTCAAATCAGAAATTATTTGCATAGTATTGATTCATGTAAGAGGGTAATGAAGATTTTAAGTTGTATGTATACATGTTTATAATACTTAAGATGTGCTATTTGCAGACTTGAAAAGATTAGAAAGCTTGCATTAGCAGGCTCTTCATTAAATATTGAACAGCAAAACCTCTTCCGCTTTAAATGAATATTAGGTGTTTTCACAAAGCTCTTCAATACTCAAAGTGGATTCCTTTGCAAATCTAATTACCACATTTAAGGTTTTATTTTTCCCTTAGAAATACTACTCCAATTCATTTATCAGCTGTGACAACCCTTTTGGCGTGTTGACATGAGTAAACTACAGTCCCCTTTCAACTACTAAGTGTTGCTAACAAGGTATTTTGCAGATTTAAAGCCCATCATTGGTTGACTTTAAGAAAGTGAGATTGTCTTAGACAATCTCATGAGCCTGATAGCAGTTGCATCACCTTGAGATCAAGGCTGTGGCTCTCTGAAGAGAGAAGAAATTCTGCCTAATCGTTCCATCTGTGTTTACAGATTCCATCCTAATCATGATTTTCCTTTCCTGAGTGCCTGTGGACTACAGCTGATGGTGTGAACCCTTTAGATTCAGCCAGTCCGTGATCTTTTCATCTTGACTACCTGCTCTACTGCTTTCAGGCTTGCTTAGCAAGGTATTCCCAGTTGTTTATCTATATAATGCTATTCTATCTATGTAATGGCATTTATACTATGTACATATATGTGTATACACATCTTACTGGTTCTGCTTCTCTGGCATAAACCTGACTTATGAAACTCCCAGTCTTAAATGGGCCCTAAATAAGAAAGGGCTCTGCAGCAGGTTCAGATTGTGGGCCACTATCCTGAACTCTTGTCATAGGACCAAGAAACAGTGCTAGAAGCGATTAGTGGTACATGGTTGGACTCAAATAGATCCAGAGACTAGGCAAAAACAGGCAGTCTAGTTGCCCTACATCTACTTCCTCTGCGCCAATTCCTTACATTCAGCTCAAACCTATGCACCTTGAGGATGGGGAGGAAGAGGAGTTGATCAGGTACCTGAAGGAATATAATAACTTTAAGATCAGGAGGAAGTCCTGGTAAGAAGCACTCAGGCAAATAGGCACAAAATCTACATGTGTCTCTCTTATCAGTAACCACGGTAGAGGCAGCACTAATCAGGGAAGCTGAGCACCACCACCTTGAATCAAAGACTCTTTTTACAGTTGGAGAAGAGGATAGGACACTGGACACATGACCATAGTATCCATTGGTCCTTAAATATATACATCACCAAGAAATTGGTCTTAGAGAGTTTGTAGGAATGCCTTCCTAAAGGTTCAAGTTCCCAACTTAATAATAGCCTATGGATCTGTAACATTGTCCTGAATGCCCTCTACAACATGAGCAAATGGCTACTATATGGTACTTTGTTCTCATGCCCATGTGTTCTACATATTGGTGACAAAGTGGTAGAAGTCATGTTAACTCCTCTTACCATCACTCCCAGTGATCCACTGGAAGAAGTGGTGCTTGAGGCTCTAAGAAATTGTATGTGGTCTTCTGGAAGGGATTGAAGAGAGCTTACAAAAGACAGTTCCAATAGGGCGCCTGGGTGGCTCAGTCGTTAAGCGTCTGCCTTTGGCTCAGGTCATGATCCCAGGGTCCTGGGATTGAGTCCCGCATCGGGCTCCCTGCTCTGCGGGGAGCCTGCTTCTCCCTCTCCCACTCCCCTGCTTGTGTTCCTGCTCTCGCTGTCTCTCTCTCTCTGTCAAATAAATAAATAAAATCTTTAAAAGGAAAAAAAAAGACAGTTCCAATAAACCCAGAGTTAGGTTCCTTTTGGTTATTTTGGGCTCCAGCCAGTAGCTCAGGAGGAAAAGTTAGGGTTTGGTTTACTGGCAAGGGTCACAAGTCCCAACCATCAAGAGTTGGGCAGCTGCTACTAAATGGTGACAAAAATGAGTAGGTCTAGAACTTAAGGGAATCACAGGATGTCTTGGTGCTCAATGAGAATGGACAAGTTGCAGAAACTATGGCCTGACAGAGTCAAGGTAACCAGTGGCTCCGGTCTCAGAGGGATGTAGGTGTTGAGTTATTCCACTGGGCTAGAAATCTAGTCCAGCAGAAATGTTGGTCAAGGGTAAGAGAAATCTGTAATGATCGAGAAATAATGTCAGTTACATCCCTGAGCCCAACTGCAGAAGCACGGGATAGAACTTGCAACCAACCCTTTCATTTTAGGGATGGTGGCCAGCAACCACCTTGACACATCAGTAACTAAATGTACTCAAAAGCAAGGCAGGGTGTCAGCTTTGATACTTCATTCACCCCCTATCTCTGTGACTGAGTTTACCTGCAGCTGAAATATATAGTTTCGCCACTTACCATCAGCTTCCTACCTCAGACACTCCCATCTTTGATTCTCTCCCCAAGAGTTTTCTCCAGCACCACATGAGATTTCTCAGCCCACCTACTGGAAGGCCTGTTGGCAGAGCCAACCAACCAATGAACAACAGGAAACAGTAATCTGTGATAAATACCTTAGCTTTCTCCACCACTGAAGAACAATTTTTAACCATTTGTTTCATGTTATTTCGTCCCCAGGCGCCTGTAGCAGTTACTGTTACATTCTCATTAGGATGCCCTTACTAGCTTCACTGTATCTACTGCCACTTTCCATACTCCTTCACTTGTTTCCTGTGACCAACTCCCAAATAAAGCACTTAAATCCTCATCTCAGAATCTTTTAGAGAGAGCCAAAGTAAGGAACTTCTTCAAAATTGGCATGGCAAAGTCCCGGGGTAGCCCATAAGTTACTATATAATCACTTATATTTGTCTTGATAATTTGTTGGGGACAATTATGGGAATAAATTGGAAGCATTAACTATCAACTGAAGAGTGGGCAAAGTGGGAGAAAGCATGCTGACTGCCTTTTTTCCAGAGATGGATTTTTTCAGTCCCGTCCATAATTTACCTTGAGTAAATGAAAAGTTGAAGTGAATGACTTAAACATTTTATTCTATGAATTCCCTCTTAAATTATCTGCCACAAGCCTTACAAAAATACTTTAAGGCTCTTAATTTCAACATTTTAGCAACTAAACATTGAGATTAACAAAGAAGTTAAATATACTGTTGATTTTACAGCCATTAATGATATAGCATGTGTAGACTAATAGCTCTGTGCTGGCCCCTAATGACTATCACATAGGCCAAGCTCGAACCACAGCTAATTTGCATCTTGGCAGAACATCCCTTGTGAGCCACCTTGAACACAAGAATTGTTGAGACTTATGATGTACTACTACAGGCCATCTCACTCACTTCTCTATTTTTTTTAATTTTTTATTGTTATGTTAATCACCATACATCACATCATTAGTTTTTGATGTAATGTTCCACGATTCATTGTTTGTGCATAAAACCCAGTGCTCCACGCAGAACGTGACCTCTTTAATACCTATCACCAGGCTAACCCACCCCCCCATCCCCCTCCCCTCTAGAACCCTCAGTTTGTTTTTCAGAGTCCATCGTCTCTCATGGTTCATCTCCCCCTCCGACTTACTCCCCTTCATTCTTCCCCTCCTGCTATCTTCTTCTTTTTTTTTCTTAACATATATTGCATTATTTGTTTCAGAGGTACAGATCTGTGATTCAACAGTCTTGCACAATTCACAGCACTCACCATAGCACATACCCTCCCCAATGTCTATCACCCAGCCACCCCATCCCTCCCAGCACCCCCACTCCAGCAACACTGAGTTTGTTTCCTGAGATTAAGAATTCCTCATATCAGTGAGGTCATATGATACATGTCTTTCTCTGATTGACTTATTTCACTCAGCATAACACCCTCCAGTTCCATCCACGTCATTGCAAATGGCAAGATCTCATTCCTTTTGATGGCTGCATAATATTCCATTGTGTATATATACCACATCTTCTTTATCCATTCATCTGTCGATGGACATCTTGGCTCTTTCCACAGTTTGGCTATTGTGGACATTGCTGTTATAAACATTGGGGTGCACGTACCCCTTCGGATCCCTACATTTGTATCTTTGTCACTCACTTCCCTATTAGTGAGACTACTGTGAGACCATTTTCATTGCCTCCAGGGATTATATAAAGTATTAACAGTTTCAGTGAACTCTGATTCTAGTCAAGAGTAGACAACACATCAACTAGCTCTGAAAGAGTTGGCCTCCGAATGTCAGGTTCATCTTTGTCTCATAGGCCAGAGTCAGGTTTACACCAAGAATCAAAAAGACACAATCAAGATCATGAAGAGCTATCATCACCAGTCTAGGTCTCTCTTGAGAGGAGGATGAGTGAGATAAGCCTCAAATCCCAGGTGTCAAGTCCAGATGGAGCTGCTGCAGGTACATATCTTGGTAATACTCAATGGAAAACTTTAATGGTTAAAGTGAGGGGTTCCTTGGGGCACCTGGCTGGCTCTGTTGGTAGAGCATGTGACCCTTGATCTTGGGTCATGATTTCAAGCCCCATGTTGGACATAGAGATTACTTTAAAAAAAGTTTAAGGGGGATTCCTTGTTACCCATCCACTAAGCATGGCTTGACAAGAGGGGCAATATTAAGTTGATCTCTTCTACTTTTAGAGGCAATATACACCACAATTGGATGTGCTTCTTCAATTTGCCAAGTAACCCAAAAGCTTTAAGCCTAGAGAAAACACACACATACACACACACACACACACACACACACACAAAACAAAAACAAACAAACAAAAACCTTTGCTGCAGGGTCCAATTTAGTCTGCCTGCATGTTCTGAGAAATAACTCCAATTTTGTATGCTCCAATTCAAGGAGTCACCTTTTCTAATAAAGGCAGGCTCACATGCCCAGTATTTAATAAATGATTCAATTCTCCATGTAAATATGGTTAGCAGAAATTATGCAAGCAGTATGAAAATTAGGCCATTATTTTCCCACAGGGATCCCAAGGGGTGTGGGGTGGGGGGTAGGGGAATCAAGGACTACCTGGTGGTTTCAGGATAGTATCAAAATGTTCTTATCTAATTTAAGAATGAATAACAGCAGAGAAAGTGTCCTGAGGCAAAGATAAGCACTGGATATTGGGGAAAGTACTAGAGCAAGCTACATATTTTAAGTAGAATTTCCCATTGCCGCACCTAGAAGGGTGTCCTGGCATAATCTTTTTTTACCAATATTTCTGTGCCTGCATCAGCATAAAAGTATTTGTGATCTGTAGCTTCCTGGAGATGTTTGGTCATGAGTAGCACTCACCTTAATTTTTACTCTTCTTTGGATGTTTCCCCGATGTTTAATAAGGTTGTACAGACCATTCTAGTTAAGATACTGCTGTGACATTTTAGGTGTTGGCAAGATAGTCTTGGGCATTCCCTAGTACCTGCAAAAGGTATGTAAGTTGATCTTGGGGTGCCTGGGTGGCTCAGTCTGTTAAGCATCTGACTCCTGATTTCAGCTCAAGTCATGGTCTCAGGGTTGTGAGATCAAGCTCCATGTCAGGCTCCACAATGGGCATGGAGTCTGCTTGGGATTCTCTGTCTCCCCTTCCTCAGCCCCCCCCCAAAAAGGTTATCTTACTGACCCTGTCCTTTGAGCTTGTTATGCTTTTGATATTATTAACTACTGACAAATGCCCTCTAATGACCTTCCTGGAATAGGCTTCATTTTCAATGGATTCTACCTGATAGAATCATGAAACCCACTGGTCAAAAACTGATTGGAGTTCCCAAAGGGAGATGGAGTGGCATAAGGAAATGACAATAAGAGCGTAATAGAGATGGCTGGAGCCATTTTCATATGTGTTATTGGTTAAGCCTAACAGATGTGAAACCTGGTCTAGTCAGTTGCCTCAAAGTTCCAGGGGAACTCCGGGGTCACATTGTACTACTTAGCTATATTGTGGTATTTAAAAGAACCTCTGAGAAGACTTAAATCTTAAGTTCCTTGAAGAGATTAATAAGTTCATCTTAGACATTTTACCAGACACAGCTATGTGTACCTGCTCTGGGTTTTAGCCTTATCTCTCTCAGGTACTCTGGAGCTGTATTTTTCATCTGGATGGTTTCAACCCTCAAGATCTCCCAACCTCCTGGGCAGTCTCTAGTTATTCCTACCACTCCAGGAGGAAGCACCCTGCCACTGGGCATAGGGTCTCCTTTCCTTGGCAGCTGTTAAGATTCCATATGATTAACAGTTGAGTATGGATAGGTCACCCATGAAAAATGTGCCAGAGTAAGCACCAATCCAAAGGCAGGTCTCCATGGCCTTAAGCTCATTGAAATTGAATGACGTTTACATCCCTCAATCTGGTATAGAGAAATCCAGTACCTTGAGGCAGCCATTGCTGAAAAGTAACATTCTCAAGAAACTAATGGGACATTAGGTTTTCTTCATGAAAGGAAGGCACCCCATAGTGGGTTCATCCTGAGAAAATTGTCTAAGCTTGAAGAAGTGCCATGGTTTTAGAAGCATCCAGTAAGTTTACAAAACCATGGGAAAATGGACATCCAGGCTGTAGTACAAGGTGCCCTAGATCTGCCTTGATCTACCAAATCCAGTGGTGCTGAAGGTATTTGTGATGCATAAAGATTCTCTAAGTCTCTGGGAAGCCCTTACAGGCAAATTAGAACCCCCACAATTCTAGGGTAAGGCCACATCTTTTATGGCAGAGAATTAGGCTCTACTTGAGACACAGATCATGACTTCCTATTGGGCCCTGATATTTAGTCCCAAAAATGGGACACCACACAATATCCCAATTGGAGCTACCCATCAT
The DNA here is from genome assembly GCF_003265705.2 of Callorhinus ursinus. Lineage (NCBI taxonomy): Eukaryota > Metazoa > Chordata > Mammalia > Carnivora > Otariidae > Callorhinus > Callorhinus ursinus. Next base: position 61,787,236 of record NW_027397066.1, on the reverse strand, counting down.
ATGCTAGATTTTTTTGGATTCAGGGGTGCCTATAGCAGAAATCTATAAGCTAGTCATAATATTGATTAGTACCCACGTTTGTAACTTTTTTTTGGAACTAAAAGAAATGGTTTTTCCTACTTGAAATGTCCTATAATGTTGAAGATTCAACCCTGACTATAATACTTTCCCTAAAGACCTGAGGTCTTACCTTTTAGGTAACACTCCTATCTTAAAACTTGCTCCCCTCTCCAGCTTGGTACTGGCAATTCCAAACCTGAGGTTCTCCATAATCTTTGCTTGTCTACATGAAAGTCACGTTCTCAACCTCTACCTTCTCACAGAAAATACTTCTAAGTGAGACTTATTTTAGGGGTCTTTCCATGGCCCTAACTCCCATAACAGACTTTTGTGCTTCTTCTCTAGTATTAAAATGTTTTATTGTCATCACACTAAACTCATTCTATTACAGTTCTATCCCTCCCATAAGGTTGATTCATTCAAAGACTGAATCAAGCATTATTCACATTGGCCTTAGTTTCAATGCCCACATAAGCAGGGGTTCTAGTGCTAAGAGCTCTGGAGATATAGCTAGGGGGACCAGACCAGCTGGGGAGGCAAATGTTATTATAGCCATTTATTCACATTTAATATACATTGGGATATGGGAAATTTGAGAACTATTAGAAGATCTGAGTTGACATGGGTATCTGGAGACCCAAAGGATCATAACCCCATGTTAAAGCAGAGACATATGGGGGTCTGATAATAAATGAAACTCTGGCCAAAGTTTGGCTGACAAATAATGCAATAGGTCTGGGGACCCATCCAGAAGTTACTACCCATGTCTGAGAAGTAAGTTATCACAGGATAACAAAAATTGCAAGTTTCTGAAACTGGCCCAACCACAGCCAAAATGTTAAGTCAAAAATATTCCATGAGGATGTCCATGTTTAGTGCTATATTTAAGAATCAAGCAAAAAGGGTTGGTTCTCCTATCTTCATTTAATTCTGTATTCTGGCTCATAAGTAAACTGGATACTAGAAGATGACCAGACTGCTTCCAGTTCAGTCAAGTACTAGCCCCAACTCTCAAATGGGTGAGGTTTCAAGGAGTACATCTGGTCATCTACTTTGTATGAGAGAGAAGGGGGCTGAGGTGAGAATATACATAAACACATGGGCAATGGTTATGGCTTAGCTATCTGCTCAGCCACCTTGAAAGACTGAAAATCAGAAACAAGGCGATATTGGTAGAATAATACAGTTGGACGTAGGGTGCTGGGCATGAAGTATGAAGATTTTTATCCCATGTTAACACCCACCAGAAAGGATCTGCCACAGAAGATGTGCTACATAACCAAGTAGCTAGAATGACTGCCACCTAACATTAGCCAGTCTTTCCATCACATGGATACATGAATCAAGTAGCCACAGAGGCAGAGAGAGGGGCTATATGGAGGGCCAACATCACACACTTGCTCTTACCAGAGCCAACCTAGCTACAACAGCCTATGGATGTCCAACCTACCAGCAGTAGAGGTCAACACAGAGGCCCCAGATTGGCAGTATTACTTGAGGACCAAGATGCTACTTTGGGGCAAGTTAACTCTTGACCACCTTCTATCCTAAGGCCAGAGGTTGTTTCTCCCTGTAAGATACCTATTCCAAGCATGAGTTTTCCTGCTCAGCTTGCAAGACTCAACTTGTAACACTGTCCAGAGGGTTCATGGAATACACACACACACACACAATTGCACATGTCATAGCTTAGGACCAGGGGGCTCAAGTCAAAGCAAAGACTGAGATGGACCCATGACAGGGATCCACTGGTCACTTCACGTATTGTACCACCCAGAAGTTCTTGGCCTCAGTGTTAATATTTTCTGCTGAAAGCAAAATGACAAGCTCCAAAGCAATACTTTATATAGATGGGTGCCATCCTCTAATGAAGTAGTATGTGTAGAGTGGCAGAGGCCTATATGGTGCTGTGTCCCCGGTAAGATAACTACCTAGGTCCTAGAACCAAGGGAGTGTACCATACCCACTATCTCCCAGTGACCCACTGGGGGACTTCATGATTCTCGTACCTGCAATTCTTGGCTCTACAGGGTTAGAGATCATCGAAAAAAAGTTATGCAGCCTTACCAAAGGACCCAGAATAGGTTTCACTGAACCTGCTACCATGGTACTTTTGACTCTTTGTGCCCAGGAACCAACCCAGAAAAGAGTCACCATCTTAGCAAAATTAATTGACCTTGATCATCAATGGGTGGTAAGGCTACTCTAGTGAGAGAAAGGTCTATGGAACTTAGGTGATCTAAGCAAATACTTCACCATATGCCTTTGCCCAATTGTAACTGAATAAATATAGGAACCCTGGTCTCAGAAGATAATGGTTTCTATGACAATAGAAACTTCAGGCATGAGAGATTCAGTCTCTGCCACAATGACTTGTAGAGGTGATAGCTGAGGGTAAGGAAAATTTAGAATGTTAAGTGGAGGATGGAGATAAGTAGAAATACAGCCTGGAAAGTAATTACAGGAGAAATGTAGTTCCCACTAATCTCTTCTGAGACATCTCAGGAAGAGGGGCCGATAGAAATCATGAAGGAGTTTCTCCTCAAATGAGTTTGGGGTATATCTATATAGCACAAAGTTTGGGCTGTTGTAGCCAAGAAACATGGCACTCAAATCTCCCTTTAAGACAACATGCTATAAACATTCGAATCCACTGACAGAGCCCAGCTGCAGTGCTTCAGGATCTACTACAACATTCAAGCCTAGGACATGCTCTTCCCAGACAGCAATTAGCCAAAGGCTGAGTACAGTGTAGTATTAAGGTCTCACTGTTTATACCCTATCCAAGACCCCTCTACATCCATCTTTGCATTGGAACTCCACCCTAGGTTGGCAGAGACTAGACTGCAGAACTGTACTGCAGTCTCAGGCTCTTCCTTTTCTTCCCTTCTACTTTGTTCACAGGCTTTACAATAAAGCATGAAGATTTTCTCTGCCTGCTCCTATTTCATCTCTCCTTGCACAACCCCATCTGACATTACCTCTTACAACAGAAACCCAAGTCTAAAACCTTAGAGAGGGTCGTTCCTCCAAGTCCCTGATGTAGACTCTGCTATTATGAGTCTATGTGAATACCATCTTCTATGGCACACAAAGTTGTTCAATACCCCAAGACCTTCTCACCAGACCAGACCCAACAGATGGCAGAGCCTGTTCTCCCAGGAGATTAGACTTTGATATTTGTTTGTCCTGGGAAGCCCAAGGTTTGTGTCCAAACCAGCCTATCTAGGAAGCAAGCTTTTTTTCCAGAATATGTATGATAGAGCACATAACAAGATCCTGACAGACTCCAATGCCCAAGAACATTAGACTCACTTCCATATATAGTAGGACCTGGCTGAGTTCCAGGTCTGTCTGACCCTACCTTTACAATAACTACCTAGAGTAGTGGTGTCCCCACTCCACAACCACTACTGAGGAAAGCCTGGTCCTGATACTCTATGAGTCCAACACTGTTGGAAACTCCTGAGTGCCTTGAAAAGCTTTATCCTGACCTCAACTCTTGCATACTGGTGTGGAGCCATTGATGGGAGATCGGGAACATTATGTAACTGATGTGCCTCTCTAGACTACCTTGTCATGACAGCACAGCAATTTAGATCCCAGGTTGATGTTTGAGATGCCACTGTCACCTTACTTTCCCCAGGTGGTTCTGAACCTATTGAAAACTGGACTAGAAGTCATAGAATCAGACTACCATTGTTAGTTACACCAAATCAGGACCAAGCTTTGAAGTCCCCCTGAACAAGGCTGAATGTACCTTCTACCATAAAGCAATCTTGTTTGGTGGACAGCTTCTCTACTATCTGAAGAGGGCAGACTGCACAAACCTGAAGAGAAGGGTTCAGCTACATATGCCCCATGAATTGTTCCCAGTCTCAACCCAATTCCTCTTCTTCCCTTGGATAGGAGATAGGGACGCAGAAACTAGAAAAGTCCCTAAATATTACAATGAGAACAGAAATTCTATTTCACAGGGACACAAAACCACCCCATGAGCCAGGATTTTTTAAGATTTTATTTTTAAGTAAGCTCTACACCCAACATGGAGCTCAAACCTACAACCCTGAGATCAAGAGTCCCATACTCCAACTGAGCCAGCCATGTGCCCCCAGAATTTTTTTTAAACTGCCTTCCAACTCTTACCCAACTCAACTTCCCACTCCAAGAGACCTCTTCTAGGTACATCCCAATGGATAACGGGGAGGCAAAACTGACATTATCCACCCATAAAAGATGTTATGAACTAAAAGCAGCCAGCCTTGTCTAGCAATAATCTCCAAACAAATAAAGCCTAATCCTTTTTCCATACTTGCCAACTCCCTAACAAGGGTTTTACCCTGCTTTTAAAAAATTAACTGTAGGTGAGAACTTTATAGATGTTCGTGTGCACCAAGACAGATTTCCTTTCTATATTAAATTGACTAGTCATCAACCTGGACTTTTCCTTGAATTTGTTCTTTTTTCAAAGAACCAATGGCTGCCTCTTACAAAACATTGCAAGAAAACAAAACTTGTGTTTTTCATGTGACCAACAATTACTGCTAGAGTGCTCCAATGCTAGAAACCCTATTAGTCACACTATGTACCCCCAACTTTTTTCCTTAATATAAACCTAGTCAACATTGAGAGCCTTATGCCTACAGACATCTCATGGCACTTAAAGATGCAACTGTAGCCTTGTCAATCAGCACTGCAAGAAATGTATGGCCAGTACATGCAAACTAGGCTTCTCCCTGCGATTCTATGGCCTACTCCTTAATTCTACATGGTCTTTTGGCACCATTCAAACCAGTGGCCACTGCCTCAATCCTCCGACTCCCACACCTCTGGGGGTTCACTATTCCTCCTCCTAGTCTAGGAATCCCATCCTTTCTTTCCCCCAAAAGCAAGGAGACAAATTTATTCAGGCAGCCCTTGGCTCCTTGCCTTTCAGGAGCTAAAGTAAGACAGATCATTTGTTTCCCAACCCTCTCAGGAGTTTCCAGGGCATAATCTGAAGTTGTATGCAAAGGGCAGCAAGAGACCAAAGAACGAGGCAGGGCATTCCAGTTTGCTAGGTAGCAGTTTTAGTAAGCAAGGGGAACTGACATGAGACTGGTCTTGGGCAGCAATAAGACAAATGGATCCCCACACCCACTCACCAAATCTTGAAAGTTTATAGAGAGGCTTTAACTGGGTACACTCAAATATACCATGTAGCTGTTCAACACCACGTTATCTCAAGGCTATGTCCTTGGAACAGCCTCTGGGAGCAGGAAAGCCAAGTGGAACTCACATTCCAAGGACAGAGGAGGAGGTGCGGAGCCTCTAATCACTCCGGTCCAGCTCACAGGTAAACTGGCAATCACATTTTTTTTTTGAGAGAAAGAGAGAACGAGAGATAGAGAGCATGAGAGGGAAGAGGGTCAGAGGGAGAAGCAGACTCCCTGCTGAGCAGGGAGCCCGATGTGGGACTTGATCCCGGGACTCCAGGATCATGACCTGAGCCGAAGGCAGTCGCTTAACCAACTGAGCCACCCAGGCACCCCTGGCAATCACATTTTTCCATTACCTGCCCCAACAGGACCCCCTCCTTGTCCCTTCTCTAATCCTAGTCTTGAACATAAGGCAATCCTTCATCGGGGGGCCTAGGGAACTTTGCCCAACTTAGTTTCAGGTGTCAATTCTGATATTGATCATAATTGTGTTTAATTTCCCCAAACTTTAATGTTGAAACCTATCTTCAAGTGATAATTTAGAGAAAACCCAATATAGAAAAGAGATATAGTCATAGCTGTTCTTGTACAAGCAGGCACAGGGAAGACCCCTGAGCCCATGTCTGGGCATGCCTCTCAGTTACAACTCCTACCCACCGTTTGATCAAAGATCTCTGAGCAAGGTAGAATCACTAAGACATGATTCTGATTTATATTGAAAAATGGTACATTACAAGGTCAAAACAGTTCTATTATGTTTCTATTACCTTCTTTCCATGACCATCAATCTCACCAAGAGAAACTATCAGTCCTATTTTGACTAGTTGAGAATTCCACCCTTATCCTTTTTCTACAGATCAAAGTCAACCTCAGAAGAAGCAAACTACCTAGGTCAGAACTGATTCAGTGTAGACTTCATTGGGGTGGAGAAAGCTGTACCAGCGTTGGTCAAGACATGGACAGGACACAGGGAAGTTTGCCTCAGGGACAGCCATTGTTCCTTGGTAGATTTCATAGTACACATTGCCGCAGTCCTGGAAGACTTGAGGATCTAAGCAGAGATCCAGTTCTTAGGACTGGGGCTTAACAATGGAACTTAGAAAATGGGAAGATCAAGTTATCAGTCACTAAAGTTTGTTGAGATTGGCATGGATCAATAAGAGATCTGATTTGATAGTAAGTGACCCCTGTTGGTCTATTACACCATAAGAAGTAGAATTGGCTCTAGAGACTAGGTTAGAGCTAAGAGGCTTCAGCTGTGAAGATGGGCGGCTCTAGACATTAAGCCAAGTCCTCTTCCCTGCCTACCTTTTGCCTGCCCACTTGCAATTATGTTTAAGAATGATTTAAGTTTTCCTCATGTGCAGAATATAGTATGAAATGTTTTTTCCTAGCAAGTTCTATCTTCAGGAACATTTTCTCCAAACTGAACAGTCAGTATCCATGGGCAGAGCTTCCTAGCTAATGAGTCAAAGGGTGGATTATATTGATAGGAATATGATATAAATCTCCCATTCCTCAGGAGAGCTGGGACCTTCAGCTATGAGAAGCTTCATCTAGCTTCCAAATCCCTCAAGTGTGGGTGTCCTACAAGTATTTTCCATGTGAGCCATGACTGAAAGTGATTGGAAAGCATAATGCTATAATACCCTGCTTTGGGACTTCATGTTCCAGTTTTATAAGCTCTAAATATTCACTTCTGTGCAGGCTCTGGATTTTATGCCCTTTGACTTCCATTCCCCTTACTTTCAAAGAATCTCATTTTGGACCACTGTGGTTGTGGACTGTCCTGTATCAGGCCAAAAGATGACTGCCTCAACTTCAGGAATGACCAACCATCTTCCTCATCCTATGCAAACACCCTCCATATACTTCATTTAACCCCAACAACTCTAGAATGTATGTCTAACCAGAAAACTGAGGATTAGTGAGAGTAGCTGATTTGCCCACAGGTTACACAGCCAGAAGATGGAACATCTAGAACTCCAGCTCATGCCAGGGTGCCAAGTCTGTTCTAATTGCTAGATTATATCACCTTGCTGCAAAACCTCAGACTATTCCATGGAAAAGCGTTTCCAGAATTCCTATATAGGATGAATTTGGCAATTTATAGCCTGATTCATAGGAAATGTAGTCCTGGCCTGAAATCATGTTTATCTATCAAGCCATATTAAGAATGAACTGCATTGCTTAGAAACAGGGCAGACTGGGGGAGGAGATGGAGAGGAGGTGGCTAGAACTCTTCAAGGTATATTGGCATAGTCATTTAAGGGAATTTGCAGGCATGGCATCCCAACTGTAGCTATCTAGGATTTAGTCACTTTTGAATCTTCTCATACTGAAATCTTGGCCAATTCAGTTCTCTAACAATTTTAAGGCCCATCTCAAATTTTAGTTGTCAGCCACCCAAGACTCCAAGAGCTATGTTTAATAGTTAATGTCCCTTATTCACAACCTACCTTCCCTCAAGGGTGTTTTCAGATAATCTGACAGCAGAATCTAAGTGGATGAGCATATAAGGGGCCCAACCACATTCTCCTTTGTCTCTAAGCTGTACCAACAGCTTCTAAAAGCTCCCAAACAAAACAATGAATCATGTATCACCACATCAAAAACTAATGATGTACTGTATGGTGACTAACATAACATAATAAAATAAAATTTAAATAAATAATAAATAATAAAAGCTCCCAAACATCAAAATGGATATGCAGTTACAGGTAAAACAAGTTAGACTCCTGGAAGAATGAAGCCATTAGATATTATATAATTTGACAAAAATCAAGTAGGGATTCTTGATATTGAAAATCTGCTAAGTCTTCAAGTTTTGTTTTTGGTTTTGGATTAGAACATCTCAAACTCTGTTTTCCATCAAGACATTCAGGCATAGGAAATTCAGATCTGAAAATCCTTTGTCTGGCAGAATATCCATAGCTTTACAGGATAAAGTTGTAACTGGCTAGCAATGAAAGATTGAAGGGAAATTAATTTAGCTAAAATAAATGAAATAATGCTGCATTTTATCTCCTGAGCCTGCTGTGATGGCTTCAAAGACTTCCAATTCTGATCAACTTATTTCTACAAGATGAGTCCCCCTAAAGTTATTAAAACATGGTAGTTGAGTTGTTATCCCCTTTGCGTAGCATTTTAAATCCACCTCGATTCAAGAAGTAAACTCACTTGTCACACTAAAAACCTGAGCATTTGAAGTACTGATGCAAGTATTCTGTGTAACATTTAGTGCAATAAATTGTATTTCACCTTAACTCATTTACGTGTCATTTTACAATTCTTTTAGTTCTTAGTTAAAAAGTGACTAAATTTTATCAAGCATTTATGATATTCAAGCACTTTAAGTATTTAAGATGTGAAGAGTTTATTCCATGTAAATCTATTTATTAAACAGCAAGTACTACCAACTCACCTAATCTTCACAATAGCCTTAAGAGATAGGTAATAAATACAGATGAGGAAATTGAGGCACCAACAAGTGAACTAACTTGCTCAGATTACATACTAGTAATTGGCAGAGAATAGTTGGTCAAGATTTCAAACCAGGCAGTTTAAATCCAGAGTCCAGACCTTTAACCTGTGGACTATGGTATTTCTCCAAATGTAGAACAGCAAACTGATCTGCATCTAATGCACTCCACAGGTGTAAACTATTGGCATAGCTACTTATGTGTGTCAACTGGACTGGGCTAAGGAATGCCCAAGGAGTTGGTAAAGCATTTTGGCGGGGGGGTGTCATTGAGGACCTGAACAAAATGGCAGAGGAAGGAGAATTCTGAGTCACTTTAATATTTTTAGATAGAGAGTGCATGCACACACGTGAGTGGGATGGCGAAGGGGTGGGCAGAGGTGAGAGAACCTCAGGGAGGCTCCACACAGCATAGAGGCTGCTGTGGGGCTTGATCTCACCACCCTGAGATTATGACCTGAGCCAAAAATCAAGAGTCAGGCGCTTAACTGACTGAGCCACCGAGGCACCCCTCTGAGTCAGTTATTTTAAAGTGTCAATATAAAGTTTATTTCTTCCCCTTTGGGGGTTTCAAAATATAATTCTACATCTATCAGGTCTACTAGAAATTGTAAAATACAGTGAATATAATCAGAAAACCAAAGTGTTGGCCCATGACTGATTAGAAACAAACTGCTCTGGTATCCAGTTGTGCATCTCAGACCGGTTTCCGTAGTGTAGTGGTTATCACGTTCGCCTCACAATTGTGCGTCTCAGACTGCCTGGGATACCTCAGCCTTCTAACTTCTTTGATAAGTTATTACTGCCAGAAAGTTAACCATTTTACTCCTGCCATCCCATCAGGCCCAGGTTCAAATGCTTCCACCTAAAAATCAGTAATGGTGGAAAAAATCTTTTCCCTTGATAATATCAGAAGCCAGCATTCAGGGCCCCAAAAGTCTAGAACTTCCAGCTCTACCCATTCTCAAATTTCTGCAAATAAAGACAAAGCAACTAGCCTTTGCAGGGAGAAATGGAGAAATGGTGTTTCTAAATACTGACACCAACTCTAGAAAGCATTACCCTGGGATAAGAGACCCAGATCAGGAAAAGCCCAAAGACTATGGCAAATACATATCAAAGCAAATGCCACAGGGAACGAACAAATGGAGTCTCACCCCATGCCCTCATGTTTGTGGAGCCTTGGTCTATTCAACACACAGCGTCTTGCTATTTAAGCATACAGGACACAACCACCAGTTAGAGCTTTTAACACATCTTCCAACAGGGGGCACTTAGCAACCATAGAAAAAGAGGAGAGCTTGACTAAGTTGTGAAAAAAATGACTGCTTTTGCTGACTTGCCTGAAAAATTGGGGTTTGCAAGTGTGGATACCGCCACTTTAAAGAGGGAATGCTTTACCACAGGGGCAGAGATATAGCGAAACACTTTAGTTGGTGTCTACTGTAAGACACTTGTTCTCGATTTCTTACAATCTTCCGGAGAACAGTTGAGCCACAGCTATCTGCTGACCTGGTTAGAAACAGTCACCAAAGCCATCCTAGGACAAGTCATTCAACATAGTTGTGGAACTCTGTCATGTTCATGGGAGCCTAATATCTCTTGAACCATTTGAGAGTTTCTCACATTATGAGTCTTGCCACTCCAAGGGCTCCCTCCTAGTGCCCCTGCTGCTTAGGGACAGACCCAGGACTTAGCCTCCAACAATCAGATACCAGAGATTCAGAAAGGAGAGGGAAGTCAGTGGGTGGAACCCATCTTAGATTATGGCAGCTACTTAGGTTGGCGAGTTTAATGTGCAGGAATTGGTGAGAATAAAGACCAACACACAGATCTCAATTCCTGTGCCACGCTGATTTGTGGTTATTAATGCCATGTTTTACCAACTTGTTTATAATCTCTGAAAGCGAGGGGAAGTTTGTTACAAGAATTAAGCAAAAGTTACCCGGGTTTTTTATTGGCGGGGGTGGGGGGGTGGTACAGGGAGAGGGCACAAGGAGAGTCTAAGCTTAAGATTGCCTAATAACTCTTACTCGTCTTTTTTTCTTTCTTCCTTCTCTCCCCTCCTTCTGTGATATTCAGCAGCTGGGAGAATCCAAACTCGGTGATAAGCTTAGAGGCATAAATCTACCTTGATCTTTAAGAATTCATCCAAGCTCTATCTTCGCAGTGTTAGGACAACGTAGACCCTTAGACTCAGGCAGGATTGAGGTTTATCAGAAAGGCATGACAAATAGAGCCTAGAAGATTGTTACTTGGGGAAAAGACAAGTTAATATAAAAGCAGTAGCTGGAATCTTGAGATAAAGCGAAGAGGTCAGGGAGGTCTGGAGGTCCCCATGAAGAAGCACAACAGTGTTAATAGGGCTCAAGTATGCAGAGTTGAACAGGCAAATCGAAGACAAAGTGAGTAGAATAACTAAGTTCGTTGCTTGGGAAAACAAAGGTATTAACCACCCATTCAAAAGAGAATAGAAGCAATGGACAGTAAGGTGAATCAGGGGCCGAGGGAAGCATTTCCACAACCATCCTATCACCTCTGCATGTAGCAGAACTAATATCTGGCTTTGGACCAGACATAGTGTTCAAATCCCAGTACCTCTTACAAGGGAGACTTCAGGCAGTTAGCCTCTGAGCATCACCTATGAAAGTTGGTAACTACCCAGGACTGAGTAATTGAGATTCATTTAAGAGGAAGTGGGCCAGTACCTGCATGCATTCTCCAGTAAGTCAGTAGAAGTAGAAACTGACTGTTGTAATACCTCAGAGGAAGATTTCTACATCAGTTCTAGTTTATCAGGTGACAGGTACTGATTGCTTCACTGAATCAGACTGGTAGTCTGTTAAATCGATCTAGAGTTTACTATTACATAGAATTAAGTGCATACATGTATCAAGCAGCAGCCCTTAAATGATTTTAGTTTATTAAGATGATGCAGAAAGATCTAGTAGAGTTACGCCACAAATGCAGGAAAGGATGGCAAGATACATTCCAAGTGTTTATGACAGATTTATACCACATTTTTATGTCCATTTGGTCATTTAGTCTGAAGCAAATGTGTACATGACTAAGCTCATGACATTTAATCAGTCATCTTGCCACTTTTAACAAAAGCTTCCATTCACATAATGGTAGATGCCCCATGTTACCCATGGTTGACATTTGAGTCCATGTACCCAGGAACCGGGTCAGTAGATAGTCACTTCCTGTATGTCTTATTCCCTTAAGACGTCTAGCTTCCTGTTGAGCAAGGTAGAAATGATATCCACTTAATTAGGTGTAGTTTTGGCTTATTTTAGAGATTGTTTGTTATTTATATGCTACCAAACCCTTAACTACAACATGAAGCATTTGATGAAATGTTTGTTTTATCAGTACATTATAGCAAGTCATTGCAAGGGCAGTTTAATTGTATACATGAAGACACTTAACCCAAAATGAACAATTTCCCAGGTTGAGAGATTAAGTAACAACCTCTGGACCTCAAATTTCTCTATGAAATGAAGCCACTCTGAACCAAAATATGGAAAGCATTCAGAATAGTATTAAGTCTTAGCTGCTGTTGCTACTATTCCTTATCTGTATCCACATAGGTTTTATATAGTCAGTCATGACCCTGCTCTACTATTCACATAACCGTGACCAGGTTCTACATATTTGAACAACGAACATTTATGTAGACTGAAAATTCTTGATAACCTAAGGAAAAAGGGGGAACCAGAACCATCGGTATCCACTAGAGTTTAAAGCAAATGGTAAAATGGATTGAGGATGGGGAATAGAATGATCATAAGAGGTAGGCCAAAAGTGGCATAAAGTCAGGCAAGAGCATAACTAGTAGTGAGACATGAGAATGTAACCAGGAGAATATACATTAGAACCCAAACAAAAGGGGCCCTAGACCATGGATCCAGGGTGTTTTGAAGATCTGCTTTAAGTTGACCACAAAAGCAGAATAACTTCCTACTAGGTTGTGTGTGACCCATAACTGAAAGAAATGAACAGAAGCATCATTCAATGAAGAAGCCACTATGAAATATACTGAATAGACACAAATCTGGCTTCCCCAACCTGAATTTCTGATGCACCTGTTGCCTAGACTGATGTTCCCATGGCATTTAGTCACCCTACCAAGTTCATCTAGTGATCTGATAAATCTTCCTCACCCCTGAGAGGTAGAGGAACCTTTCAAATAAGCATTTTAAAACACACCCAATTCCAACAAATGAGGAGGATGGGTAGAGAACAGGAAAGTAGGCAACAGGTAGCACTTTAGAAGGGAGTTTGGAAATTTCCTAAACAGTGGATCTATTCATTCCCCTTCTTAGTAATAGGGGCATGCCAACTACCAACCAGGTTGCCAAGATTCAGGCAGTTCATTTAGCATCTGATCATAAATGAAAACAAACCCTGTAAAATATAATTCCAAGCTTTCAGGTTTGTAACCTTTAAGGGAAAAAAAAAAAAAACCTGTGTATCCTGGTTACAATTTAAAGTATCTACTTGAGGAAGCTTTGTTATAAGATCAGCCACTTACACCTGTCCTGTAGATTCTTTGGACAGGGAAAAACATTGACCTGACTTCATCTGTTAGCATTACCTAAAGGTGACAAGCTTGTTATTTGACAGCTAGCAGCAGAACAGGTTAAGTTTCCTGCAGCCTGTTAAGTGTTGAGTCAAGTCAAATACTGGTCAGTTTACCCAGGCCTAGGGCCTTTGTCTATTGTATTCAGGTATTTACATCAAGACTGGTTCTGTTTCAATAGTCAAGGGCAGTTACATAAGAGTAAGTGTCTAGGAACTGCCTTCACCTGAAGTCAGATCTGTGGCCAGTCTCTTGGATTTCGTCTTTTAAAGTAATCCTGCTACATTAGGTCAAGACTGATTGGCATTTGCAGACTTCTAGACAGATGTTTACTGCTGGAGGAGGGGCCAAAGCTTAGCCTGGGAACAATACTGAAGTCTATCTTAAGCCTGGATAGAAGGAACCACTGTTCTTTTATTCCAGGAGATCTGAACTTTTCTAACTAGTTCAGAAGAACAAAGCAAGTGCTGCGTGTAGAAAGAATAACTGCCAGTAAAAGGAGGTTAAGGTAACTGGACAAGGGTTTTCAGGTAAAAGCCTTTCCAGTTTCTATGTGAAGGATTAGTGGTCTCTCCAAAGCCTAACTCCTAGTGGTCCACAAGGTGAAGGAAACCGCACTTGCATCACTATCGGCTCCTACTTCCAAGTTGGCCCAGCCTATTCTCTAAGCTAACTGGTTAAGAATGCAGAAAATGCTTTAAGTATTGTACATAGTTTATTGTGAAGAATTTAAAAGCTGAGCCAAAGTCACATACTGTACTTAAGACTCTTCATTACCCTTACTCTCAAGAAATCCAGAGATGACCATTCGTTCCAGCAATTGCACTACTGGGTATTTACCCCAAAGATACAAATGTAGGGACCCGAAGGGGTACGTGCACCCCAATGTTTATAGCAGCAATGTCCACAATAGCCAAACTGTGGAAAGAGCCAAGATGTCCATCGACGGATGAATGAATAAAGAAGATGTGGTATATATACACAATGGCATATTATGCAGCCATCAAAAGGAATGAGATCTTGCCATTTGCAACGACGTGGATGGAACTGGAGGCTGTTATGCTGAGTGAAATAAGTCAATCAGAGAAAGACAAGTATCATATGACCTCACTGATATGAGGAATTCTTAATCTCAGGAACAAACTGAGGGTTGCTGGAGTGGTTGGGGGTGGGAGGGATGGGGTGGCTGGGTGATGGACATTGGGGAGGGTATGTGCTATGGTGAGCGCTGTGAATTGTGTAAGACTGTTGAATCACAGATCTGTACTTCTGAAACAAATAACGCAACATATTTTAAGAAAAAAGAAAAAGAAGAAGATAGCAGGAGAGGAAGAATGAAGGGGAGTAAGTCAGAGGGGGAGACGAACCAGGAGAGACGATGGACTCTGAAAAACAAACTGAGGTTTCTGGAGGGGAGGAGGGTAGGGGGATGGGTTAGCCTGGTGATGGGTATTGAGGAGGGCACATTCTGCATGGAGCACTGGGTGTTATGAACAAACAATGAATCATGGAACAGTACACCAAAACAAATTATGTAATATATGGTGATTAACATAACAATAAAAAAGTTAAAAAAAAAAAAGAAATCCAGAGATGCAGCAGTGAGGACAAAGCACCTAAGCTTCCAGGTGAAATGGAATTATCAACATGTGACAAGGTAAATGGAATCCCAGCTTCCTCAAATATATAGTGGGGCAGCAAACACCTAGAGGCTTAAGGTAGAGTTCTTAAAGTAGGAAAAATTCTCAAAGATATTTAGCAACTAAGTCGGTGATATTATAGTAATAGTGCCAAGTGTTGTTATTCTAAAACATTTTAGTAACTCCAAATCTTTTGATGAGTTTTATAGTGATAAGGAAAAATCTGTGTGGCCGACCGAAAAAGGTGGCCAACTGAGCCAGCAAGGGAGTCCCAGCCCCTGCCCCAGGGCTCTTCCAGGTTCTTCTCTCTGCTTCCTGCATGCAATCTGGGTTCCTCTCCCTGCTCCGCTTCGCACACACGCCAAGAGTGTCAAGTATGCAGAAGTGTATAAACTGCCCCCTTTGTTTGTGCTCGGGGATCACTCTTCTCTGAGCCCGCTGGCACTAAATAAACCTCCTATCCTCCAAGATCTGAGTGACACTTGGTTCTTCCATTGGGTGACCCAGTCCAGGTTCCGTAACATTTGGTTCCCTGACTGGGAAACCCAACTGCTCTGGCCCATTGTTCCCACCAGTTTGGGGCAATGGCAGGGCAGTGATGGAAGGAGGGATCGTAATGAAAAGGTGCGCCCTGCCTAATTTTTGGCAGTCTCCCGCCCTGGTCGCCTTGAGCTGGCCAAGCCCCACTGTTCCCACTGGACTCGCGGGGACTTGGCAGGTGAGGACCTGGTCCCAACGTCGGATTCCGGTAAGGACTGGGACCCCAGGACCCAGACAGGCTCACCCCCATTGGGGTGGAAGGGGAGCCTGATCACCTCCCAGAGACCTCTTAAAGGTCTCACAGGTAGGGATTCCCAGGGAGGGAACATAATAACTTCTGGAGTGTGAATGTGTGAGTGAATGTGCAGTCCAACCTGGCTTGTTCAAGCAGACTGATTCTGTGACTCCACGGGCAGGCACCCTTAAGGTCCCCAGAAGCTTACGGAGTCTGAGTGGGCCCGTCTGTGATTCCATGGTGAACGGCATACGGTCTATGGCAGCCTCAGAATAGTTTCCGATTTTAAGTCACAACGCTGAGACCACTATGGCTAAGCCTCACCTAAGCTCCTACGGGACATGACCAGATGGGCATCTGATTGGTCTCATCTCAGGGGGAACCCCCCCTTCTCTATCTCTGTGCCACCACACACGGGGACATTACCATGGGGTCAGGGCAGAGTAAACCTATGGTTCTAGAGACCATGATCAAAAATTTCAAGAACGGGTTTTCAGGAGACTATGGAGTCAAGAAGAACCCCGGCAAGTTGAGAACCCTATGTGAATTGAAATGGCCCACCTTTGATGTCAGGTGGCCTTCAGAAGGGACATTCATTGAGTATGGCGAGTTGTAACAGGAGAATCAGGACACCCTGACCAGTTTCCGTACATTGACTCCTGGCTAGGAATTGCTCAGACCCTTCCCCACTGGGTGGGATTCACTTGCAATTGGTAGGGACAGGCCAGGGTCTTAATCACCTCATCCAAGCAACCTAAAGAAAACAAGCAAAAGCCCCAGTCTCCACAAATCCTAGCGAGAGATCCAGAGGACAAACTGACCCTGCCCTCACCATAGGTACCCTCAAGACCACCTACACCTAGCCATTCAGCTCCAGACACTCCCCGCCACCAGTTTCACCAGTGCCTCCATGCCCAGAGGATCCACCGGCGCCCCCAGGCCCAGAGGATCCACTTTCTCCAGGACCAGCAGCCAGGCCGCACCCCAGGCCAGGTGCAAGCACCCTCCAAATGCCCGCATGAGAGACACAGGAACCCAAGAGCCACGATGAAGACAGAACGGTCCCACCCAGCCATTCCATGATGTATTATCAGCCCTTATCTACCACTGACCTCCTCAACTGGAAACATAACACCCCATCCTACTCTGAGAAACCACAGGCTATGGTAGACCTCATAGAATCCCTCTTCCAAACTCATCTGCCAACCTGGGAAGACTGCCAACAGTTACTCCACACCCTATTTAACACAGAGGAAAGGAGGAGAATAATGAAAGGTGCACAGCAGTACATGGAAGAGCACGCACCAGCGGGAGTCATCGACCCTGCTGCCCTGGGCTAATATGGCTGCACCTGAAGCGGGCACAGCATGGGACTTTACCACAACTGAGGGACAGGCCCACATCCACTGGTACCAGGACGCCCTCCTCCCAGGAACATGACTAAGGTCACTCAACCAGGGGAGTCCCCCGGGGACTACTACGAAGGACTATGTGAAGCCTACAGAATATACACTCCATTTGACCCCGAGGCACAGGAAAGTCAACAGATGGTTATCACCTCCTTCATGGCTCAGGCCGCCCCAGACATCAGAAAAAAACAGAAACTAGAGGGTTTTGCTGGGATGAACATCACCCAAATAGAGGTTGCTAATAAGGTCTACATGAACAGGGAGGCCGGAGCTGAGCAGGAAGCCGACAGAAAGATGAAAAAGAAAGGCCACATCCTTGCTGCAGCCCTGAAAGAAAAGGACAACACAAAGATGGGGAGACCCCAACCACTGAAAGGGGGGAAGCCCAGAACCCCCTTGGCAAGGGATCAATGTGTCTACTGTAAAGAGAAAGGGCATTGGAAAAACGAATGTCCCAATCAGGGAAAGGATCAAAAGCCCAGCTGCTACAAGAAAGAACCCAAGAGAAGGACCTCACAGGCCTTGAGGGAATGGATTCAGTCTGAGGGGAACTGGGTTCTTTCCTCCTTGGCCCCCATGAGCCCACAGTCAAAATGAAGGTGGGAGGCCAAAGTGAATTTTATGGTTGATACTGGGGCCAAGCACTCTGTTATCATCTCCCCAGTGGCACCTTTCAGTAAAAGGACTGCGACCATCCTCAGGGCACTGGGATGCAAATGATACAACAGCCCTTTTGCCAGGCTCACCAGTGTGAACTCGGGGGCCACAAGGTCTGACATGAATTCCTTTATCTGCCTGATTGCCCCATCCCTCTCCTGGGCTGAGACATACTCTCCAAGCTTAGGGCTCAGGATAACCTTTGAGCCCACTGGACACACTAGCCTCCGACTGAACCCAAGGCAAGAGGAGATGGGGTCTCTAATACTATTACCACACCAAGGGAAGAAGAATGGAGGCCATTCTGTGCCCACGCCCAACTGAGCAGCCCGCCGGAGCTCAGACTTGCCTTCCCTTCAGTATGGACTGAAAACAACCCACCTGGACTAGCCCAGAATTGGGACCCTATCATTGTTGAACTGATCCCAGGAGCCCAACCTCAGAGGCAAAGGCAATACCCCCTTCCCCAAGAAGCTAAGATCAGCATCCAAGGACATCTGACCAAACTCAAAGAAGCAGGTATTCTAGTCGAGTGCCAGTCAGCCTGGAATACGCCACTCCTGCCAGTCAAGAAGCCAGGAGGGGGATACCGACCAGTTCAAGACCTGCGGGCCATCAACAAGGTGACCATCTCTCTGCACCCAGTGGTTCTGAATCCATACACTCTCCTTGGCCAAATCCCAGGGTTGGCCAGATGGTTCACTTGCCTAGATTTGAAGGATGGCTTCTCCTGCCTCTGCTTAGCTCACCAGAGCCTTTGAATTAACTGAACCTGATACACGGCGCCAGATGCAACTGACTTGGATGCGCCTCCCAGAGGGGTTTAAACACTCACCAACCCTCTTTGGGGAAGCGCTGGCTGCAGACCTTGCCAGCTTCCCAAGAGAGGCCACACGATGCACCCTCCTCCAGTATTTGGACGACCTCCTCCTTGCCAATGACACACAAGAAGACTGTACAAAAGGCACAAAGGATACCGGCATACCAAGCCTCATGGAAGAAGGCACAAATCTGCCAATGACAGGTCTGATACCTTGGTTTCCTCCTCACCCAAAGGAAAAGAACTAGGGCCAGAGAGGAAAAGGGTCATCATCTCCCTGCCACAGCCCCAGACAAAAGTGACCTACAAGAATTCCTGGGGGCTACAGGATTCTGCCACATCTGGATTCCTGGGTTCTCAGCAATAACAAGACCCCTTTATGATCTCTTAGGGGGACCAGATCGAGAACCCCCTACCTGGACTGAGGAAGCAGAAGCCACTTTCAAAGAGATAAAGACCACCCTGGGGTGGGCTCCAGCCCTAGGCCTACCAGATGTAGAAAAACCCTTCAATCTCTTTGTGCATGAAAAAGAAAAATTAGCTCTCAGGGTACTCACCCAGACTGTTGGACCCTGGCAATGACCAGTTGCTTACCTGTCAAAGAAGCTGGACCCTGTGGCAGCGGGATGGCTGCCATGCCTCAGGGCACTGGCAGTCACTGCCCTACTCATCAAAGAGGTGGACAAACTTACCCTGCGGCAAGAACTTAACGTCAAGGTCTCATGCAGTTGTGTCCCTCATGAACACACAGGGACACTGCTTCCTTTCCAACCCTCAGCTAGCACAATACCAAGGGCTCCTCTGCAAAAACCCACGGGTCACCCTCAAAACAGTAAGGACATTAAATCCAGCAATCTTTCTCCCCACGGAAGAAGGGGAACCAGACCATGACTGCTCCGAGGTGACTGATGAAGTGTACTCGAGCCATTCAGATCTGCAGGATCAAGCCATAAAGAATCCAGAGCTCACACTGTTCAGCGATGGCAGGAGTTACCTACAAGAGGGTGCCCTGAGAGAAGGTTATGCAGTAACCACAACCACTGAAGTCCTAGAAGCTAAGGCATTACCAGCTGGATGGTCAGCTCAATGGGCTGATTATATGTCTTAGTCCAAGCCCTCACCCTCGGTGAAGGCAAGCGAGTCAACGCCTATACTCTCAGTACGTCTTTGCTACTGTACATATACATGGAGCCATCTACAAGGAAAGGGACCTCCTAACCACAGCAGGGAAAGCTATCAAGAACAAAGAGGAGATACTGAGACTCCTTGAAGCTGTCTGGCTTCCAAAGGAAGTAGCAATCCTGCACTGTAAGGGACACCAGAAAGGAGACAACCCCATGGTCAAATTTATGATTACTCCAAGCCTTACAGTCAACCCCCCAGAGTCAGACAGAAAATCACTCACCCTGGGGCATCCCTGGGTCCCCCATTCACATGCAGCAAGCATCTATAGCACAACTGTTAGGTATGATTAACACCTCCCACCAAGCACTTAACCGCTCAAATCCACCCCTAGCATCTGTCTGCTGGATCTGTATGAAGGCCAGTCCCGTCCAATACCTGGGTATCATCCTCAACCAATCTACCATGTCACCTCCCACCTTGGCACTGGGGACCTCAGATTATCCCTCCCTGGCTCTGGTACAGCTGTATGGCAACGCTTCCTCTCCCATCACAGGCCACAGTCGAGTCTGTGCGCCTAACACTTTTCTGGCTTGTGATCAAGGTGTATACATCTGCATCACCCTGTGCAATCATTCATGCACGCTTGTCAGTCTCTTACCTGATCTTTTAGTCCTCCCTGGGAGCGATGCCCCACTCAGAGTGAGACCTCCTAGCCGCCCTCAACACTCCCCTATGGCCATCCCTCTTATCTTGAGCCTGCTGGTCACATCAGGTGTTGCCCTCTGCACCACTAGCATTGGGATGTCTCAGGTTCAGTACCAGGGGTTAACTCAGCTCACAGTGGCTTTTTCTGTCCTCACTCAGTCAGCCCTGGCTCTGCAGCACCAGCTCAATTCACTGGCCTCAGTGGTCCTCCAAAGCAGGTGCAGGGTCAACTTGCTCACAGCTGTGCAAGTGGGGGCTCTGCCTCTTCCTACAGGAGGAATGTTGTTTCTATGCTAATGAGTCCTGGTGGTCCAAGAAACTCTGATCCAATTACAGGAACAAGTACATTGCCGGTGGGAAACACTCCAGCAGACAACTTGGGATTCCCTCTCACAATGGTTCCCCTGGTTAGCCCCCCTCATTGGCCCCCTTCTATTGCTTCTCCTCATAGTAGCATTTGGTCCTTGTATCACTACTCAAATTGCTAAAATCAGACTCCAGTTATTCCTTACTCACTATCGCCCCTTAGAAGATGGAAGATGATGCCCTCTAAACTAGGTAGTTTAAGGGGGCATCGATAAGGAAAAATCTGTGTCCTAAGACGGCTGACCGAGCCAGAAAGGGAGTCCCATCCCCTGCCCCAGGGTTCTTCCAGGTTCTTCCCTCTGCTCTGCTTCCCGCACGCACCAATCCGGGTTCCTCTCCCTGCTCCGCTTTGCGCACATGCCAGAAGTGCCAAGTATGCAGAAGTAGAAGTGTATAAACTGCCCCCTTTGTTTGTGCTTGGGGCTCAGATCTTTGGAGATCACTCGCCTCTGAGCCCGCCAGCGTTAAATAAACCTCTTATCCTCCAAGATCTCCGAGTGCCACTTGGTTCTTCCGTCAGCTGACCCAGTCCAGGTTCCATAACAATAGTAGAGCTATCAGATTAGTGATGCTACCCCCTAGCTATGATTTAACAAGAGCTAGTACCTCTAGATGAACTTCTCCAATGTCCTGATTAGGCCTCTGAAGATTTGTTGCAGCTCAAGGGTGGCTGGGTGGTCTGCACACAAGATGTGACAAGGCATAGATCTGCATGCTAGCCATCAACCTGAGGTCTAAATTTTAAAGTAGCCCAAGATCTAGAAATGCCACAAGCATCCCCCTCCTCCCCACAATGCTGGGAAGCTGTGAAGAATCAGGTAGATGCTGCACATGTTTGCTCAACCACCCCATGGATCTCAATAGTGGCCACCTGGACAATGAACATTCATGTTGACATTGCTCTTAGGCTCCCATTCCTCAACTTCGGGGCTGCTGGTGGCTAACATCACTAACGGACTTGCAGTCTTAGCAAGTAGATGGCTTTTACCAGTTATGAAGTATTTCCTTAAGTAGCACACAATAAATATACTGACTCTGCTTGTAGTCTATAGCTGCTCAGATATCTCAGAGCTTTGCATTGTGTGCTACTTGAAATGGTATGCTTCTAAAACAGGAAACCCCAGTTGCTCATGTTTTAGCCCTCTATGACTGAGCATGATAAAAATCAAAATCCACTTTGTTGGCTTACATCAACTTTCACCACCGCCCCCACAATAGCAAAACCTGCAAGAGCCCCCTATTATTTCTGGGCCTCAGATAAGCTCATGAAAAAGTTGGTTCCAGTTCTCCTCTGGCCTTATGTCAACTGCCCAAAAGCTCCTAAGGAAAGTGCTACTGGCTTAACGACTTCCTACCTTCTAGATGTGCCAAGGGGCCCTGCGTTCTCTTCATTTCATCATGTGAGAATAACACTATTGTTCTTAAATCAGGCTACTGTCTTGCTTCCATACCACATCAGACACCTTGACCCTATAGCTGCCCAACTTGAACCTGGGGCTCAGCCTCACTACAGCTTTTTGACAAGTCTAAGGAAGAGACACTCTCCTCTCTTCTCTACCTTTCCAATATGACAGGTCTTCTCTACAATTCCCAGTACAGCAGCTTCTTGGCAGATATAGATGCCTCCAAGAATGCGAACACCCAGGGGGAAACTAGCCCAGTAGTACTAAATTCCAATCCAGGCTTAGTTTACTTCGAAAGGGTTTAGTTGTGTTATAAGGATTCCCCCCTACTCTTCAGAACTTAGTTCAGTTTGATACCCATTTACATTGGTCCTTATACAGGCACATCATCTCCAGTGCTGGTAAGTCCCCTCTTAACCCATCTATTGGGTTAAGTTATACTTCAGTTGGTTTATGAGCAGTTTCAGTAACAGCCCATCACTGAAGAGCACTCAGCCTAAGTGGAGTGTAATTCAACACAGTACAAGGCAATTTCTCCCACAGTGAAGAAACTCTGGTGTATATTCTGGAGGCCAGGGATTGTGGTGAAGAGTGGAGGCTCTGGTAAGTTAGATATTAAATGCTTAAGTATTTGATCTCTTTAGGATATCACTACTCTAATTACAAAATACTCAAAGTTAAGAGCTACATGTGGTATTTTTCCAATATCCTGTACTTAGAATAGCCGTGAGTTACTAAACTAAGATTTAAACTGTGTGCTTTGGGTATGCATGGCATTGAAGATTCCAGGACAAAGTTTAGCAGCAATAATCCAATGAAATTCTTGCTAGGGGTGTGGAAGATGGCCATATTGCTGATGTAGGATGGTGTTAAACACAAAGGCAATCATTCTGGCAAAGTCCAAGTAAACAGTTTAAATGGTTCCAGGTGTTCTGATTCCTGGGAATTTCCCTCTTGAAAAGTTTACAGTCAACTGACAGCAATACTGAAACTACATTCTACACAGGTCATCTTAGACCAACACCTCTCTAAAACAGGTAAGTTCAAGAGGGATAGTAGACCCCGCCCCAAGTTAGCTTTCATCTATTGTAACATGATAGCCACTGGCCACCGAGCACTTGAGAGAGGGCTAGTCTGATTGTGGATGTGCTGTAAGTTTAAAATGCATACTAAACTTTAGGAAGTACCAAAATGTAAGCCTTTTAGGTTTTTTTTTATTACATGTTGAAATGTATTTCATCTATTGGTTAAAATTCAGTTTAATGGAACTACAGTAACATTTAAGATTTAATAGGTGGTTTATACTTTCTCTTGTGTCTCTGGGACAAGATCCATTCTACAGTCTCCTAGAAACTCTTTACAAGGACAATGCACCAAGAACTTTGTGATCTAGAAGCTTTCCACTAATGCTGTTTCAGAAGTTGTGGGTTCTTTGGGATGATTTTGATTTCAAACTAGACAAGATCACAAGATACTGTTTATACCACATCCCATCTACCTGGGAATTCCTAAACCTCAGACCTGAAAACCAAAAATGTTACATCCGGTATTTTTTAATTTAAATTCAATTAGCCAACATATAGTACATTGGTTTCAGGTGTAGAATTCAATAATTCATCAGTTGTATATAATACCCAGTGCTCATCACATCACTTGTACTCTAGTGCCCATCACCCATTTACCCCACCACCCAACTCACCTCCCCTTCAGCAACCCTCAGTTTCCTATAGTTAAGAGTCTCTCATGGTTTGTTTTCCTCTGATGACTTGCCAGTTTTCCCTCCCTTCCCCTATGATCCTCTGCACTGTTTCTTATATTCTACATGAGTGAAACCACGTAACTCAAAGAATTATTTGACTCACCGTAATACCCTCCAGTTCCATCCAAGTCAATGTAAATGGTATGTATTCACCCTGATCACTGAGTAATATTCCACTGTATACATACCACATCTTTATCCATTCATCTGTTGAAGGACATCTCCCCTCCTTCCACAGTTTGGCTTTTGTGGACATTGCTATGAACACTGGGTGAAGGTGCCCCTTTGGATCACTACATTTGTATCTTTGGAGTAAATACCTGGGAGTACAATTGCTGGGTCGTAGGGTAGCTCTATTTTTAACTTCTTGAGGAACCCCATACTGTTTTCCAGAGTGGCTCTACCAGCTTGCATTCGCACCAACAGTGTAGGAGAGTTCTTTCTCCACAACCTCATCAACATCTGTGTTTCCTGACTTGTTAATTATAGCCACTCTGAATGGTGTGAGGTGGTATCTCATTGTGGTTTTGATTTGTATTCCCCTGATGTCAAGTGATGTGGAGCATTTCTTCCTGTGTTGAACATTTGTATGTCATCTTTGGAGAAATGTCTGTTCATGTCTTTGGCCCATTTTTTGATTGAATTAGTTGTTCTTTGAGTGTTGAGTTTGATAAGTTCTTTATAGATCTTAGAATACTAGCCCTTTATCTGACATGTCATTTGCAAATATCTTCTCCTATTCTGTCAGTTGTCTTTTGGTTTTGTTAACTGTTTCCTTTACTGTGCAAAGACTTTTTATCTTGAAGTCCCAATAGTTCATTTTTTGCCTTTCTTTCCCTTGCCTTTGGAAACGTGTTTAGCAAGAAGTTGCTGCCTCTGTTCTCTAGGATTTTGATGGATTCCTATCTCACATTTAGGTCTTTCATCCATTTTGAGTCTGTTTTTGTGTATGGTGTAAGGAAATGGTCCAGTTTCATTCTTCTGCATGTGGCTGTCCAATTTTCCTGACACCATTTGTTAAGACTTTTTTCCATTGGACATTCTTTCCTGCTCTGTCGAAGATTAGTTGACCATAGTGTTGAGGGTCCATTTCTGGGTTCTCTATTCTGTTCCATGGATCTATGTGTGTTTTTGTGGCAGTACCATACTGTCTTGGTTACAGCTTTGTAATGGAGCTTGAAGTCTGGAATTGTGATGCCACCAGCTTCGGTTTTCTTTTTCAACATTCCTCTGGCTACTTAGGGTTTTTTCTGGTTCCATACGAATTTTAGGATTTGTTCCAGCTCTGAAAAATGTCGATGGCCTTTTGATAGGGATTGCATTGGATTGCTGAGTAGCACAGACATTTTCATAGTATTTATTCTTCCAATCCATGAGCATGGAATGTTTTTTCATTTCTTTGTGTCTTTAATTTCTTTCATGAGTATTCTATAGTTTTCCCAGTACAGATCCTTTGCCTCTTTGGTTAGGTTTATTCCTAGGTATCTTATGGTTTTTGGAGCAATTGTAAATGGGATTGATTCCTTAATTTCTTTCTTCTGTCTCATTGTTAGTGTATAGGAATGCAACTGATTTCTGTGCATTGATTTTATATCCTGACACATTGCTGAATTCCTGTGTGAGTTCTAGCAATACTGGGGTGGAGTCTTGGGTTTTTCACATCAAGTATCAGGTCATCTGCAAAGAGCGAGAGTTTGACTTCTTTTCATATCTGGATGCCTTTTATTTCTTTTTGCTGTCTGATTGCTGAGGCTAGGACTTCTAATATGATGTTGAACAACAGTGGTGAGAATGGGCATTCCTGCTGTGTTCCTGACCTTAGCGGAGAAGCTCTCTTTTTCTCCCCATTGAGAATGATATTCTCTGTGGGCTTTTCATATGTGGCTTTTAGGATGAGATATGTTCCCTCTATCCCTACACTGTGAAGAGCTTTAATCAAGAAAGGATGCTCCACTTTGTCAAATGCTTTTTCTGCATCAATAGGGAGAATCATGTGGTTCTTGTCCTTTCTTTTATCAGTGTATCATATCGTGTTGATTGATTTGTAAATGTTGAATCATCCTTGCAGCCCAGGAATAAATCCCACTTAATCATGATGAATAATCCTTTTATTGTGCTGTTGGATCCTATTGGCTAGTATCTTGGTGAGAATTTTTGCATCCATGTTCATCAGGGATATTGGTCTAGTTTTTGGTGGAGTCTGTCTGGTTTTGGGGTTGAGATAATGCTGGCCTCATAGAAAGAGTTTGTAAGTTTTCCTTCCCTTCCTATTCTTTTAAACAGCTTCAGAAGAATAGGTATTAGTTCTTTAAGTGTTTGGTAGAATTCTCCAGGGAAGTCATCTGGCCCTGAACTCATGTTGGGAGATTTTTGATTACTCAATTTTCTTGCCAGTTCTGTTCAGGTTTTCTATTTCTTCCTGTTTCAGTTTTAGTAGTTTATAAGTTTCTAGGAATGCATCCATTTCTTCCAGATTGCCAAATTTGTTGGCATACAGTTCCTCATAATATGTTCTTAAAAGTGTATTTCCTTGGTGTTGGTCATGACCTCTCCTCTTTTCATGATTTTACCTGGGTCCTTTCTCTTTTTGTTAAGTCTGGCCAGGAGCTTATCAAACTTACTCTTGGAAAGAACCAACTCCTAGTTTCATTGATCTGTTCTACTGGTTTCTATTTCATTGATTTCTGCTCTAATCTTTACAAATTTTCTGCTGGGTTTAGGCTTTATTTGCTATTCTTTCTCCAGCTCCTGTAGGTGGAAGGTCAGCTTGTATATTTGAGACTTTTCTAGTTTGAGAAAGTCTTGTATTGCTATGTACTTCCATCTTAGGACCACCTTTGCTGCATCCCAGGAGGTTTTGAACAGATGTGTTTTCATTTTCATTTGTTTCCATGAACTTTAATTCTTCTTTAATTTCTTAGTTGGCCCATTCATTTTTTAGTGGGATGCTCTTTAGCCTCTAAGTATTTGAGTTCCTTCCAAATTTCCTGTTGTGATTGAGTTCAAGATTCAAGGTATTGTGGTCTGAAAATATGCAGGGGATGATCTCAATCTTGGTACTTGAGGCCTGATTTGTGACCCAGTATGTGATTTCTTCTGGAGAATGTTCCAGGTGCACTAAGAATGTATTTTGTTGCTTTAGGATGGAATGCTCTGAATATATCTGTGAAGTCCATCTGGTCTAGTGTGTCATTCAAAGCGCTTATTTCATTTTTGATCTTCTACTTAGATGATCTGTCCATTGCTGTGAGTGGGATGAAGTCCCCTATTATTGTTAATGTGTTTTTGTTATTAATTGGTTTATATAATCAGCTGCTCCCAAGTTAGAAGCATAAGTATTTACAATTATTAGATCTTGTTGGATAGTCCCCTTAATTATGATAGTATCCCTCTACATCCCTTATTACAGTCATTGGTTTAAAGTCTAATTTGTCTGATAAGGATGGCTACCCCAGCTTTCTTTTGATGTCCATTAGCATGATAAATGATTCTCCACCCCCTCACTTTCAATCTGGAGGTGTCTTTGGATCTAAAATGAGTCTCTTGCAGACAGCATATCAACAGTCTTGCTTTTTTATCCAATCTGATACCCTGTGTCTTTTGATTAGAGCTTTAAGTCCATTTACATTCAGTAACTATTGAGAGATAGGAATATAGTGCCATTGTATTACCTGTAAAGTCCCTGTTTCTGTAGATTGTCTGTTCCTTTTGGCCTCTCTGCCCTTACAGGATCCCCTTTTGTATTTCTTGCAGGGCTAGTTTAATCCTTATAAATTCTTTTAGTTCTGTTTGTCCTGGAAGCTCTAGCTCTCCTTTCATTCTGAAGGACAGCCTTGCAGGGTAAAGTATTCTTAGCTGCACGTTTTTCTCATTTAGTACCCTGAATATATCATGCCAGCACTTTCTGCCCTGCCAGGTCTCTGGACAGGTCTTCTGCCAGTCTAATGTTTCTACCCTTGTAGGTTAAGGACCTCCCATCTCAAGCTGCTTCCAGGATTTCTCTTTATTTCTGACATTTGCAAGCTTCACTATTATATGTTGGGGTGTGGATCTATTTTTATTGATTTGGGGGGTTCCTCTATGCTTCCTGGGCTTGAATGCCTGTTTCCTTCCCCAGATGAGGGAAGTTCTCAGCTATGATTTGCTCAAATATACCTTCTGTCCCTCTCACTTCCTCTGGGACACCAATAATTCTAATAGTTTTGCTTTATCATCAATTTATCAAAGCCTCCCCTCATGATCCATTAGTTTTTTCTCTTTTCCTCAGTTTCCTTACATTCCCTCATTTTGTCTTCTATGTCACTCTTTTCTGCATTTACCCTACCCATTAGAGCATCCATTTTAGACTGCATCTCAGCATTTTTTTTTAAATTTTATTTTATCATGTTATGTTAGTCACCATACATCATTAGCTTTTGATGTGGTGATCCATGACCCACTGTTTTTCACAACACCCAGTGCTCCATGCAGCATGTGCCCTCCCTAATGCCCATTACCAGTCTAACCTATCCCCCCACCCCCCCCAAAACCCTGTTTCCCAGAGTCCATAGTCTCTCATGGTTCATCCCTCCCCTTCCTTCTCCTAATGTCCTCCATGCTATTCCTTATGTTCCACAAATAAGTGAAACCATATGATAATTGACTTTCTCTGCTTGACTTATTTCACTTAGCATAATCTCCTCCAGTCCCATCCATGTTGATGTAAAAGTTGGGTATTCATCCTTTCCGATGGCCGAGTAATATTCCATTGTATATATGGACCACATCTTCTTTATCCATTCATCTGTAATTTCAACCTTAGATTTTAGTTCTTTTGTTTCTACACTAAGGGATTTTCTAGTGTCATGTTTTTCAAGCCCAGCTAGTATCTTTATAAGCATTTCTGAATCTACATCTGACATTATACTTCTATCCATATTGATTAAATCTATGGCAGAGAGTTTTACCTCTGTTCCTTTTGTTGTGAATTTCTCCTAGTCATTTTGTCTAGAGAACAGATGAGAACAAAGTCAAAAGTATCAACCACAACCCCAGTGAAGTACACAGTAGACAAACCCAAAGAGATCTAAAACCAGGAAGTGAAAAAAATAATCTTCCAGGTGGACAAAATAGGGTGATACACTTGGTCCTGGGTGTATTTTGGTTTGACAGAAGACCCTGGATCCCAAAATTGTAAAAAATATACAATAAAATACAGTCAAAGGAAGCCAAAAATGAATCTATAAAATATGTGTAAAAATGAAAGTTAAGACTTAACAGGTTGTTAAAGAAACTAGTTGAAAAGGAAAATAAAAATTTTAAACTGAAAGACTGAAGACTCATGAGAAAAAAAACCCTCAAATTCTATGTACTATTTTCCCCTAGCACAGGAGTTTCAGTTCTGTGTGATCCACACTGTTCACCTGATGTTCCCGCTAGTCTGGAGGAGGGGTCTGTTACACTGATTCTCAGGTGTCTTTGCCTGGTGGAGTTGCACCACACCTTGCCAGGGGGCTGGGTTCAGTGTAAGCTGCTTCCAGTTGCTCTATGTGGCTTTTATTCCCTGAAGGCTTTCATGCTGCTTTAGAAGATGGGGGAAAAAAAAAAAGATGGCAACACCCCAATCTTCAGCCCCAGAGCTGAATGATTGCCACCCCCCTCTTCAGTACACTCAGGGAAAAGCAGTCAATCACATTTGTGTGCACCAAACTCTGCAGAGTGTTATGCATCCACGTCACTCCTGTGGGAAGGAGTGTTGCCACAGCTATGTGGCTTGCTCGGCCCCTGCTTGGAAAGAGGTCACCTGATCATGCTGTGGTTCATGGTTAATGACAAATCGAGCTGAGAACCCACTCTAGGGCTCACTAGCTACAGCTGGCTTCCCCATACCAATGCTTGGAAATTCTGCCACACACAGTCACCCCTGTTCTGTGACCCCAGGGATACTGAGACCACACTGTCCCACTTACGATTCTGCCCCACTTCTCCACTTGAGCACCTTTCAGGCAGCGATGTCCCTCCCAGAGCAAACTTCCAAAAGTTTCGATTTTGCACTCTGCTGCTATATCATTTTCCAGTAGCTGCCTAATGGAGGCTCCCTCCCCCTCCCCTGATTTATCTTCTGATATATCCCTTCAGATTCACTTCTCCACCCTCCTACCTTGAAAAACTGGTCTCTTTTCTATTTGTAGAATTGCAGCAATTCTTTTTAGATCTCAGGTTGAATTCACAGGTATTCAGAATTTGATAGCTATCTAGCTGAATTCAAGGGACCAGATGAAACAAGGGTCACCTACTCATCTTCTCCCCCTCCACTACATCAGGTATCTTTTGACAGTTATTCCTTGTCCTTTAATTCATCACCCCTAATGCAAATATCCCTCAATTCTCTGAATGCTTCAGAGACCTCACCAGTGGTAGCACAGACCAAAAACCATCCTGGGTTTTTCCAACCTTCTCCTTCAGCTTGAAAACTTGACCTTGCTTCCAACAGGCCATCCCACTGGTGAAGTGAGACCACATTTTGTGGTCAGCTCATGGGCCTTCCTGCTAGTGCAGTGAAGTTTCATTCCCTTCATTCCATACTTAGGTTCTTCAAAAGCCCCTTCCATCACCCAGTTGAGTAATATTGTGCCTAGATTAGACACCAAATTTTAAACAAGGACATCAGGGCTTTCATTGTAATGAGTTTAGGCCAAAGGATAAGTCTACACCACTTTTCAACATTACTTCAAAGAGTAACAGCCAGACTTCAAAGTTGGTTCTGATTCCCAGCATGCTTTCCCTCACCCTTTTCCGTGGAGAATTTGTGTTGCAACTGATTAAGCACCTTGAGCCATAGCTGAGTGTTTGTGTTCCTTCTTAAGCTGTGCTGTAGTTCCCCAGAGGGCAAGGCCTCCCTTCCAGAGTGTGCTCATCACAGGGTTATTCAATCTTGTTACCTACAGACCAATCTCACACAACACACAATCTTCAGAGAAGAGTTGTTTGCTCCCAGCCAGTCACTTGTTGCAGTCACCAGTCTCGTGATGATGGCTCTGGTTTGGGAGGTGGGGGAAGGGAAAACTGACCTGGATAACCTCTGGCCACCACAGTTTACACCCACAGCTTCTGCAGGATTAGTTCCCTGAAGGAAAAAATGGCCAGTCTTTGGAGTTAAACAGAATCAGGTCTGTGAAAGGGCTGTTATGTAAGCAAATTGCTTTATGCATCAAAGTACTCAGAACCATAGTGAAGGCTGAAGCTTCCTTTTGAGCCTTTTCTCCAACCCCATCTCCATTTAAGACCTCAAACTTAACACTGAAACACACATCACAGAAGCCTGAAGACCCAGAGTGACATCATTTCTACTCAAACTTAAATTTGCCAGAGGGAGAAAGAAGATTAGGCCTAGAAGTGTAGTTTCCCTAGAGGAATCCTGAGAATTTGGAAAGGTTAATGCTGTAGTCACAGCTTCAAGCTTGAGGGGGTCTTCCTTAATAGGGACAGATTAAAAAAAAAAAAAGAAAAAATGCTAATGGGTGAGTTTAACAAGCCTAGGTATCGTATTTAAACATTTTCAACTACGTTCCCCAATAACCTTGGATATTCTCTGGGCCCGTTGGGGTAGTAGGCTGGTGAAAGTATACATTGTCCCCTGCTGCTCCTAGAGCAGGTTTGCTTTTTTTTTTTAAACCTTGATACATAGCAAAAAAAAGTTTCAAAGGCCACTGGCTTGAATTAGGGTATCTAATATTGCCTCATCTACATGTAGATTTCTGGTCAGAGAGGGTCTTGATATTCATAGTGCTCCCTTTAACAAAACCCTACTGACAAATGAACAGCTTCTCCTACAGGCACAAGTTTTAGTTCACCTTGTTACAATTTATCATTGAATTCTCACCTTTGAGTTTTCCTACTCTTCTTGCTTAGTACTTATCTCAGTGGCTGACTACAATTAAGGTAATGATTCTGTCTTTGACTAAGGGCACTTTAAAATTTGGTGCTAAGAAATAAGATACAGCAAACAACCAGTTTCCTGGGAAAGTAGCACTGAACTCTGGTACTGAGCAGCTCTAGGTAAACACTGGATACTAAGCAGAAACCTAAGAAATGAGTTGAACCCAAAATGGTATTGACACAACTGAACCATTTCTATTAATGCTACCCTGAGAGCTAGTCAGGGTTTCAGTTACAAAGAGCTAAATTCCCAGACAAGTTTTAGGATAAAGCCCAAGAGGTTTGTGCTGAACTGAGCTCAGTGGGCCAGAAAGCAGACAGATCGCACATCAGGTCAAAACTCAGAGGTCTCCACACAAATGAAATGCCCTAAAACATGGCCAAATTCCCATTGGTAGAGGAGAATCCTGCACTACTACAGGTCTTGTTCTAAAAGAAGTTTGACATTTAAAAAGCTTGATTGTAGAGACACCAGTTTCATGGGACTCACCTGCAGTTGAGTCCATTCATTGGGCCAACAGTAGGGGTCAATCGTTTGGCCCAGCATTTTTAAGGTGAGAAAAGCCAACTTTTCAGGGTCCCCAGTTAGTTTTCCGTTGAGGGGTATTTTGTCCATTTATCCACTGAAGTATTTTGTCGATTTGGAGTTGTGTATATGGTTTGCTTTTTGTTATTTCCTTTGGCTTTTATAGTTAATGAAGTTTACAGAAATGGAAAGGCTGCTTGTAGACAAAATATACCATGCACTTTACATTAGATTTCACTTATATTTAAATGAATTCTTGATTGACCACTAAGTCACTAGTATACCAGCTTCTGGTATTATTAGAAGAGAAACTTTGCTATCAGTAAAGAGACAGTTACAGGTGAGAACCCTATAGGAGGAATAATGAGAAAATTGGTTTTCAATGTTGAGAAGCCACGGAGAAGCTAAGCCACTCACTGCTGTCCCTGGGCTTCATCTTGCTAGAGTCCCCTCCCCACACCCCCCACCCCACCCTGGCCCAATACCCCAGTTCTAATTGTAACCATTAGCTAGGAATGTCCTTTGGAAAGTCTAGGACTCAAGATCCCAGATCTTACGTAAGTGATTTTAACATCAAGCAGATTGCTGAACCCAGAACTACACATCTTGAGCGCATGATCTACAAGTCAAGAGCTATGCTCTTGAGCCCTGCTTCCTTCATAAGTACAGTATTAACAAAATTTACTCCCCACTCATGGGGATGAGGGTAGACAAGTTGTGTATCCTTATGCTTTTTCCCCATTTTTCCAGATTTTTCTTAAAGCAGGTAGACCTAGGTGTTTACGTATAGTGTGATTTTTACAATAAACAGCGTTATATGACTGAACACTAAATGCAATACAGTTTGCTATGTAGCACTTGGGAAATCAGTCAAGATAATATATCCATCACATAGGATACTCTTGATCAGTCTGTTACAAAGACACCACATTATCCCCTTTCTCTAGGACAAACATTGTTTCCCAATAAGCTCAAAGATGCCTCACAATTCTCATAGTGCTCTGGGTAACCATCTAAACAGATCATTTTCCCATTATCCCTACTGCAAAGGGTTCTATCCATTCACCCATTAGAAAAGTGCTCTCAGGTAAGCAATTCTGACATTAAACCTAGAGACCACAGTGAGGTAATACATTTCCCCCTCAACTCCATATTTAAGTAGGGGAGTTTCAGCCTACAGGTTTTGTGTCCTTTTAAGGTCAGGCAACTGCTTTCTAGAGGATGGTAGTTAAAAACCTTAACTCCCTGGTAAGAGGACTCAAAAGCCTTGTGTTGCTTGAAGTTCACTTTAATCCTTCACTACGTATTACTAAAGACACTTCCTTCTCTCGAAGAAAGGTAGTTCAAAAATACTCTACATTTTCTGCCCATAATTTTCAGTTAAGCTGATTTAACTTTTAGTCTCTAAAGCAGGGAGAAAATAGTTTTCCCTCACTTTCTGCCATTACTTTAGACAGGAGTTTCCAATAGACTTCACAACTCTAGATGAAGGCTAAATAAAAAGCATTTGGAAGATTTTTGTGAAGAAAGCAAGATTAGTGAATTTGCCTCAAGGAAAGGAACTATGTACTTTTAGAAATTTATACAACTGCACTAAGGTAGCTGGAAGAGTGCTTTTGCTGAAGCATCTTCTAAGCTGGAGGTTAAAGAAAAGCCAATTAACAGGTGACTTCTCAGTAAGATTTGAGCATGAGAGAAGAAAACTCAAAATTGAAGTTTCAATGTTAAGTTCCTCCAAGAACTCCGTTTAGGAACCCCAATAGTTAGAAAAGTTTCTCTCCCATCCGTATTTCAAGGAAGACATGCCTGATAAAATGACTTCATGAAGTGACCATAAACTCCTAGGAGATATTTTCTGTCTGCAAATGGCTGCTTTCATGTTTTGTTTGCTTAGATTCCCTTGTCTTTTTCTTCCTTCACCTTTCAATTCTAAAGTAGGCTACCCAAAATTTCCCTCGATATCTAGGAGAATCTTGGTTCTTTCCACTCACGCCCTCCTAACCAGCAGAGAACTTCCCAGCTACTAGTAGGCCTGTAAAATTTTAGACTACATTCACTCACTAACCACTCCATAATCTCCTGCAGCAGCAGAACAAGAAACAACCTCACCCAGCCTTCTTTTTTTTTTTTTTTTTTAAACCCAAAACTCCACCTTCATCTTGGGTGCAGACCAATGAGAATACCTAGGAGCTACTGCCACTCTGCAATTGGTCCACGATTTCAGGCCAGTGTCAAAAATAGGCCTCCAGATGCCCACATGGCAGAGAGTCTTCTCCTTAGGCTTCCTATTTTAAAGAGGCACTACCCCTCCTCTTAGCTTTTTTACTGCGTTGTAAAGGCTACCGAGTTGTTGAAGACGTTGTAAAGGAGTAGTTTAAAGTCACCTTCGCAAAATGGCTCCATCAGCTACTCTTCTAACAGTTAGTGTTAATACAAAAGAAGTTTAGAGGTGCCTGGGTAGCACAGTGGCTAGGTGTCCACTCCTGGTTTCAGCTCAGGTCATGATCTAGCGGTTGTGAGAGTGAGCCCCTATGGGGCTCCATGCTCAGTGTGGAGTATGGTTGAATTTCTCACTCCCTCTGTCCCTACCCGTAACCCCCATCCCCTGTGTGTGCACACACACTCTCTCTCAAAACTAAATCTTCAAAAATAAATAAAACATTTTGAGTATGTCTTAAGGAATATCAAAAGGAGAAATATGAGGCGATGACATATACGCACAGCAATTGCTCCAGTTGGGCTCCCCTCTTTCTTGGCCTGGCAGCGATAGGGCCGAATGGCAGGACATGATGGCCATGGGTACCGGGGCGTCGCTGGCACTCTCCTGCCTCCTGTCCCTGCTGCTCCTTGTGGGGATGCACATGTATAGCCTCCAGCTGGCCTGCACCCAGTGGTTCACCATCAAGGGAGGGGGGCTGCTGGGTTCCAGCCTTTTAGTCTTCTCTCCCACCGCCATCAGTAATCTGGAGAATGTTGTCTTTGGCAAAGGTTTCCAAAAAAAGATCTTCCCTGAGATTCTTCTCTGTCTCCTGTTGGCTTTCTTTGCATCTGGCCTCATCCACCAAGTCTGCATTACCACCTGCTTCACCTTTTCCATGGTTGGCCTCTACCACATCAACAAGATCTCCTCCACTCTGTACCAGATAACAATTCCATTCCTCACACCAGCCAAGATCACAGGGAAGGGCAAATAGAGAAACTGACCCCGAATGTCCAATAAAGTTGATTCCTTGTAAGAAGGAAAGAAAGAAAAGGAAATATGAGTAGCTCTTTGGTCAGACACTGGTGTTAGAGTCAAACATCGTTACCCTCAGACAATACTAATGATCATGCTCACCTGTGTCATTTATTCTTTCATTCATAACTATTATTAAAGCCTATGATTCAGAGGAAGCAAGTGGGGCATGGGTTTTGTCTGTGTTTCTCAGAATCCTCAGGATACACATGTTTCTGAAAAGTTAATTCCATTCATAGATTTGGAAGTAGAAAGTATTATGTTTAGACACTAATGAGCCAAACTGATATAAATAAATGATTTAATTAATAAATAGAGAAGGAGAGACAAATCTTCCTTACAGAATAATTTGAAATAATATATGTCCATATTCCCCAGTCCAGGAGGTGGAGTTTAATTCCCATCCCTGTGAGTGTGGGCTGGGCTTAGTGACTCAGATTTCTAAGAAGAGAGTAGGGAAAGGGAAAAATAATCATTTTACATACACCTGAAACTAATATCACACTGTATGTTTAACAAAGTAATTTAAAAAACTTAAAAAAATAATTTTACAGTGAAGAAACCTGGTAGTGTTTGCCTTACCCTTGTTTTAACACTACCTTACCAAGTGATCCAGCTTAACATCATCAGTGATAAGTCATGTTGCTATGAAGTACTCTTAAATATAATGAGAAAACCACTTCATCCCCATGGTATTCTTCCTCAAAACCCATAACCCCAATATAATCATGAGGAAAACATCAGACAAAACCAAATTGAGGGACATCCCACAAAATTGTGACTAGTACCCTTCAAAACAGTTAATCAAGGCCATGAAAAATAAGGAACGATTGAAAAACTTCACAACCAGAAGAGACTAAGGAAATACAACGAAATACAACATGGTACCCTGGGTAGGATCCTGGAACAGAAAAACATATTAGTGGAAAAATTGGGGAAATCCAAATAAAGTTTGGAGTTTAGTGCATACAATGTATAAATGTTGATCTTTTAGTTTTGGCAAATGTACCAGTACTATATAAGATGTTAACATTAGGGGAAACTGGGTAAGGGAATCAGGAACTTTCTTTACTGTCCCTGCAACTTTTCTGTGATTCTAAAATTAATTTGTTAATAAAACATTTATTTGAAAGAAAAAATTAAAAAGGGAGATAAGCAAAATCCACATGAATTTTTAAGATAAAATGCAAGTCTTCAAAGAAATCTTATGCTTATAGTAGACTGCTTTAAACTATGCCTCCCCTAGACTTGCTAGAAGCACTTTTCCATGTGTAGGGGTCATTTAGAACAAAAGTTTGAAAAGTTAGTTGAATCCCAAAGCTGTTTGAAGGATGGGATAAGGCTAAAGGCTAAGAGGCCAGCTGTAATCAAGCTGGGATATAACCAAGTCTAAAGCGGTAAGTCAGTGACCAAATTGACTTATTTATTTCTATGATTGCTACCAGTGCTTTCTGGGAATTTGTTAATTCCAGTCATCCATTTTCATTTTGAGTGTTCATGTATCTGTAGTCAGGAAAGAGATTCTGTTCTCAGGTAGCCAGGTCACATCAGGATTGCCAAATATGCTGGAGAAGAATGTGTTTTTAAAAAATAATACATCAGAGAAAGACAATTATATGGTTTCACTCATATGTGGAATATAAGAAATAGCACAGAGGATCATAGGGGAAGGGAGGGAAAACTGGGAAGAAATCAAAAAGGGAGACAAACCATGAGAGACTCATGACTCCAGGAAACAAACTGAGGGTTGTGGAAGGGGAGATGGGTGGGGAGATGGGGTAACTGGGTGATAGGCATTAAGGAGGACATGTGATGTGATGAGCATTGGGCGTTATACGCAACTAATGAATCATTGAACACTACATCAAAAACTATTGATGTACTATATGTTGGCCTATTGAATTAAAAACAAACAAACACACACTAGGAGTGCCTGGGTGGCTCAGTAGGTTCAACGTCTGCCTTCAGCTCAGGTCATGATCCCAGGGTCCTGGGATCAAGCCCTGCATGGGGCTCCTTGCTCAGCGGAGAGTCTGCTTCTCCCTCTCCCTTTTCCCCTCCCCCTTATTTGTGCTCTCTCTCACTATCTCTCTCTCAAATAAATAAATAAATAAAATCTTTTAAAAAAATAAAAAACAGCACTAAAAGGCAAAAACAAAGCACAGCACAGGGTAAGTAATAGTCAAGAACATGGACTTTGAAAGTAGGCAGACAAACCTGGGTTTAATTCTCTACTAGATTTACTTCTCTGCTTACTAGCTATGTGCTCTCATGCTAGTCAACCTCTGTAAGCTTCAGCTTGTCACCTGTGAAATGGGAATAAATTGTGCTTACTCATAAGATTATTGTGAGGGCTGATTAATAATATGTATGAAAAACACCTAGAATAGTTCATGGCACACATACAGCACTTACTATTACCCAGATCTGTTCTACATCCAAAACATATTGACTCATTTAATCCTCACAACAATCCTATTATTTGTCTTTATGTTCTACATGGGGAATCTGAGCCACAGAAGGATGAATTCTTGGCCCCAGGAAACATAGCCCGTAAGTGATGGAGCTTAATTCAAACCCAAGCAGTCTGGCTCTAGAATTCTTGCTTTTAGCCAGCACACTGCATTGTCTGTCTGTTATCAGAAAGAAAGGAAGAAGAAAGGGGACGTGGCATGCTGGGAAGCCCAAAAAGAGGTACCTTTAAAAAAGAGAAATGGTCAGCTCTACTGTGGCACTGCAAATGTATAAATAATGCAGGTTTGAATTGGGAATGATACCAAATTCATGGCTAAGAGCCAGTTGGAGTGATAGCACTTGCTTCTGCAGGCCCAAAAATCAGTGAGAACATTCCTTTATAAGTCATGTAATAACACTGTAAAAGTAAAGTTTACCAAATTAGAGAAGCTCTCTCACCACATGCTTATCCCAGTGTTTTCTCAGTTGATTTCCTGGACAGAAAACTCAAATACCAGATAGTCCAGTTCAAAACTAGACCCATGAGAATCCTCACTGTAGAGGCAGCCAACATTCCACACTGAATCATCCTTCCTCAAGGTGAAAGCCAACCCAAGCCTGAGGCAACATTCTTGAAGGCTTCCGCTGCTTCCCAGCCTAAGCAGAGGGCAACCACAAAAGTGAAGGCCTGGGCTCTTAATTTGGCAAATTCATCTCCAATTTACTGTTCAAATGGTAAAAGTTACCACCCTTTGAGTCCTTACTCTGAGCCAGGTAACCTATACTTTGACTCATTTAATTCACCCTTGACCCCCTTGAGCTAAATATTGACATTACCATTTATCAACGAGAAAATTCAAGTTCAGAGGAATTAAGCAACTTTCCCCAAGTTACACAGCTAGCAAGAGTCAGAGCCAGGGTTTAAACCCGAGCTGTTGACATTCCAAGGCCCTGCTCTTCAGCACTAAGATATACCTTTGAGGTTGTCAAGAAAGCATATTTGAAGCGCAGAGCCAGTAATAACTTGTCATGGCCCTAGGATCCCTTTTTCCAATGAGAGATCCCTGAAGCCCACAAGAGAATAAAGACAAAAATGGTCTTTCTGCCACAGGAGCCATCCTCAGGGACAAGCACAGAGAGACTAGGTGCAGGGAAAGCACTCCAATTTTTATTTCAACAGCTTCATTTCAATTCTGTTACTTTTGAACCAAGGCAAACTGCTACAGAATCCAGAGCCTACTCAACCTCTTTCTTTTCTGTCTTCTTTCCCTCCACCAAAGCCTGAAGAGGGAAGAGAAATAAGGTTTGTGCAGAGAACAATTCCAGTTGCAGTTTTCCTAACTCATTCTCAACTGGACTAATTCCAATAGGTGGCTCACCAGAACTAATTGCTGCTCTCACTGCATTCTGATGCCTGCTTGGATCCTGTGCCTGTTCTTTGAAGAACAAAGGCAGCCAGAGGTGATGGAAGGCAGCCACCATCCCTACCAGCACAGAAGAAAGAATTCTCTGTGTTGGTGGTCTGCCCTTTGGAAGCTTGGATTTGTTGGTCTATAACTCATTATTTGGATGGGGCTGATGTTGTTACAGATACAGATACATCATAGTATTATTTGATCTTTTACAGCATTCATATGATATTGAACTTCAGAACATGCAAGCCTAATTTAGGATATAGACAGAACTTTCCAATTCCTTGTCATTCCTGTATTTCTGTATCCCCTGTCTGAAATGAGAAAGCGGCTGCTGGTGTAGTAAAAAGCCTACCCATATAGACTTTCCCTCGAGTCCTCCTACCTAAGCATCCATTCTGCTATGACCATAGCTGAAGCCCTTGTTTCTCACCTATTCCTTTTCTCTATTCTTCCTGCTGTTTTCACTACCTTCAAGGTACCACCCTCTAGACCATTCTCCATGCTACATCCAGAGAGATCTTTCTAGAACAAAATCCTTCTCTGGCTCCCCACCATGTTCAGGATAAAGATAAAATTCTTGCCATAGTAAAAAACAAGAACAAAATAAAAAAGAGAAAGGAGAGAGGAGGGAGAGAGAGGGGTCATTTTTTAAAAAATTTTATTGGGTTAACATACAGTGCAATATTGGTTTCTGGAGTAGAATTCAGTGATTCATCACTTATATACAACACCCAGGGCCCACCACAAAAAGTGCCCTCCTTAATACCCTTCACCCATCCATCCCACCCCCCTACCCTCCTCCCTCCATCAACCCTCAGTTTGTTCTCCATTGTTAAGAGGAAAGAGAGGTCATTTATTGACTGATTCAGTCTTCCATCACTCATGTGCTACCTCTGCTCTGGTCCCCTTTGATTGGTCTAGCATTTTTTCCATACTGTTCCATCCTCTAGTACATCCTCTCTTTTTCATCCTCTCCATCCACCTGGCTAATTCCCACTCATGCTCCAAGGATTGATACAAGTTTTGTCTTTCAGAAAGCATTTCTCTATTAGACTCCCCAAAATAAGTTAAGGACCTCATATTCTCTCAAAGCAAAAAAAAAAGCTAACACACTTCTTGTTACAACTCCTTCACTTGCCTGTTTCCTTCACCAAAATTGAGCTCATGGAAAATATATCTTCTTATTCACCTTTATGACCCAGTCCTTGGAATAGTTCCTGGCCATGATTTTTGAGGGAATGAAGGAATGAAAGTGTGAATAAATGGCCAGGTTGCTGTATCTAGAAATAAATGACATACTTAAATGGTGTAATTGAGAAGAGTTTAATAAAAGCACCATTAATAAAGGTGTAGACAAGGTAAAGGAAACCCATGAGAAAAAATGAAGCATCCCTGAGGCCAGCTACAGCAGGATCTGGGACCATCTCTAGGCCTGAAGTTACAAGGAGGAGAGTGTACCTCCCAGAATCCATAAGAGTCACTGCAGGGGAAGATCAATGGACAGGGGGTAAGTTCAGTAGTAATCCTCAGTAGAGGATGCATCCAACATGCAGTGACCTGGTATGATGGGAGCTGAGAGAGTAAATGCCCTAAAGGCTCTCTCTTCCCATCCTCCAATCTCCTGCTACTGCCTCTCACTAGCCAAACCCACCAGAAGCCAGAGGGCAAGGGAGCCCCTGATGCCATCAACATGGGTGAACTTCTCAAGGCACAGAGCAGGGTGGGGAAGAGATCTGGAAGAGCAAATGGAAAATATCCAATACAGTTTCTTTCCAAGAACAGAATCGTTGATGGCATTTGAAAGGTTAAGAAGTTCAGGAAAAATAGTCAGAGAAAAAATTATCTTCTTTGTAGCTTGTAAGAGAATTATTTCTAGGGAGAGAGAAATACTTTGATAAGCCAGTTGTTATAAAGAAGAGGGCAATAGGCTGGCAACTACCGCTGAAGAAGGATTCTTGCAGAAGAAGAAAGTTTCTCTGGATAATAAAGGAGAAAAAGGGAAGAAGAATGGGGTTGAATGCATTCTTGGGGCAAGTTGAAGAGGAAGACAATGACTGAAGACTGGGAGGAAAGAGTTAGGAGAGGAGATCAACATAATTGGAGGTTTTCCAAGTGAGACTGTGGGCACTCTGTGCAGCAAGGTATCTTTCTGTGGTCATTATGAACCCACAGTAAGAATTTTTTTAAGATCATTATATGTTCACTGTGAATGAACTGTTTGTGGAAGTTAATGAAGGAATTGAGTTTATTTACATCAATATTGGTACCAGGCTGCCAAAGCAAGGGTCCAAGAGGAAAGATACATTTCTTCGTCAAACAGAGAAGGGACTGGAGTTCCAAGAAGTAAAGAGACTGAGTGAAGAGCACAGCATTAGAAGAGACAGAGCAAGACTCAAAACCTGGGCTGTCTGGCTCCAACTTTTGGGCATTTTCTCTGTCAATCTGCCTCCTTCCATTGTGTCTCTAAGGGCAAGTGAGAAGAGCTAAGAACCATGGTTATGTAATTCTTATTGCTTATAGATACATACTGATTAAATGCTAAAATTTATGGAGGACATATTGTGTGCCAAGAGCTTTATGTGTGTCATCTTGTCTAATCAGAGTAACCCATTGGAAAGATGAAGAAACTTTCCCAAAGTGCAGACTTACAATTCAGTGCCTCAACTCTACCCATCTGTATTTGTAGATCATCTCAACAGCTGTGAGGATATTTACTCATTTTCAGCATTTTCAAAGGGAGTATTTTTAAATGAAAACCTATAAATCAAGGTGTTCTTTGAAGCTGGGTTGCCACCAGCTCTAAAATACTATGGATCTGTTATCAAGAGTTTCCCTTGATTTTTAGTCCCATTTCCCACTGTCTTGCATATTACAGTAGCTGCTGCAGTTGTATTTTTCACATGTTCTCTTTGAAATGAGACGATGTGTGGAAGCTTTGGAATCCCACAGAGCTTCCTCAGGACCCCATATGTTAGAAGAGATTCCCTACAGTGACCTCTGCAGCAGCTCATCTCCTCCCCCACAGGCCTGCTTCAGTTCCAGGAGTTCAAAAAAGGCTGAAGGGTTCTTTCAAAAAGAAAAAAGAAAAGGAAAAGGAAGCATTGTTATTCTCTGTGGTTCATGTTCCTAACCATAATTCTCCAAGCACTTAGATTTTGGTCATACTTAATCCCACTGTTACTTCATCCAATAGGGATAGTATCTATCCTGTCTTTATCTGGAATGTTCTTGATGAGTACTATGGTCAAAAATGCTGGTTTGACATGTCTTAGATCTTTCCTGAAAACACTCTATCCATGGGGACACCTGGGTGGCGCAGTTGATTAACCGTCCAACTCTTGGTTTCGGTTCAGGTGACAATCTCAGGGTTGTGAGATCAAGCCCCGTGTCAGCTCTGCACTCAGCACAGAGTCTGCTTGAGTTTCTCCTTCTCCCTCTGCCCTTCCCCCCGCCCCCGCTCTCTCTCTCTCTAAAATAAATAAATAAATCTTTAAAACACTCTATCCATGGATATTAAACATTTAACATCATTGTTACATTTCATACCATCTGAGTTTTGAGATGGTATTGTTACTTTCATTTCATAGACAGTTAAGAAAATGTCACCTAGAAAAATAAGTGACTTATCTACATCATAAGTCAGTGGCAAACCTGGGACCAATATCCAGGGTTTCTGACTCCAGATGAGATTAATTCATCTCCTTAAAATGTCCAAAACCTTTATTTCCTACAGAATAAATACCAGCCCTTAAATGAATACTTATTACATACTTATTAGATTCTGGTATTTAATAAGTAACAGTTTTTTCATGCTACATGTTAAGGTAAGAAGCCAGCACCAACCTTCCATTACAACTCCATAGCCCAGTGGACAAAAGCATTTGCTTTGGAGTCAAAAAGCAGAATTTGAATCCCAGCTCCATCTTTGAATTTCGGGATAGATCCTTTCACATCTGTGAGTTTTAGTTTTCTATAAGACGGTAGACACAGCTAGTTACTGCTCAATATTTATTCCCCTTTGTGTCTTCTACAAGAAACCTGACTTAGTTCAGAGCATCAGTGTGCCAGGTAGAAACACTGATTTCTCCAGACTCCCTCACAGCTTGGGGTGCCCACCACCCATGTGACAAAATTCTGGGCAATGAGTCATAAGCTGAGAGTTTCTGGAAAACTTTGCTTCCCTCGGTAAGTGCCGACCTGCCCTCCCCCGCAACCCCTGACTTCTCCTTCCCACTTGGCTCCACTTGCCCCTTTTTTTTTTCAACACTTGAATATTCATTTCCATATATATTTTCATTGACTAAATAACTGGTTAACTAGTTGAAATGAGAACTGTTCTTCCTTTGATACAAGCCAAAGGTACATTTGCAAACAACCTTCTCAGCACCTCCCTGGAGAGCCTGCTGAAGCTGGGTCTTACTTGAAAGCCTGAAGTTTTTATCTATTTGTGTTTTCAGAAACTGTTTTTGAAGAACAACTCCTACCCCTCTGCAGATGATCCAGCCTTGGTTTCCTTCTCTCTTTCTTCCTTGCTTTAGTCCTAAAGATGTTGAGCCATTTCTCTGCCAGGGAACAAAGGAAAAGACTGGGTATCTTCCCTTTGTCTTTCAGATCCATTCTCAGCTCTTCTCAATTGTGCTTTCTACCCAGGAAA
Source organism: Callorhinus ursinus (assembly GCF_003265705.2). Taxonomy (NCBI): domain Eukaryota; kingdom Metazoa; phylum Chordata; class Mammalia; order Carnivora; family Otariidae; genus Callorhinus; species Callorhinus ursinus. The sequence continues at coordinate 61,743,052 of NW_027397066.1, read as the reverse complement.
CAGGACTGATGGGCTGTATGACAGGGCTCTCCTGTTCTCTGGCTTCTGGTGGGGCCAACGGGGAGCCCTTGAGAGATCAAAGGGAAGAAGGAGTATGAGGTCCTGCCTCCCTCTTTTAAGTGAGCTGTGTCCCCCCCAATTAAGGTCACCGATCTTCTCACAAGTCTTCTTCTCTGCTTTATTTCTTTGCTACAGGAAAACCAACCCAATAGGTTACAGATTTCAAGCTTTTAATGCTTTAAAATTTGTTGCTGACTAGAACATACAGCCTTACCTTATCCTAAGGTTTTAATAAAGGCATTTCCCTTTGCTAAGATTGGGAAGCTCAAACTAAGGGAAAACCCTGAGTTAATATACATTGTCACTCTTTTAGAGGGTTAGTCTTTAACTTTTCAGGCCTCGAAACTAATTTTCTCAGCGTACTCAGTGAATATTGATTTCACAAGGACTGACTCAATCTAACCAAAATAATGAGAAATTGATAAGTAAGGCAGAATGCCAACTTAAAATTTAAAATAAGATGTATGATACTTCATATAGGCAATATTATGGGAACTGGGCAATGAGTGTTATCACCTGCAAATAACAGGAAAAACAAACAAACAAAAAACAATGAATTAAAGCATAAGAACATTATTTATTGTTTATTCAACAAGAAGGTCTATCAGTCTCATCAATGTCACCAAGGAATTATACCATTTGGCATGTTTGCTTATGGCCTCATGGTTACAAGATAGCTGCCACTCCAGACATCAATACTGCATTGAAAATCAGAAAACAAATAGCTGGTTGGAGGATTGGGAAAATGCTTTCTTTCCATAAGGCTTTGCTTGTCTTTTAACCCAGTTAGCTTCCCAGCCACCCCATGGGCAAGAACCAGGTCTCATTTCATTCCAATTGTCAGGGAGGCTGAGAAAGCAAGCATCTAACTCTCCAGCCACAATTCACTGGTGAGAGTCAGCACTGAATACGAGACTTGGAAATGGCCTTGGATTGTGTAGCAGCTGGGGAGAGGTGTGCTGCACAGACCCCTCAACAGAGCTCACTGCTCAGCTTTGAGAGGGCAGTTGGCTGACAGCTTCTAGCTGCAGTACCTTGAGGATATGCCTCATGTTCAAGCCAAGGCCACGCTGTTCCTGGGTAGCCCCAGCCAGTACTGTATAAACTGGGAGTACTAGGGTCTGGGTGTGTCTACCCAATGCAGGACTCCTCTCAACTTTGTTCCAGAAAACCCTGTTAGCTGGTCAAGGCTTGTTCAGATCCACATCACGGTCTGAGGCTCTCTTCTGCACAATCCGGTTTCCTCTCCCTTTATGGTTCATGGTCATTACCCCCCAAATACATCTCTGTACTCCTAACTTTCTCTCAGCATCTGCTTCCTTCAGGAGCTGAACTGAGAGCAAAGAGATACATCAGCAGAATTGTTCCCTATAAGAAAGTCTCCATGGAAATCAAATAATATTTGTGCTAAGAGAATATAGGATCAGAACAAACTAGCCTCCTCTGACTAATCCATTTTCACCATGAGGATATTCCTAATGTAGGCACACCTCTCTTGTGTGTGGACATCCAGGACATCCAGGCTCCCAGCCTACACTGGTGAACAAAGTTGATCTCTGATTCTCAGACTCCTGTTTTTCTGTTTCCTTTCAAATCATCCCTGTTCTGTTGGCTACTGCTTTTTTAGCAATGTCGATTGCAACATGGAATGCTGTAGCCAAGCTCTGTTTTCCCCACCTTGGGACCTGGAAGACATTCTGTTTTCTCTTTTGTTCATTTGTTTGCTTGTTTTGTTATTGCTTTCAGGATAATTCTCGAAAACCTACTCTTTTCCATTGTATGTTGACTTTACAATTTCAGTTCTCTGGGTTCTGAAGAAGTCTCACTGTCACTCTCTTTTACTTCTTATACAGTTCTGCTGCAGGCCTTTAAAATAGCTTCAGTTCTAGAGCATAATTTCCTCTGAGGAACCCTCCAGTGGCTTCATTTGTTTATTTGTTCATTCAACCTTCATTTATCAGGCAGCTACAATGTGATAGACTCTCTAGCTGGTGCTGGGCATACAACAAAGAGGAAGACACAGGCATTCTTCCAAGAAGCTCATAGAAGCTGTTTTTAAGTTAAACAAAACTAGAAAAAAAAAAAAAAAGAAGAGATGAGATGTAAGCCAAAAGAAGAGTGAATCGCTCATCAGAGCTTTTCTGCAACCTAAATATTTTAAGTTTTCCATCCTCTATGAGATAGAACTTCAGAGATTTTCAGAGCGATAAGCCTCCCTACATGCACTGGATATTAAATATGGATGTGGCTTATTTTCTGCCAATCTGTGCTGTTTATCACTGTCTGGTGCCACCGTTAGATGGCCTCTGCTGATAGCTGCCTGCCTGAGATGGCTTCTGTCTCACCAGGGCTTGAAAAATGATGGAGCTGCTCAAATGGTGACTATTTCTGCACCAGACACATTGGCAGCACATTCCCAAGTATGTCTGTGTTAAGGCACTTACCCCTGTCTTGGTTTCAGATTATATTTGTCCTATATGTGCTCATTCCCATTTATTAATGTTTATCATTCCATTTTCCCACCATAATTATTTATATAATCATTTATCAGTTCTGTCCTTCTAAGTAAAAATTAACAAAGTTCAAGACAGACTTGACGGGATCAAAGACTGGATATAATCTTAAAAAAGATTACAACTAGAAATAATGATAGTCCTCTGGTCTAGGATTTGAGAAACGCTCTCCCAGAAGACAAGAGTCTTGAGTTGCTTTAGTATTTCCTCCTTAAACTTTGGAAGGGGAATGACAAAGCTACGGTAGACCTCAGAAAGTCACCTTGTCCAATCTCCTTACTTTATAAAGAGGAAAATTAGCTCCAGAGCAGTAGAGTAACTTGCTTAGGTTGGACAGCTTGACAGATACGGGGCTAATACCCTAGATTCCTCACTCCCAGTCGGGCTCTTTCCAACAACTGTCCACACTGAATTTACCTGGCCACACTGGCTTCCACAGCTAATTCCGCTTTTTCCATTTTTCATCTTCCCTGCACCCCCCTTTCTTTCATCTTTTGTCATCTGCAGTTTTCTCTCCTTTTCTCTTGCTTCCTCCCCCGCAACAGGATTTTTCGCATTCCTCTCAGTCCTGTGTGTTTCCTATTCCTGACCCTTTTGTTTTTTTCTGTCTTCGTGATCAGTAAAGAAAACCAATACGTGTGTCTATCTTTGTATCCTCTATATTTAATACTTAAAGAGAAGCTTGATGTATATGAAAATTCCAAACTATCGTTAAAATTACAATTCTACAAATATGCTAGAAAGTCTACTGGAAAAATAATGCTACTGAATTCCCAGGGCTTAATACTAAAGCACGTCTGGGATAGCAGAGTAGTTTTGAAATGATTGCACTCGGCCCTCAGGACTTCAAGAAAAGATATAAGTTCCTGTAGGGGACTTACAATCTTCTGTAATATAATCAGATCAAAATGTAATGGATGATATTAACTGTCCGTATAGCAATGGAAACGAATGACTGAGGAGAGTTTTACACACAACAGAAACGGCTAAGTCCCATCACATTAACTGCAGAAAGCTGCTTGGAGACAAGCTGATGCACCAAATTTCATCAAGTATGCATGGGCTGATGCACAGAACCATTGTTTTCAGTCCACGCTTCAGTTTCCCAGGTACTCTGCTAGCAGGAAGGGCATGTGTTTGATGGCAGGCATTAACATTCTAGATCCAAGGAAGGGGAAATCTTCTAGTATCAATTAATTAGCTGGTACTCCCATTTCCTTTCACTAAAAGGCTGGTTGCTCTCCATGTGTTAGACTCTAACTGTGCCTACAGAGCTGACCTTGACCTGTGGTTGATGTAGGAAAGACGTTAGGATTTGAAGCCGATGGCCAAGAAAGAATTCTTGAGACATCTTTGGTGCAAAAAGTTGGTTTTATTAAAGCACGGGGCAGGACTAGTGGGCAGAAAGAACTGCACGGGGTTCATGGGGAGTGGCCCATTATATACTTTCAAGTTGGGAGGGGGTTAGGGATAGGATAAACTCTAAGGAATTTTGGAAGCAAGGTTTCCAGGACCCTGAGGGGCTAGCTGTTGTTGGGAAAAGGTCTAATAAAACCTTAGTCATGAGACCCTTCAGATGTATATCGGTGGGCCATATGCTTGGGATGATTGCCACCATGTATCTTGGGGGCTAGAGATAAAGGAAGTTTTATAGGGCGCCTGTGTGGCTCAGTCGTTGAGCGTCTGCCTTCGGCTCAGGTCATGATCCCAGGGTCCTGGGATCGAGCCCCGCATGGGGCTCCCTGCTCCTCAGGAAGCCTGCTTCTCCCTCTCCCACTCCCTCTGCTTGTGTTCCCTCTCTCGCCGTGTCTCTCTCTCTCTGCCAAATAAATAAATAAAATCTTTAAAAAAAAAAGGAAGTTTTATATATTAAAGTAGACTTACAGGATTCTGGGGGTGGGGGGGGTGTTGGGCTAGGATTGCTTTTTGTCTTTAGCAAAGTGTCAACATTGAGGCAGTTGAGTCCCTAGAGGAATGTCACTCTGCCTGTTTCAAGGACTTGTCAATGGGCTGTAGGTAGTAAGGAAATTTCATAATTTCTCTTCTGCCTTTGTTTCCAACATCATGGTAACCCCATAAAAGTATTGTCACCATGACCATGGCCCTAATGTCCAGACAGTTTCCCTCTTTAGCATTTTGGGCCCCTTTCTAAAGCTTCTGCAACTTGATAAATTTACAAATATCTACTGATCATGATTGCATGGCTTTGGTTATGTTAAGTAATTTGCCCTTCAAGAGTGCACTACCTCGTTGATTTAAACAAACCAGGAGTAGTGGGTACTAAAGATTTGAGGCAATGGATAATTAGGTCTGCATCCCTCTGTGCCACCTTTTTTCACATTCTTCTAGTAGCATCGAAAAAGGAAGGGAAAGCATTCCTGAGACATGCTGGGACTGGCCACGGGTAAGCAAACAGAGTTCTCTCCCTTCCCCGGACAAAGGAGAAGCATATCTTGCAGGACCATTTCACTTCTTGCTTGAGCAGCCCTGGCTCTTCCCAAAATCTCAGAGCCCTGGGAACTGCATACAGAAGCTATGTCACTGAAACTCCAACAGGATTCCTGCCCTACGTCTGGGCAGCAGCTGTTAAGCAGCTGTGCCATTGTGCCCTAAAGCTGCTTAGCATAAGATGCAAATGAGAAAAGAGGCTCTGAACCTAACGTGAAAAATACTAACCCCTGAGACGGCGGGTGGCAGGTAATATATATCTCGAAGACATTCATACCATTAGAATGGATACATAACGGATGACCTTTAGATTTGTATTTTAAGTTTTTTTCCATGGAAGTGATGCACTCAAATCTTTCCAACTTAAGACAAATGAATAAAGAAAATTCAAAATAGGGGGAAAGGGAGGACCCCTGGCAGCTGGTACACCGGAAGCGTGGAAGCAGGTGAAATGTGACTCCCTGTTCTCCTCCCCTCCTCCTCCTGCCCAGGCACCCCAACCCAAAATAGCATGAAAGCCTTCCTTGGAGCAAGCAAGATAAATGTTTGCTCCTGGGGGCAGGGCCCCAAGTTCAGGCACAGCACCACTTCTGAGAGTTGGCACCCTGTCCAGCCTTTGATCAACTTTCCTTTGTGGGACATGTCAACCTCGTTCCTCTTTAATGTGCAAGATGGGACAAGAGCTTGAGCCAGGCAAGTAGAGCTGCAGGCAGGGCTTTCTTCAACGCTGGGCAGAAAGGCACTTGCCTGCCCAGGCCCACAGAGAGCCCCTACAGTTGTTTGCCTGCCACATCCTAGGAAAAGGCGTGCTGGCCTCCTGCTGGCTTGGCATGGGTGCTGCCCAATGGCAGGCAAGCCGGGACCTGGCACCAAATGGAACAATGTGGAAAGCAGGCAGCAGGTTATTTTCTAAGCCCAGCTTTTGGGATCAGTGCTTACCTCCCCTCCCCCGTCAGCCCTTCTACAGTAACCCCTCCCTCTGAGCGCTCTAGGAATCCAAGGATCCCATCCACTAGTTCTGGCCTCCCCCTCCCCCAGCCCCATCGAAATCCCCTGGTGCAGAAGTAAGGAAACTCTTTGACATGCTCATGGATGGGAGAGTAAATCCATATAACCTTTCAGGAGAACAAGCCAACAATATAGAAAGTTTAAATAAATGTATATTCTAGAATGTATCCTAAAGAGGGGTGCCTGGCTGGCTCAGTCAGAAGAGCACACAACTCTTGACCTTGGGGTTATGAGTTTGAGCACCACATTGAGTGTGGAGATTACTAAAAAGATAAACTTAAAAAAATTGTTTTAATGTATCCTAAAGAAATTATTATATGGGTAGACAGAAATGTATGGATGAGAATGTTTATTGCTGTTTTATTAAAAATACTGAACAATTGGAAACAAAATATCTGTTAGAAGAGGATCTTAAATAGTCATATGAGCATACAATGAAACACTCCACAGCCACTAAAAATAAGGAAGGAGATCCATATCAGTTAACACTGACATATGCCCGAATACATTGTTAAATGAGACAAGTGGGTTATAGAAGAGTACACAAAGTAGAATCCCACTTATATATTTTTTTAAAAGTTTATATGTTTATGCTTGCATAAAAAGAATGAAATGATAAATATCATTTGGTTGACAATATCTGTGAGCGGGAGCATTATAGGTATTATCACTTTCTCTATATTGCTTACATTTTTAGAAAGGAGACATATTAACAGAAAAAATATTTTGATGTATTTTTTTAAAAACTGTCTCTCAGGAAAATACATGCAATGCCTTCACATTGACAACCACTTCTATTTGTAAAGAGCTTCACAGTTTACAAAATACTTTTATTTTCTCCATTAACTTGTTCAGTCCCCACAGCACTGTGAGGTAGGAAAGGCAAATCTTAGTATTGTCAAAGATAAAGCAAAACTAATAGGAAACAAACTGAGGGCTGCTGGAGGGGAGGTGGTGGGGCAGTAGGTGTAATTGGGTGATGGGCATTAAGGAGGGCACATGATGTGATGAGCACTGGGTGTTATACGCAACTGATGAATCACTGAACTCTACCTCTGCAACTAATGATACACTATATGTTGACTAATTGAATGTAAATAAAATAAATTAATTAAAAAAAGCAAAACTAGACATTAGTTCAAGCAGTAAAAAGAGAGGAGAAAGAGCTGAGCAGAGGCTCAATGAAAAATCACAGAGTTGGTGAGTGTCAATGTGGGTAGGCCAGCCCTGTCCACTATCCAGCAGTTACGGAAGCTAGGATGCTATACTCCCACAGAGGCTGGGAGACGGAAGCCCTACCCTACCTAATGATTACATCACAGAGGACTGGCTTTCAGATAGTTGAGAAAGACACTCCCAAGTTATAGGGATACTGTACATATCAAAAGGATAGAAAATGGCTTCACAATTGTCAGCCCTTTTTAAATTTTTTAAGATTTTATTTATTTATTTGAGAGAGAGAATGAGATAGAGAGAGAGCATGAGAGGGGGTAGGGTCCGAGGGAGAAGCACACTCCCTGCTGAGCAGGGAGTCCGATGCGGGACTCGATTCCGGGATTCCAGGATCCTGACCTGAGCCGAAGGCAGTCGCTTAACCAACTGAGCCACTCAGGCGCAATTGTCAGCCCTTTTTAGTAAGTGCTGTAGGAAAGGGAGGTCAGGTGCTGGCTAGAACATACCGTAAATTCTCCTGTCGGCCGTGGGGACTGGGTGGTCCCAGGCATGTAGCCTTAAGCTGCTAGAAGCCTGTTAAAATTTGCTCAAGTCTCTTAGTGCAGCGGTTTGGATGGAGTGGTCTTGTCAAGAATTTTTGCAGTTCTCAGTATCTCCCCGGTTCAGATTTAAAAACGTTATTCACAGAAGGTATGTGCTGGCGCAACTTGGAGATGCACCACTTGGGTGTCCCTCCAGAAAGAACCTGCCATTCTGCTGTGAGGAGGCCAGCCGCCGACAGCCTACAGCTGCAGCCCCTTCAGGAGCCAACTGAGCATTCACGCTGGAGCCATGCTCTTTGGGAACAGACTGCGGTCAGTGACTGAGCACAGGGAGTGCTAACCCTGGCCATTTTCACCCAACATGGGGCTGTTAATGGGCAGCTTATGCTCCAAAGTCCCAGGCTGGGCGAGTCTTTGTCGGGTGTGCATCAGAGCCCGGGGCTCTCCCTGCCAGCCCGACCTCCGCCCACGTTCCCGTTCACAGGCACCACCCACCAACAAACCCACTGCACTTCTGACTTCATCTCAACATCTGCTTCCTCAGGTACCCAAACGAACACACGCTCTTGTCCAAAACTAGACTCACAGGGAACAGGTACTCAAACCATCATTTCTGAATCCCATTAAGGTGTAAACCCTGTTAGAGATATTTGCATTTAATCAGATGCAAAATCTTTAGCTAAAGGAAAGCTTTTCTAAAAGTGGGAATGACAGAATGCACTAGAGGGAAACAGGGATGTGAGGGGCCCAGGAAAGAGGCTGCACCATCAGAGCCTCCCTGGAATGACTGAAATCCCATCAAATGGTCTTTAGTTCCACATAGAAGATTAGAGAATCCATTCAGAGGCAAGGCTAGGATGCTACTCTGCAAGTTGAACATATTTCTATTATTGTGCTTCTTACATTGCATAGTAATTGGTATATCTGCCTCTCCCTTCAGAGTATGAGCTTCTCAATGGTAAGACCCAGGTTTTGTTTTGTTTTGTTTTAGTTTCAGAAGTAGAGTTTAGTGATTCATCAGTTGCATATAACACCCAGTGCTCAGTGCTCTTTCCATCAAGTGCCCTCCTTAATGCCCATCACCCAGTTACCCCATCCCCCCACTCAGCTCCCCTCCAGCAACCCTCAGTTTGTTTCTTATAGCTAAGAGTCTCTTATGGTTTGTTTCTCTCTCTGATTTCACCTTATTTTCTTTTTCCCTCCCTTCCCCTATGATCCTGTTTTGTTTCTTAAATTCCATGTATGAGTGAGATCATATAATTGTCTTCCTTTGACTGACTTATTTCACTTAGCATAATACCCTCTAGTTCCATCCACATCGTTGCAAATGGCAAGATTTCATTCTTTTTGATGGCTGGGTAATATTCCATTGTGTGTGTGTGTGTGTGTGTGTGTGTGTGTGTGTGTATAACATCTTCTTTATCCATTCATCTTTCGATGGACATCTGGGCTCTTTCCATAGTTTGGCTGTTGTGGACGTTGCTGCTATAAACACTGGGGTGCAGATGCCCCTCCGGGTCACTATGTTTCTATCCTTTCGGTCAATACCTAGTAGTGCAATTGCTGGGTCACAGGGGAGCTCTATTTTTAACTTTTTAATTCCTTTTTTGCATCCTCAGTCTTTGAACAAAAGTCAGCATATCATAGTAGCTCAGTAATGGTTGAATAAATTATTGAGTCTTATTTTAGGGAAGTAAGAAGGTAGGGCAAAAGTGGGGTAATAATTATTATAGCCAATAGTTACTGGTGTGTATCAGGCACTGTTTCAAATTCTTCATCATGTATCATGTCATTCAACACACGCAGTAACCCCACAAGGCAGTGTTGGCTGGTGGTGATGTCCATGAAGCAGACTCTGAAACAAAGTTTAGGGCACAGGATGTTCATTAGGAAGCACCCTTGGGATCCACATCCATGGCAGAGAGGGAGAGGAAGCAAGTTTGGGTGCAGAGAAGTGAGCCACAATGCAGGCCCAATGGCAGCCTCAGCAAACCCCATGGGGAGCTCTGAGACCAGAATGATCCCTCAGGTTGTCCTGTGTTGGACCAAAGTGACCAAGCCTTTATACTTCCTCTCACCTTAATCTGTCATAGATGTGGGTCCTCCTGGGCAAGGCATGACCTTGGGTGGGGCTGCTGTCTGGGTGTGTTGCCCCAGTGGGGTTGTTAGCTGACGGTTTTGTGCCAAAAGTGCTCCCAACTGCTGGGACATCTAGGCAGTGGTGTCCAACACAAGTAAGTAATGTTATTGACCCTTTACACAGATAGAGAAACTGAGGCACAAACACTTTAGATAATAGCCAATTAGGTCATACACTGAGTGACCAAACCGAGATCAAACCTGGACAATCTGGTTAGAGAGCCTGCGTTTCTGATGACTACACCTTACTCATGAGTAAGTTGCACAACTCTAGCAGTGGGCTATGGCCCCCTGCATGCCTTAGTAATGATGCAAAATCCTAACTTTGGAGAGCGTGAATCCATCCTTGCATGCATGGAAGTTCATCTTTATGAACTCTGAATCACTGCAATCAGGAACAGCAAAGACAGTATCAGGTGGGATACACGTAGAAAAACGTTGACACATATTTTACCCAGCATTATACTAGGCACCATGAATGATAAAAAGGAAGCATAACACATGGTTTCTTCTCAAGAGAAGCTTAGAGTTTAGGCAAAGGACTAAACCACAGACACATGAAAAAATTACTGGAAAAAAATCCCAGAACATTAATGAGTAAGTAGGAAATGATGGTTATGTTGGATAATAGTAAGACAGGCAAAGGGCAAGCAAGCCTTTAACAAAACTCCTTAATTAATACAAGGTTCCACCCTCTTTAACATTGAATGACTATGGGCCTTGGAACCCAAGGTAATAATAAATTATAAACTATAACCTAAGTGTAAAAAGGAACTAGGGATTGGGAAGGGCCCACATGCCTGAGCACAAAGAAGTTTTCAGGGCAAATTAAAATTCCCAGCTTTTGATGAGACCTCATTTTCTCTACCACTCTACTATCTTGAATTTTTATATTACCACCTATGGCTCCTGGGCAATTAAAGATATTTTAACTAACTCTTAGCCACTTTTTCTTTATATGGGTGAGAGCACTTAAAAATTGAAGAGAAGAATACTGTGGCTTATCTTACTGGTGTAAAGAGGAGGGTTTTCTTTATAAGAACTTTTATTTCATTCATTCAATAACTGTTTAATGAGTACTATCAACATTTGGGTAGTACTTTAGCATTGTGGCTTAAGAAAGAGCATAGGGGTCTGCCTTCGACTTGGGTCATGATCCCAGGGTCCTGGGATCGAGCCCCGCATCGGGCTCCCTAGTCCGCGGGAAGCCTGCTTCTCCCTCTCCCTCTGCCTGCCGCTCTGCCTATCTGTGCTCTCTCTCTATGTCTCTGTCAAATAAATAAATAAATTTTAAAAAAAGAAAGAAGAGCATAGGGTTTAGCAGACAGACTCAGTTTGAATTTCAGCCCTGCTCCTTATCAGATCTATGTCCAAGTATTTCTCTAATCCTTAGTTTCTTTCCTTGTAAAATGGGACCAATAGCAGTACTTGTCTAATAGATTGTGGTAAAAATTAAATAATTCTTGCAAGGTGCCTGAAACATATTAAGTGGTAACAGCTGGAGGAGAAGGAGTTTGGGCTAGATACTATGCTGGGCGCTGAGGATTCAATGATGAATAAGAAAGACAAAGAGCCCCTGCCTTCTTGGATCAGACAGGTAAGGTAAGCACACAAGGGAGACAGATAAGCAAGGTATTAACTGCTAGGATAAGAAAAATACAGTTTTATAGAACCATGTAGTACTGAGAAAGAGAGGAAAGCAAAGGAGTTCCATAAAGACTTCTTAGAAGAAAATGTCATCATAACCTTTAAAACTTATATTCTTTGCTGTGAGCTGTTTGGTTTCACCACCATAATAATGTAAGTTGTATGAGGGCAGGGACATTGTGTGTTGTGTATCGAACTCCTATTGTAGGGCCTGGCACATAAGAGGCACTCAAATACCGGCGGGGGATAAATGAAATGACTCCTACGATGGAAAGTAGGAGTTTGCCAGATAAGGAAGCCAGGAAAGGTGTTCCAGGTGGATGAAAGAGTGTGCATGAAGTTACTGAGATGAGGGAAAGCACGGTGAATGGGAGGAGCTGAAACACAATTAGGCTGGAAAGGTGTGTGTGGATGCCATGAGGGAGAGGCTTGAACAGGGATCAAATCAAGCAGGGCCTTCGAAGCCATGGTAAGGAGTTTGAACCTCATGCTAAGGACCAATGTGAAGCCATTAAGGATTTTAATCAAAAAAAGGATATAATCAGTGTGTGTTTTTTAAAGTTCATTCTTTGTTCTGTTAATACACTAATAATTCAAATACATTTTTTAAAGGACAAACAATGGAAACTACAGATAGGCATTATTAGAAAAAACAATCACCTATAATCTCATCACTCAGAGATAACCACCGTTGGGCTATAAATAACAAGCAACCTGTCTCGATTAACTATTGCTGTATAGCAAACCACCCCAAAACCTAGTGGCTTACAACAATTTATTATTTTCATGAGTCTGTGGCTTGAGTGGGATGTGCAAGGCGGTTCCTCAGCTCTGTGTGTTATAGCTGAGGATACCTCATTGCAAGGTGCAGTCAGCTGGGAGCTTAGCTGGCACTAGAACATCCAAGATGATCTCTCTTTCTCAAGAGCCTCTCTCTACCTGGCCTCTCATCTTTCAGTAATCCAACCTGAGCTTCTTTCCAGCATGGCGGCTGGCCTCCAAGGATAAAAGGGAAGCTGCCAGTCTTCTTAAAGCATAGGATTGGACATCACTGAACTTCTTCCACTGCACTTTAGTAAGCAAAACCAGGCACAAGGCCAGCTGAAATTCAAGGTGAACAGACTCCACCTCTTGATGGGAAGAGCAGTGTATATGCACAGGGATGGGAAAACCCATTAGCTATTGGGAAACTATCTACCACACAACCTGACTTGCTAAACACAACAACAGTAGGTTGTTGACCCATTTCTGGTACAAATAATTAGAAAAGCTCAGATCAAAAATGGCAAATGCAAAGTACATGGTCTTTGTTCATGTAAGAATCTGATAAAAATGGGTTGCCTAAATAAGCTGGCAATTTGTACACAGGGGAAGGTAGGAGGCAAGGGGGAGGAACACCATGGTAGAACCTAGTGTTGAAATAAAAGGAATTGAAAAGCCAAATCCTTGACAAAGAAAACGGTTTTATCATGAGAAGTGTTCTGCAACTAATGCATCTATAGTTGACCTGAGTCTGGCGGGTGATTAAAACATGGTATTTGTCCAATCTCACTTCCTGAGGGTCAAATGGCTGAAGACCCAGGGACCAGGCAGTGATACTACAGCACGCAGAAAAACAGAAGCAACAGTGTGCCCGTTACATCCTAGGAAATGACTAAGATACTGTAGTGACCCTGCCAATAAAGAGAACAGGACTGAACCAAGCCAGCGGCAGAAAAGAGAACAGACAGAATAAATGAAATCATATAAATGATAAATGGAAATGTCCAGTAAACACGTGGGAGGAGATGAGACCACGTAAGTTTCCAACTTGAGTAGACAATACCTATTCACCAAGATAAACATACAGGAAGAGCAGGTTTGGGAGGAATCAGAAACTTCCAAGTGGGGTAGCCAGTTGTGAAAAAACAAGTTGGGAGCTCAGTAAAGAGGGCTAGACCAAATAGGCTGAGAAGCCTAAAAGGGAACAGATGAAACCATGTGTGCAGTTTCACACAGTAAGAGCATCTAGGAAGAAAAGCAATCAAATCCTGGAGGAACTGAAGAGGGTTTCAAGATTTGGAAAGCCACAAATAACTTTCACATCTCAACAAATCAAAATCTGCAAGCAGAATATACTACTATTTACACAAATGACTTAGTAAAAAGGGGAGGGTCATCCTCAAGCCAAGAGTCTCCGCTGGGAGGGTTAGGAAAACATGGCCATATCACTAAGGGAGAAGAGGTATTAGTATTACATGAAAACCACATTCAGCATATGATTTTCCAACCAACTAGAGAAAACAAAGGTCTACAAAATCAAAAAGGGGGATCATATGCCCCCCTCGCCCAAAAACCCACCATGACTTGCAAAACAAGCCTAAGTCTTGGAAAAAGAGGTCCCATGAGCCAGAGGCTGGCAGGGTCAGTCATAGTACACTCCCTGGCTGTATTTGCCAAGCAACCTTCTCATAAGAATGTGGCCTGTCTGCAGAGAAATTGTATTGATCTTCAACCTAAGTATTCTGGTGTACTTGATACCTGTTGCCTTTCAGTATAAATACGCATTCAGGTCAATACATCACTCTTTTGTTTTGCATGAGTCCACCCGAGAGAGAGGTCAATTCTCAAGTGACAGATTTGCTTTCAGTATCTCCACGGCTGAGGGCCAAACTGTGATGAAGAAATACTACCTAGGGGACTTCTGGTAACCAGATAGAGAGCTTACCTTGGAGGCACTCCAGCCTCACTTCAAGGCCTTCCCGCAAAAATACAGCAAGCGCTTTTTCTTTTGAACCAAAAAATTAAGAAACAATTACAAACAAGGAGTGTAATTCATTAATATTTTTATTTTGAGTTGCAATCTATTATTACTTCAAAAAGATCCACTTCAGAAAACATCCAATGGATGTTGACTTACCATTCAAAAAGTAAGTCATCAATGTATGATTTATAATACAGAATACACAATAAATTATATTTACATGCAATTACTAGACTACCACACACACAAGGTAAAAAAATACAGTATTTTTATGTACATTTTTTAAGATTTACATTTTCATATACAATTTATAAAGTTAAAAAAAATTCTCTGTACAAAATCTCATGGGTACAGAGTTTCTAAATCCCTATTCTTACGGCCGTACCACCACACAGATATGCTCCAAACTAGAATACTACAAACACTTTTTTTTTTAACTTCATGTTCAGTCTTGGCACCCATATACTAATATCATTATTTTTGAAATGTGAATTACAAAGGAAATAAACATAATCATGCAGACTTTTTGAATATAAGAAATAAAATATGCTACTAGATCAACATTTATCCATTCCACAGTTACCTAGTTCTCTTCAACTTCCTGCACTGCTTTCATACAGGTGCATGCATAACTAACAGATTATGGATTGTTTTAATAACATTAAAATAATACTATAGTCTGACAATACTTAGGTATTAAAAATGCAACTATCTAACAACCATAGCCTGTCGAGTATTTCTGCTTTAGCAGAAACTTCAATTAACACATTACATACTAAAATTCACAGAAATGTCAGTATTGTAAGTTCTAAGTTTATAGAGTCTGCATCAGAGAGTAACTAATCATTTAAAAAACAACAAAACAAAAAGGTGTATGACAATGAAGAGTATATTCTCTGTTCTGAGACTGGAGAGTAGGGGAGATCTATGATAAACCATTAAAGGGTTATCCACGGTCCCTGCTAAGGAAGCACCTGTACACTCCCAATCTGTTTAAATAAAGACAGGTGAAGGCTTTATAAAAAGTTTAAGCTACACTATTCATCTTTAAAAATCTTCTTGAAAAGTAACAAATTGAAGGTATCAGCACCTTCCCTCCTCCCCCAAGTAGCTAAAGATCAATGAAAAAAATAAAGTGCCAATGTGTAAAACATTAATCGTTTAAGAGGCACTAACCCATTTGATGGCTTAGGATTAAATATGAAAATAGGCCAGATCTGATCTGAATAATAAATAGAAGGTAGGTATTCCAGTCTATGCAGTTTCTGCCTAGATGGGGGATGGACCAGAAAACTACCTACTCCCCCATTTATTGCTTTGAAACCTGTACACACACTTTATATTCTGACACAGACCAATTAGATTTCTAAGATGGAAAGCATAGTGTCTGTGCCACTTTGAAGTTGAAAAAGAAAGTGCACTCTTGATCACTGGAAGGAGAGCTGCTGAGACTCTCTTCACAACTCATATCTTCACAAGAGTCTTCACTAAAGGGAAGAAAAGAGACAAAGATTCCATTATTTAGAAAATAAGGTTTTAAAAGCCAAATAAAACTACTAAACAAGTATCTCCAGTCTCAGGATTTTTATATTCAAAATTTAAGATTTACAGAGACAAAATTTAACTTATAAGGATTTCCTAAAATGAATTGTAATTTATTGTAATTTCCTTAGAAAATACAGATTTTAAGAGATTTAGACAAATGACTATCTGCCAAACTATTATTCTTGTGCCAGTTAATAAATATCAGCAACTAACTGTACAATTCTAAGCATTTTAAATCCAGTAAGTGGAGACAAAGGACAACATATCTCCCATCACATAGTTTTGATGTCTTTCTTGCATTAATAATTGTATCCCTGACACTCTCAAACCAAGAAACCAGTAAGCTATAAAAATGAAACTTCTCGTTATCTCTAGAGCATGAAATAACCAAATTTGATAAAATTATTCCTTTTATGAACAAAAATTAACTCTGACCAAGACAATGGCATTTGACAAAATGGTAAAAATATCTAGAGAAGTCTAGAGACGTTGGTGGTGGTTCCCTTTATTTTCCAGTCATTTAACCCACAGCCTCTTCCTGAGGCACTGGATTAGGAATTCATACTAACCCTGAAAAGCTCAGAATGCCACTTCAGGTTTTGTTTGTTTTTAAACTAAACTGTATTTCAATGAGCAAGGAAGATGTGAAACAACCAGTTTTCAAAAAGGGAAGGAATGAAATAAGTCAGACAGGGGAAGGACAAACACTGTACGATCTCACTTACGTGTGGAATCTAAAAACGAGAAAAACAAAAACCAGAACTGCTAGATTCAGAGAACAGATTGGTGGTTGCCAGAGGAAGGGGATGAGAACAGGTGAAAGTCGTCAACAGGTACAAACTTCCAGTTACAAATCCTGGGGATGTAATATAGAGCATGTTTTGTTTTGTTTTGTTTTTAATAAAGAAAAAAGGGGGGGGAATGTGGGGCATATACTTCTAAATCATCACCTACTTTAGTAAAACTACCTCTAGCTAATTTTCCCACCTGAAGAAATGATGCTATTGGAGTAGGGGCTTTCTCTAATACCCTGTAATATTCCCAGGTTCCATTTTGAGTATAAAACCAGTGTTACTTACTATGGGTAACTCTAATTAGTCAAGGAACCTGCTTACCTTTCACTTTCATCAAAACAACCCCCCTCTGGTATCGTTGGCAGCTCAGGAACACTGTAGTAGCTGTTGTGGAGGTTCTGGGCTGTGCGCCTTGAAACAATCCAAACCAATTTCTTAAGATCTGGTTTGCAACATTCAGGAGAAGAATATTCGGCTAGGCATTTAGAAACTAACTCCCTCCAATAAATGAACTCGGTGTCATTAACCTAGAAAAAATATTTTAATTAAGAGGTTAAATACCTTAGAATCACCCTATAATGCCTAAAATTTACTGAAGCCTGGCTCCCACCATCAGATATTATTTGATACGGGATGTGACCTGGGCATCAAGATTTCTTTAAAGCTCCGCAAGTGATTCTAATGAGGAGTCAAAATCTGGTAACCACTGGTTTAAAGGAGGAGCACTGTAGGTATAAATAATTTACATAGAACCTAATAAAAATCTTTGCCTATTTTAAGAAAATACATTGACCTAAAAACATTAGGTTAACCAACCTATTAAGTATATTCTTTAATAGTCTCAATGAAAAGAATTTAACATAATTTAGGTTTCTATAACATAGCATTGTGTGGATTGCTAAAAGTATGCATTTACATTAAGACACCAGATGTATGCTAATGGAGAAGTTAGCAATATGACAGAAGAGGAATTTCTCCCAAAGAGCACAGTTCCTCCACCACTGAGGAGTGCCCCAGATTATTTCAATGAATAAATTTTCACTCAAGATATTTCCAGATGGGGAATCTGGGTGGCTCAGTTGGTTAAGCATCTGCTTTGCGCTCAGGTCATGATCCCAGGGTCCTGGGATGGAACCCTGCATGGCACTCTCTGATCAGTGGGGAGTCTGCTTCTCCCTCTCCCTCTGCCTGCCACTCCAATTGTGCTCTGTGTCAAATAAAATCTTTAAAAAAATATATTTCCAGATATTATAAAAGGTTTAAATTAAAACTAACAAATTCATGATTTAAATGAAAGCTAGAGGGGCGCCTGGGTGGCTCAGTCATTAAGCGTCTGCCTTCGGCTTGGGTCATGGTCCCAGGGTCCTGGGATCAAGCCCCGCATCGGGCTCCCTGCTCAACAGGAGCCTGCTTCTCCCTCTTCCACTCCCCCTGCTTGTGTGCTCCCTCTCTCACTGTGTCTGTCAAATAAATAAAAATCTTTGAAATAAATAAATAAATAAAAGCTACAAGTTATCTGCCAAAAACAAAATGCTTCACAATACTTTCATCACAAACAGAAAATTTTATATCATTTTTGTCTCCACTACCACCTAATTCAGCTACATCTTGACCCCCTTGTAATCTGGCAGTCCCGCTTCTCATTCTACGGACGCCTCCTTCTAGGTATCTAAAAACCTCCTTCAATTCTTTTTACACTGGGTCTTTCATCAAAATTCAGTACTCCTGACTTGCAATACTTCTTGAAAACCTTTTTCCAACCTGACAGTGCACTTGTCTCATGGACCCTCCTTCCCTTGCCTCCTAAGGGGGAAACCACCAACAATGAAAACCCAGAGTTTCAACTAACCCCTAAGCAAAGAACTCCCACAAGTTTCTTACGGTTTCTACTATTATTTCTTCATGAGAAATTTCAAATCTCAATCTCCAACTACAATTTATCTTCTGAGTTTTTATTCCAGGCTGCCAAATATCTGCTAAATACCTACCCACCTGAAAGACCTACAAGAACCTAAAATCATACTTCTCCGGTCACAAATTAATTTCTCTCAAACTTCCCTTGATGATATCCAATATTCTCCCCATCATTAGGTTCAAATCTTGGCCATTTGTGACTCCTTGTCTCATTTCCATGCTTGGCTTCTAAAACTACTATTTGAGTTGGATATCCTTACTCCTGCTTGTGACTATCACCTAGACATTCTAACACTAAGCCTACATTAAATAATTCCCAAACCCTTCTAGTCCACCGGCTTCCTGACCACAAGCCTTTGCTACCCAAACTTTCATTGTCTAAGATTCTTTTGGTCCAACCAGTCAGAGTGCCTTTCACAGTCTGCCCTACTTCTGTGCTAACGAAACGCCAAAGCACTCCCTATTAGTATTAACACCCCTTACTGAAAAACTTATTGGGCCGGCCAGACTAAGAGATTTAAAAAGAAAAACATGGCTAAGTTATTTTGGTAATGCTACTAATGGGATGATGATTCAGCCCTACAGATGTAATGGACTGCCATTAGCATATTTACTAAGTCTACTTCCTAGTATGTATTTTAGAACAATGTGCACGTAGCAATGTGGACCACTGTGTTACCAACTGGTGAGAATACCAGAGAAGGGACAAAACATCTGAACACAGAAGCTACGCTAAGTGATCAGGTTCCCCTTCTAGCTTAATACTGTCTGCGTCAAAGCTGCATTTTGAGAACTTGAATACTTGAGATACAAGAAAAAAATATAAAAGTTAAAAGCCCCATAAATTATTACTTAATGTTTAAACCACTACAGGGGGGAAAAAATGAAACATTAGGAGAGAAATTTGCTTTAAAGAATAAGAACTGAAGATAATTTACCTTGGAATGTTTTTTAACAAGCAGAAGAATTTCCAGTAATTCAATGGATTTCAAAGTTTCTACTTCCAAATTGAGAAGGCACAAAGCTAACACAGATGGCTAAAAAAAAAATAAAAATAAAAGTATTTTTTAAAAAATTCAAAATAGAAACAGTGAGACATATGTAAGCAAGCAATCAACTTACTTTTGCTTTTGAAAAGATAAGTCGGCAGTTGCAAGCTTTCAGCTGAGCTTCTAGTTTATCTAGACTAAGTATTTCTTTCCTATACAATGAAAACATAAGACAAAATATTTATTTATTAAACTTCCGAAGATTTAAATGATTTTAAGAACTTGCTGCTGAAAACTCAAGTTGAAAATTTAGAGGAGTAAAAATATAAATTTCACTGGCATTGTAACGGTTAGCTACAGGGATGCTAAAGTACAAAATTTTTTTTTGTAATCCCACTGACCTTTCTGATGTATGACAAAGTACAATAGTATGGTATAAGTGCAAAAAGTTTAAGGCAGTAGTTGCTTCCAATTCATAGTGCAATTTTTCTGAAATTATTTTTTCCATCCGTTTTATGTCAGAAGCAGTACATTTACATTGACTAATCCGGATTACATCATGAGTGGATGGAATATTGCATTCTTCTTCAACTATTCTAGCAGCCAGCAAAAAACAACAGACTCCAATGCAAGACAAATGTTTAGGTTTCACCTGAAAAACAAAAGAACAAAGGCTTCTTCTAACAACTGTCACTCTGATTTAGCAAAGCAGGCACTTAAAAGATTATAATGATGTCCCTAACTCTTAAGACAGAACACAATCTAGCTGCTTCAAGTACTTACCCTTATTCACAATTATACTTAACCATTTTTACATTTTAAACTGAGCTAACTTCCCCTTAAAAAAAGCATTTTAAGCATTTAAATTAAGTAATTTAAATGCAAATTCATAAGGTAGGTTTCTAACACTGAATCATACTTTGTGTTTCAAACATGAAATTCGTAACAGTACAGTCTCCCCCAAAATAAATTAAGCCTTTCAACACGGAGACAATATATACTTCTTTGGATATAAACATAATACATGCGACTTATTTTTTTATCTTCTTCTCTATCTTTTTTTAAATTTTTTTTTAAAGATTTTATTTATTTTTCAACAGAGAGAGAGAGAGACAGCGAGAGAGAGAACACAAGCAGGGGGAGTGGGAGAGGGAGAAGCAGGCTTACCGCTGAGCGGGGAGCCCAATGCGGGACTCGATCCCAGGACCCTGGGATCATGACCTGAGCCGAAGGCAGAGGCTTAACGACTGAGCCACCCAGGCACCCTCTCTATTTATCTTTAAGTATCATCCCACATTTCAATGCAAATTTGCCCAAGAGAAATATTGCATCAGTTGTGCAGAGCAGAGCATATGTAAAAGCTGCCAAGGACAGATGGCTGCCTTTTTCTTTTCAGTGCCCTGAAAACTGACCCAGCAGCTGACAGCAATCCTACTGGCAGAAGAATCACCACATTTTTCTAACAGTTGCTGGTTAATAAGATACGGCTCCCTGCTATGAAAAGACTTCTCACAGGGAAGGCAGTTAGGTCACCTTTAATATACTGCTATACTTCCATTTGTCATGTTTCGTATTAAAAACAACTAAGCTCCAAGAGAAATGTGATGGGAGATAAAAATATGAAAACCTTATTTTGAGGACTGTACATGTATATAGGAAATACCTAAAAAACAGTGGTCTCCATTTTGTCACATCTTCAAAAAGAAGGTATATAAACGGTAACAGCAAAACCTAACTTAAAATACAACACAGTTAATTCTGTAGTCTCTCACTCTGGCACTGAAGATCACAATTCCAATTAAAAATGTTTATATGTAGTGACATAATTACATTCACTTGTCAAACATTTATCTAACCCTTGTATGTTAGGCACTGTGCTGGGCACTAGGTTTAGAAATATAAAGATGCATATACAAAAATGATTACATACCTTCATAAGAGCCAAGAATCTATCTAAAATATTGACAGCCAGGACAAAAGTTTCAGTGCAAGATCCAAAAAAGTTGGTTAAACTCCTTAAATCTTCTACTTTGGCATTTCTCAATCTTGGACACAAAGTGTTATCATCCTGCAATAAAAACCAAGAGCCAAAGTTATGACTTTTTTAGAACTAGATGGATAAATACACACAATTAGATTCAAATAAGGTAATTTTTTTTCTTAACCTTCAAGAATATGGGAGGAAAGAGTATTTAACTAATGATACACTTTTTCAGACACAAGACACAAATATATATATCATGGCTTTTTAAAAATATACGGCATAAAAGAGCTTCAGCAATCCAATATAAAGTGAACTGTTGTCACACTTCCAGAGGGTTAGAGCAAATGTAATTCCCCTATAATGGAGACAGTTTGTTTTATTAAAAAAAAAAAAAAACACCAAAAATTCTACTGTAAAGTATTTCATGGGCAGAGGGTATTTCCACAGATGAATTACTCAGTTCCCAGGGAGTGTCCCACCCAGAAGCTGCAGGTTGGGGGTGCCACATTTGAAGAAACACTTCTCTAGAGTTAGTATCACTCTCATTCTTGCATAACCCTGTAAGATTTATCTTACTATTCTAGAAGACAAATTTTGGTCTTAAGAAACTTTGCAGCCTTTAATCTTGATTCAACTGGGGCGGGGCGGGGGGGGGGGGGGGCCAACCTTTTCCCAGCCCCCTCAGCTGCTTGAGCAAGAAGATATCTTTTCTGGGAGCTTACCTCCGGGGTAGCCTCGATCAAGCTTAGCCCTTTTTCTCGAGGTTGGAATCTCTGTTCCTGTTCCAGATAGAGGTTCAACAATCCGAAGAGCTGGACCCCTTCACGACCCGCCAAATATTCTGCCCCCAAATCCTTCATCTGCAGCAAAGACACCACGCAGTTAGAGGGTACCCTGGGGGGAAGGTTAACAGGGGGGAGTGGGCAGAAAAGAGCTAGTGCCAATACCTCCAGGGAGAGGCGCCCCAGCACACCCCGGCGGGCAGCGGGTGAGGGGATCGGTCACGTCCTCCAGAAGCCCAACGCAATCCTCCCCCACCTCCAGGGAGGTGTGGCAGGAGGAGGGGCAGCAGTCTGGTCCGCCGGCCAGCGCTCGGTCAGACCCGCCGGCCCCGGCCTCTTGGCCGTTTCAGAAAGAGGAAACTGTCCCGGGGCGGCGGTGTCCGGACAGCCGCCCCACCTGAA
This sequence comes from Callorhinus ursinus, assembly GCF_003265705.2. Taxonomy (NCBI): domain Eukaryota; kingdom Metazoa; phylum Chordata; class Mammalia; order Carnivora; family Otariidae; genus Callorhinus; species Callorhinus ursinus. The sequence continues at coordinate 61,720,369 of NW_027397066.1, read as the reverse complement.
GCCCTGTGGGGAGGGGCTTCTCCCCGCAGAAAGCTCCCGGGGCAGCTACGGCAGTGGGTCTTGGGGTGGGCGCTTTGCACAATAGGGGGGAGGGGAGAGAAAGTCTCGCGACTGAACAAAGAACCGGAGGGAGGAGACTCCCGAGCCCCGCCTCTCCCGGGGAGCCCAGCTCCAGAAGCCCCTTTCGCTGGAGTCCAGCCCCCAAGCCTTTCCCATCCGCTACCGCAGAGCCTACTCCGGAACCACCCGAGTGGCAAGACCGTGATCCGAGAGAGCAGTAGGGTGGCGTGGCCCATCAGTCGGGGGGACAGACGTTCGGCCCACCCCGTGCCCGGACAACACCCGTCCATCCACTGAGGCCCAGGTTCCTCAAACTGTGCTGAGCCCCGGGGCTGTCAATCCAGGAAGCACCACCCCAGCGAGCCCCCGTGACAAAATGGGGGGGGGTGCAACCAAAGAATTGTCTTCAGCCTCCTCGACTCTACTCCTACCTCCAACATTTTTCCACGTCCAATGCCCACTCCCCCGGCTGAGGGTAGGACCGGAGTCGCTCCCGGGGCTGAGGAATGGGTACTCCGACACCACCAACCCCCACCAAGTCCCAGCCACGAACAAAGAAACCCCGCGATCCCCCGCGAGCCCACTCACCGTGCCGGAGACGCGCCTCCACCAGCCTGCGGCGTCACGGTCCAGGGAAGACTGGGCGCGGCGGGGACGTCCGAACCCGTCTCCGGAGGTCAGGGACCCGCCGCCTCAGCGGTGCCCCCGGACAGGCATCGGACCCTCCCCCCCCGCCACCGCCTCCTCGCCCTCACAACCCGAGCTTCATCCCGCTCCCTGTGCGCCCACCCTCCAGCTGGGGCGCAGCGCCGGCCCCTCCAACCCTGCCCCTCTGCCGGCACCGCTGCCTCCACAGCGGAGGCCGAAGCAAACCCCTTGTTTTTGTTTTTGAGTTTTCGACGCCCCCAAGGGGGCGGGGCACGTGACTCCCCGCGGAGGGATCCTCGGCTTCCGCAAAAGACTTTGAAAAAGAGTCCCGCCCCTATACTACTGTCCCCAGCCGTATTTGTGCCCTCCTCCCCTCGCCTTTGCTTTGCCGAGCCACTCCTCCCTCTCGGTCTCAGGGCGGAGGGTGGAATCTAAGAGTCGGCTTTCTCCGATTGACCCTGAAGGGGAAAGGAAAAGGAGTGAATACGTTTGAGAGGCGGAAGGAGATAGTTTCTGGTCGCATTGCACCTTTTAAAGGTCCCCATTTGTTTTGTTTTCGCTGTTTTGAAAAGTCCGCCCAAAGCAGCCCCCTCTCCGATTGGATACTGGTAGAGGGATCAGAATGCTGAGCATCTGATGCACTCTCGAATCTGGATTGGCTGACTGATTAGCCTTCGAGCCCTCTGATTGGCTTTCGTCTTATCCAGAGCTTCTATCTTCCTTGGGACCTTAGCAACTCTGGGGTCTGGATTGCGCATGCCTGATAGCGCCGAAGGAATTTATAGACCTGACCCTGGGGTCTAGCCCTTCCCACCCCCACCTCCCCCACCTCCATTGGTTCCTGCCGTATGCTACTCGTACCTCCCGGGAACTGTAATAGCTAGGAACCCTTTATTTTGTTCAGCGGGTCCATTTTACTGTAACAGTCAAGTTATTATAAAATTGTCGGGGTGTTTACTGAAATTTTTACGAGTAAAATGCTCTCATCTCTCGTATTTGCTTTAGAGTTTTTCGTACCAAGAGGAAAAAAAATGGAGATGGGAGGTGAAATGCGATTGGCAAAAAGTTAAGAGTTGGTGAGGGTGGGTGATTGGTACAAGAGCGTTTGTTGTAACTATTCTTTTTAATTTGATGTGTCTTGAAATTTTTCTGTAATAAAAATAAATGTACAAGGGGGGACTTAAAAGGAAAAACTTAACCTGTGCATACTGATGAGGGCACGTAAACATTTAATAATTATAATATCTTGCCTCCAGAGGTTGTAATTGTGCTGTTGTTTTAATGAAAACTCCCAGAGGCTTCTTGGTCCTCAGTCACCCATAAATTATCATTTATTGTCCATTATAATTAACATTATTAAGAGGCGACACCTCTTCTGAGGCGAGCAAAAAGCAGAACAAGAGTGCCTTAGGCTAGAGAAACCTTCACACAGAACATCTTTGGGGGATGTAAGAGACTCCCTTCTAATATATATGGTTACCTTTTTTACTTTCTTCCTCCTCAGTCCCTGGCCACTGTCAGCCAAATACACAAAGCAGTAAATAGCATATTCTTGAGTTCTAATCTAAATAATCAAATCCAAGGAACAGATTTCTCTGTGAATTGTTTTGTTACTTGTAAAATATGAGAAGGCACACAACACAGCTTTAGAAGCAATTTTATCTTCTTTCCAGAGCAGCTGAAGAATTTTAGAAATAGATCCTTTTACATATTTGCTGGGACTAGACACGGGAGTCTGGAGCTCAGAGCAACTTGGGGAAAGGGGAACTGGAAGAGAAAAAACCTATTTCAGGGAGATGTGGCCTTGTTTGGGATTTTGGGAAAGAAATAAAATTACATTAACGGATTACTTTCAAATGGTTTACAGGTTGCCTAATTTTGTGCACAATTTGTGTGATCTTTTAAACATTATTAAAATTATTGTTTTTATTTGACATAAACTTTTTTGCTGGAAAACATGAATGAGGGTATGCAAATAACATGGAAAATAAAGCTAAGATTAGAATTCCACAGATAACAGCTCATTGCAGTATATAAAGAGGCTCCAGAGAGAGACAGAAAGCAGCTGGACAGAAAACATGCACCATGAGAGAAAGGAGAGTTTGTGGCCAAAACATGAAGGAGGTTGGGACTTTTTCAAGTAAGAGGGCAAAGGTAGAAAAGGAACATAAGATAGAAAATAAGTGATGTGAAAGAGGAAATGTAAAATTATGTGGTAGAAGATTTTTTAAATAGAGATGGCATAAGACAAAAAGGAAGAGATTAAGAAATAAGAAATTGTCCTTGACTTAGATCACTGACTGTTAGAAAGTTATACAAAATGTATTCTATATGATATTTCATAATTGGTATTTTTTTGTATCTTTTATCAGGCAGCCTTTTGAATGATGAGCAGTTCTCTAAGAATGCAACAAGAAAGCTTGCTAAGTGGTGTTCAGTTTCCTGGTTTCTTGGCAGGCCCTGTTTAGTACAGGAGAAAAGACTGATCAAATTGTCCAATATGGAGCCCTTTATCCACTTCAGTCCATTTACCTTTTTAAGGTAAAGGAAATAGCAATCATTAAAAAATATTGGCCAAGTATAACTACTTGAACATCATCCTTTTTTTCAAAATACCTCCTTTCAACAATGATGATATTCTGGGGGAGAAGATGATGCAAGTTTTCTCCTTTTGTTCTGCTGATTTTTTTGATTGGTTGTTATTACAGCCTTCATTTTTTCATTTTTCCCTCTTTCTTTTTATTTCTTTTTTTTTTTTTTTTATGACAGACTTTCTCCGGGCTCTATTTTTCTGTCTTTATCACTTTGGTTTACTTTGCTACAGCTGTGGGTCTTGTTTATTTAAAGGACATTCTCCCCTAGGCACCTGTCCGCTACCTTTCAGTCCTTCCTCAGCTTTCTTGTGGGTGACTTTCGTGCATCAGGCACACGTACAAAATAGGGAATCGGACCTCTGGCAGTCCCCAGGAAGGACTTTGAGGGGATTTATTTCATTAGAAGATACTTGGTCTCCTATAGCACAACGGGATTGGGTGATACCCTGTCCCCAGTGGTTACTGGGGGGGAAGGACAGACATGGACCTTGTTGTCCTCAGTGACATCTGAGACTATGAAACTAGAAGGTGGGCACAGAGCAGGAAATAAGCAGTAGCACAGCTACAGCAACAATGCCTTCATTCAGTGAATCCTTGACTTCTGAGGAGTGTCCTTCAAACCACTCAACACTTCAGCTTCTACCTTGGAAAGAAAATAGAGTATCTGCAAAGCAGCTCTGCAACGGCTGCCCTTCATGCTATATACTTGGACTTCCCTGAACTTCGTAAGGCATCCAAATTGCCTTACAACTGTTTGGATAGCATCCTTCTCCTCACAAGTGAAAGTTTTAAACAATAAATCCCAACTTTTTATTTAACATTTATTGAATATATACTCAATGCCAGGCATGGTACTAGGCCTCAGGGATACAAAAATAGGTAGATAAAACAGAGTCCCACAACATGCCCTGGTACATCTGAGGTGTAAGGCAAAAGCTCTAACCAAGGAATCAGAACACCTGACTTTGAGTCCCAGCTTTCTTACTTAATAGAAATAGCACCTTAAATACCTTGAATAATGTGAATTGTTCTGAACCTCAATTTTCTAATCCAAAAAACAAATAGGGGGGAATAATCACCAGGGGGTAATTGTTTCTTCTTCATATGTAAAGATTAAATAAAAACATTGGGTTTTTTTTTTAAAGATTTTATTTATTTATTTGAGAGAAAGAGAGAGAGAGCGTGTGAGCAAGCATGAGTTGGGTGGGGGGGCAGAGGGAGAAGCAGACTCCCTGCCAAGCACGGAGCCAGACATGGGGCACGACATGGGGCTCGACACGGGGCTTGACATGGGGCTTGACATGGGGCTCAATCCCAGGACCCTGAGATCATGACCTGAGCCAAAGGCAGGCGTTTAATCCACTGAGCCACTCAGGGTCCCTAGATAAAAACATTTGTAAAAGTACTTTTACTTCCGTGTTAGGACTTGCACAATGCTGTGACTTCTTGAGGGAAAAGAAAGGACCATCCCTAACTTTATCAAAGGAATTCGTAGAAAGCAGCCCTGAAAGGAAAGAACCTCATATCAGGACTGGTAAAGCTGACATAATGCCACATTCCCTTTCCCATCCATTTACTATTTCTGGCTCCATGCCTTGGCTATTTTCTGTCACTGAGGTGTTTTGCAGCCCCAAACTCCCTGTTTAGATTAACCTTTCTAGGAGAACCTAGCAAAGGGGACAGGAATGCTTGCTGGAGGGAAAGGAACAGGGCAAGCATAAACTAACCTGGGGTGCCGTCTTGAAGTGATTCAGCTTTTTCAACCAAGTGCTCATTTTTTTTTAATCTGAGCTTGAAAGAATGAGACAATTTACATGCAGACAATTAATCCCTTTCTTCAAGCAATCAGCAGGATAAATGAGCAAACATCTCATATATTCTGCTTTGTGACTTTCTCATGGACAAACTCCAAATCTGAAATTAGCAAATTCAACATTTATAACCTATTTACTATATAGATATCTTGTTACTGTTGTTGTCAATGATGGAAGCGTGTTGTATCTTTCTGAGTGTTTATCTACGCAAGGGTTAGTGATATTCATAACACAGTTAATTCGCAGATAGTGGTGTGCTCAGTCTCGTAATTGTGGGACTTAACCCACACCATAGAGACCTTCTGAATGAGCGCAGCAGGTTTTCCAGCCAGCCAGGTTAGGCCCTCCCAGTTCCACTAGCCTGCAAGTGAGTTAGCCTTATACAACTATCTCTGAAACCCTTGAACTAAATGTGCATTTGACCTCAGCATCCCAACTCATTATTTTAGTATCCAGAGCTCTTTCTGTTATGCTAAAAGTTAACTGAAACAAATGGCGTAGCTTTGACATGGCATTGAGAGACTGCTAAAGGAGTATGCCACTGATAATATGGCAATGCTTGAAATCAGAACTGATTATCTCAAAATGGTGGGTCTGTCTCAACGCAAATATACTTTCAGTGACCCAGGCTGCATTATGTTATTATTTACATAACACATTATTCTTTTATGATTTGTTCTGAGAACCATAATCTAAGTCAGATATTTCCTATTCTTTCTTGCCATCACAGTGCTATGGGAAGTTGATACTGTCAGCAAAGAATCATTTAGGAAACATCTGTTGAATATATCATCTTAGTCCTAAAGGAAGTTTTCATTTTCTGCGAAAGTAATTATCTCTTATTTTGATCTCAAATGAAAAGGCAATTGACATTTAAGATGATATGAAGAAGTAATATAAGCTTAAATTTTGCTTTTGTTAGTACTTTAAAGTGTCTTAAAAATGAAGGGTTTTTTTTTTTAATTTCTAAAAAGAAAGATAGCTTTATATCCAAGATCCTTGGATTGCCTAATTGCATATGTTAGTATGCTATTTAACCACATTCTGAATAAGAAATTCTGGCTACATGCAAGAACAGAACCAAATTGTTAAGGAGGGGTTGAAGCTTTACAATTGGGAGGAGTTCTCTCTAGCAAAACTAGTAGAATTAACAAATATGAAATCAGATATGAAAGTGAATATTTATTTAACATGAAGCAAATCGAGAAAAATTGTAAATTTTTAAAAGTTGACATATATTAACTGTTCTTGTTATTTATCACTGTGAGATGAATCACCCTAAAACTTAGTGACTTAAAACAACAATCATTTTATTATCATCACTCACAGTTCTAGGGTTGGCTGAGCTCAGTGAGGCAATCCTTTCTCAAGGACTTTCATGAAGTTACATTGAGATGGTGCTTGGGGCTGGAGTCATCCTGTGGTATGCTTAGCTCACATGTCTGGAGTTTGTGCTGACTGTGGGTTGTGACTTTAGCTGAGGCTGGTGGCCAGAATGCCTATGTATGTGGTGTCTCTATGTGGTCTTTCTATTTCCTCATGGCATGGTGACAAAGCTTGAAGAAAACCAGGTGAACACTGCATCTCCTTTCAGGAACTATCCTTGGCAATCACATCATTTCTATACTCGTTTCATATTGCTACTATAACAAATTACTACAAATTTAGTGGCTCAAAACAATACAAATTTATTATCTTACTACAAATTTAGTGGCTCAAAACAATACAAATTTATTATCTTATAGTTCTGGGGGCCAAAAATTTGAAATGAGTCTCATTAGACTCAAATCAAGGTATCGGCAGGGCTATGGGGATACATTTCCTTGCCTTTTCCAGCTTCTTGAGACCACTATGTTCCTTGGCTCATGGCCCCTTTCTTTATCATCAAAACCAGCACTGTAAAATCTTCACATCTTTCTCAGCTCTGACCCTTTGCCTTCCTTTTCTACTTACAAAGATCTTTGTGACCTTTCTCATTCACAGTATGAGCTGTAAAACTTGAGGGCATCATTGAAAACAGGCCATACTCAGTCATTAGTTTGTCTGTTTCCTTATTGCAGAAGCATATTTGCGTTTTATGTTATCTTTGTCAATGTCCACATTTTATATCAAATCGGCAAGAAATTTTTATTAATAAACTGCTTAGTGCATGGTTATAAATTTTTTTCCAAAGTTTATGGCTTCAAACTCTCTGATTACCTCTTCACAAGATTATAATATTGTAATATAACTTCCTATAGAATTTTTTAAAATTTAGTCTTTCCTCTAGCATGGCTTATCATTTTTTAAAAATTTGTTGGTATCTTAAAACATTCCTTTCAGTTTTACAACTCATATGGATATCATAATACATGAAAAGATTGGATAAAGTTTTTCTTAAATAAGACATTAATCCTAAAGTATAATATTTGCACGTTTCCAAATTTCAGTTAAAACAGTGTGTCCCCAGATCAACTTCCCCTTAGCCAGATCCCAAAATACTGGTGGACACTCAAGCACTTCCAAACACAAGAGAAAATGGTACAGTGGAATTTGACATGGAGAGAGACAGCAGCCTTAACTGACTACAGTTAAAATGTTTTTCTTTTGCAAAACTAGAAAAAAATATGTATGTGAACACTCTGCTAGAGCCCATCCTGAGACCTCAGAAAGAGCTGTGCAAGTGAGGTCCCCTAAAGCTACATTTCAGTAGCTTCACAGTAAATCCACACTTGGTAATCAATAATTACCTGTCAGGCATTATAGTAAGTGATGTATATGTATTGACATAATTTTAATGCCTATAACACACACAGATGCAGAAATAGAGGTCCAGAGAGTTTAGGTAACTTGATCCCACACCAGACAGTGGTAGATTCAGTGTTTACTAGCAGACAATATGACTCCATAACCCACACGACACTATTTTACATAGTGATTCTGGTATCAGGAAGAAGGAGAATAAAACTCCAAATTGGACATAAGCTTGCTCCATTCAGTGTATTTCTTATTAAATTCATGTAAAATGGTTGCATCAGTAGTTTAGGGTAGCCTAAGCCAAGGCAATTTGGATTTGGATGTTTTATTAGGAAAATGGATCAGTAAATTATTCACCTGCATACGTTCATAATGTGTTTTTCTTTTGTTGTTTTTGTTGTTTTCTTAAATAGCAGGAGAAATCTGATTTTTCTCTACCAAACTAATCTGAAAAGAAATTGTCCAGATAAAGACCAGGCCTACCAGGATTAACCCTTCACCCTGGAGTTTGGGATTAATGTGTTTCTAACAAAGCAGGCCAATTGTTTTGAGTACCGCTCAAATCCCAGGAAAGCCAATAGGGGAAGAAAAAAAGAGGCTCTTTGTTTTCCGCCTTTCTTTAGACATTGCAGGGAGATGTCTAAAGGCTTGAAACATCATGTGAGTATGTCATATCAGTAGCTCGCAAATGTTTAGGTGCCAGAGGGAAATTGCTGCTATGTTCCTATTGGTCCTAATATGGGGCTATTTTGCAGACATTTGGGCTGTTTTCCATCTTATGACGATAAGCACTTTCTATCTTTATAAAAACAGAAGATTGTAACCAGCAAATACTCTGATTGCCCTACTATGGCTGGTTATGCTCTCCTATTCTCAGAACCTGCATAAGGAAGTCAAGCTCTCTGATCATTAACTGCTAAAAATCGCAGTTTTGAGCCTTACAGCCTGTGCTGGACAGAAGGAAGGTGGAGATGGGGAGGGGTAGCACGAATGCAGTATGTGGCATGAACCCAGAGTTTACCAATTTATTGTGCTTATTGTGTTGTGCAATGTTTGTAAGTGTTGTGATGAGCATAGTAATATTATCTGTAGATCTTTAAACATTATAGAAATTTATTGACTCTTTCTGCATGAAGATTAGCTTACTAGAATATTCAGGTTTTTGTAGCCATGTGTTTTATAAATGCAGCCCACACTGCATTTTAAATTTTTGCTGCTTCTTTGTTCAGTTTAATAAACATTAACTGGGCAGCTGCTCTATTAAAGGCACAGTGGTGGAAATAAAAGATACCAAGTGACTACAGTTAGACACTGCCCACAAGGAGCTCAGGACCTAGTAGGGGAGAACCAAGACTATAGATAACAATATTACTATGTGATTTGTACAACTCTAGGGCTGTGTACAAAGTATAGCAGCAAGACCCAGAAAGAGGTTGTATCAGGAGAGGGAAGGGAGATTAGGTAAATCTGTACAGAGGAGGGGGTTCTTGGTTGCTTCTAAAAGAGTTGCTTTTACTATGTGACTATATCTACTTCCTTCAACCCAAAATGTTATATTCATTTTTAAAACTGAGCTGCTTCTGTTCTAAGAACAGATTAGCAGCATCTGAGCTACTCAGGTATACATGTTGGTAGAAATTCCACCTTCAGAATGTTCTTTTAAACACTGGTATCTCTCAAATATCTGTGAAATTCATGACCTTAACTAAAACTACTTCAAGTTACATTTTATGATTTATTTAGGCTAAGTCAGAATATTTCCATTTCCCTATAAATAGATTAACTTTAATATATTTTAATTATGAAGATAATAAAAACACATTACAGAAAATGTAGAAAAAGGAATCACCTATAACCAAACCATCTAACACAACTAATGTTATTGTGGTGATGTAAATTGTACTGTGAAATATACATACAAGGAAGAATATATAGCTGACACACAATTTAGACTTGATAAAACAAGTGATTATATATCCACACTCAAATTAATAAATAGAGAATATAAGCTGTACCTTTGAAACCTCTGGATGCCTTACCCAGGTCACATCCCCCACTCTCTCTCCCTAAAAGTAGTTCTAGTACTAAATTTTCAGTTAATCATTCCTTTCCTTTAAAAAATAGATTGTTTAAAAAAATAAATTGCTTTTTATGTAGCCCTGAATAATATATTGTTTTGTATTTGAATTTTATGTAAGTGGAATCACATTGAATACATTTCTCTGTGACTTCCTTTAACAAAATGGTTTGTTTATTTGTTTTTTTGTTTTTTCCTTTTTAGGAGAGAACCTGAATGGGAACCCAGCCTCAGAACACTGAATGCTGGGTCACCTGGGTGGCTCAGTCATTAAGCCTCTGCCTTTGGCTCAGGTCATGATCCCAGGGTCCACATCCAGCTCCCTGCTCGGCGCTTCTCTGTCTCCCACTCCCCCTGCTTGTGTTCCCTCTCTCGCTGTGTCTCTCTCTGTCAAATAAATAAATAAAATCGTAAAAAAAAAAAAAAAAAGAACACTGAATGCTGTTAGCTTTTGCTGCCTTCCCCTGCTCAACCTCATGTTTTTGAGCTACCTGCATGTTTGCCTATAGCTAGAGCAATTAAAATAACATGTCACATTGTCTGAAAATACCACACTCTATACATTTTACTGTGGATGGACTTTGGGTATCTTTCCAGTTTATCACTATTATATAAAAACTTCTGCAATTCATACCTACCCCCATCTTTTTGTGCACACATCCAAGAGTTTTTCTATGTTAGATTCATATAAGTGGAACATTTGGGTCTCAGGGCATGAGCATTTTCAACTGGATTGAGTAGCATCAGTGGGTTTCCAGAGCAGTTTAATCAATTTCCACTCCCATCAGCTCTCTGTGAGAGTTCCTTTGGTAGCACATCCTCACCAATATGTTACCTGTTTTCATGATACATAAAAATAAGGGTCAGAATGGCTTATACCTCTGTATCTTCTTTATATAAAGCTAACCACAGAGCAGAGCAAAAATTCTCTGGTTGCTTGATTTTGGAGACCATATTCTAGAAAATTCAAGGCTACTATACTTAAACATACAATTGCTATTTCCATATAGAGGAGAAAGCTTTGCTTTTATTTTTACACTAATAAATACATACATACATAAACATATATGCAGATACATACTACCCTCAGAAACACAATAATATGTAATCTTTGATTGTTAACACAAGACACGGAGTAAGGTAATACTATTTCTTCGGTTAAAACATTATCCTAAAATTTTTCTACCTCACACATACACACACGTGTATGTGCAATAGTATGTATGGGCGTGTGTGTGTGTGTGTGTGTGTGTGTGGGTGTGTTCTTCCTTAGATATTTGCATCTGTAAACAAAATGGGTTTTAAAACTGTAATTTGAATATAGTAGTCCATTTCACAAGCTCATCATTTGAAACCACTGATTAGAAGTTCTCAATTGTCAGTTTGTGTAGAAATCAAATTAAAAATACATAGCTTAAAGTGAGCTTAAATATGCACGTATCCAAAAAGAATGGTGAATGGTTTTGGTGAATTACTTGAAACTCTAAATTTACCATTTCTCTATTTAGATCAGATTTTCATCCTCCTGCCATCCTGACCAATTTAAAACCAAGTTTATTTAAAAATATAAAACTTTTACTCCTCTATCAAGGTGATCAATTTCAAGACAAACTGAGATTTTTAAAGCTAAAAACAGTGTATTTGTGCAATTTTGACATATTTCAAAATCAGCAGAATATAAAAATTTAAATGATAGTTGTAAAAAAATAATGGAAGCCATTTCTTACTAAACACATGATTTTTATCTAACATTTAAATGACTACTAAATGATAATACATTAAAAGGAGTAAGACAAATGCATTTGTTCTCTAACATTTTTGAGAATTGTTAGAAAAACAATACTTTTCAGATACTTCAATTGCAGAGAAATTGTATTTCACCAGTTAGGAAAGATAATGAAATAAATAGCAGAGAATATAAGCTTTCTAGCATCACACCTGAGGAATTGTACTGGATCTCATATTCCAAATATTATATATGTTAATTTTCATTAAGAAGACTTCATTTGTGTTTTTAATTTCATTAAGCAAAAATGGAGTGGCTGGGACTGATAGGGCCTGCATCATCTGGATAATTATGAGATCTACATTTCACTTTGTATTGTACAGACTTAAATTTCACAATAAATATGCACATGCCTGAGATTAAGAATTCCTCATATCAGTGAGGTCATATGATACATGTCTTTCTCTCATTGACTTATTTCGCTCAGCATAACACCCTCCAGTTCTTAATCTCAGGAAACAAACTGAGGGCTGCTGGAGTGGTGGGGGGTGGGAGGGATGGGGTGGCTGGGTGATAGACATTGGGGAGGGTATGTGCTATGGTGAGCGTTGTGAATTGTGCAAGACTGTTGAATCACAGGCCTGTACCTCTGAAGCAAATAATACAATGTATGTTAAAAAAAAAAGAAGAAGAAGAAGGAGATAGCAGGAGGGGAAAAATGAAGGGGGGGAATCGGAGGGAGAGATGTACCATGAGAGACGATGGACTCTGAGAAACAAACTGAGGGTTCTAGAGGGGAGGGGGGTGGGGGATGGGTTAGCCTGGTGATGGGTATTAAAGGGGGCACATTCTTCATGGAGCACTGGGTGTTATACACAATGAATCATGGAACACTACATCAAAAACCAATGACGTAATGTATGGTGATTAACATAACAATAAAAATTTTTTAAAAATATGCATATGTCTGACCTCAGCTGTCTCACAGTTGAAATATCCTGAGCTGCACCTGGGTGGCTCAGTCAGTTGAGCATCTGACTCTTGGTTTCAACTCAGGTGGTGATCTCATGGGTTGTGGGATGGAGTCCCTCATCAGGCTCCACACTCAGCAGGGGAGTCTGCTTGAAGATTCTCTACCTCTGCCCCTCCTCTGATATGCAGGTGTGTGTGCATACGCACATATCTCTCTCTAAAATAAATAAATCTAGAAAGAAAGAAGGAAAGAAAGAGAGAGAAAGAAAGAAGAAAGAAAGAAAGAAAGAAAGAAAGAAAGAAAGAAAGAAAGAAAGAAGGAAAGAAAGAGAAAGAAAGAAAAAAGAAAGATCCTGAAACCTGGAACCAGCACACTTAGCCCTGTATGTTGTCCCTGACACCTACTAGCTGAGTGACCTCTCAAAGTCTCCATTCCCGCATTTGTAAAAACAGGAAATAACTCCTGACTATCTCACAAGACTATCTGGGAAGATTCAGTGGAAGAATAGATATAAATGCCATCAGTAAACCATAAAATGATAAACAAATGTAAATTATTGTTATTATTATTATTTTGGGCTCAAACTCCAGCTTTATTGTTTAATATCTCTATGACTTATATGGCAAGTGACTTAACTTTTTAAAGCCTTTTTTCTTATCTGAAAATCGTAGTTTTATGAGGATTTAATGAGATAACATATGGAAAGCTTAAGCACAGAGTAGATGGTGAGGACTTAGCAAGGGTAACTATTATTTCTTATTGTAACTTATTACCCATATCAGGAGAAAAATTGCTTTGAGTCATTCTTCAAATAATCATAATAGATTATACTGAACTGTCCATATGATCAACAACTTACACTTGAGAGAGACCTGAATTGGACAGCATGCGGGCTATAGCAAAGGAACAGATCTTTTCTCTCTATAGAGCTAACTGAGCATTATGAAAACTGACCCTTGCTCTTATTAGTTAACTGGGTGAACCAACCTGGACACCAACTACATAAACAAATTTTGTGTGCTAAGAATATTGTTGCAAAGCCCAAGGATCAACATCACTATAATTTCATAACTATTACTCATAAAATGTTTGGATAAGAATTAATAATGCTTGCTTATTTCATATAAGGACAATTCAATCATGACCTATTTCTTTCTTATTCAAGATACAAATTTGTACTCTGTCCTTCCTTATTGCCCATTTCTACAACCAAATGGGTTTGGCTGTCTCCACCCAGCTGTCTTTTTTCCATGTTTTTTGAGAAGTGGACAAAGTGGGTAACCATGGAGAAAAGCCATGTGCTACTTCTCACAGGCTTAAATCACTTTCCCCTACAGCCCTTGAGGTCAGACATCTTCAGGAAGATTATGACCCAAATTCAGATCAGCAATGTGCCAGGGAAAGCAGACAGCTGTCTGGGACAATTCTGGCTCCAGATGATGCTAACCCTTTATGGAATTCCACTAAAAAAAAAAAAAAAAAAACTAAAATGATATACAATTAAAAAGTATAAAATTTTTGGTGTATTGTAGTCTGTGGCATACAAAACAACAATAATGTAAACCAAGTAGATATTGTTTTATTTCTCCATAAATATATAACACTGTGTGTTCCCAGAACCCACTGGATCATGGTCACTTCTGATCTTATCCCAACCAGTTGCACAAGTACTGGGAATCAAACACCTGCTTATTTGTTAATGTAACTGAGGGAACTTGATCATTGGGTTTCAATGACTCTAAAGTATACACACACATTCTGTTTCAGGCCAAATGGGTTTGTTGTGATAGTCAATTTCCTATTTGGGAAAAAAAATGGTGTGATTCATATATTTGCCTCACTGCTGAGGATAATTCATTGTTTTTGTTCTCAGGGAACAATATATTCTGTATGAATATTATCAGCCAGTTTTTAAGTTTTAAGAATTGTATATGGTGTCAACAAATGACTTGGCATTACTTTGGGGTGCGAGACAATCAATTCAATGCGTTTACATCACATTATATCCTAATATTGGAAATATGTTAGCATACACACTATAAATTAATTATAGACTCTGACCACTTCAATTTCCTTTCAGAAGAAGGTTTTCCCTACTGCCCAAAGAGAGCTTGACTGGGACTTGGTAGGGGCATGGTACCAGTATCCAAAATGCAGTAGATAGCCTCTTGGTTATATATTAGTTGTTACTCTGCCACTTCTGGAAAGTTTTCTAAAACAGCACAAAAAAATTGATGAGGAAGAAAACATTCACTTCAGCTCAGTGAGCACTTAATGAGCAACTACTGTGCACCAGGTATCGTGATGAGCACTGGAAAAAAGAAAGATACAGCTCTTCACAGTTTGGTCAAAAGGCAAGCACATAGATAGGTCATTCAAATAAAATATAGTAAATGCTATAATAGAGGTGAGCACAGGACCATGGAAGTACAGAGGAGGAGCTAAAATCTTCTCTACTGAATTTCTGACTCACTAACCCAACAGCCTACTGGATATCATGTTGGAAAAAGAACTCACAAACTGTCCCATTCAAATAACTTTGTAGCAGAAGCTGCAGGCGCCCTGTTCGTTTTCTCTGGCCCTCAGAGTCTCAGGCTGTACGTGAGAACAGCCCTCAACCAATGACTGAGTGAGAAGTACATAACCCAGCTCTCTCCTAACACAGGTGGGATAGCTCAGAGATAGGGGTCATATGTTCTACAATGGTCCAACTGAATCTCTGCACAGTGAGGATCATTATGGTAAAAATGGAAGGCCCTGGAATTCCCATCCTTACCGGGATTGTAATCTAAAAGCAATGCCTCATCCCTGATGGAATTTCAGAGATTAGATGGAACATCAAAGATCTGATAAAAAGTAGGTATGAGACCTGTAGTATCCCCATGTACTTTGCCTGTTTGACCCAGAGGGAAGTTGGATGGATGCTTGGGAATGACCGTGCAGTATGGCAGACTTAATCAGGGCCCTTCAACTGCAGCCGCTATTTAGATGTAACCTCTTTCCTGGAACAAATCAAGAGTCTCTGGCACCTGGTGTGAAGCTATTGATTTGAAAATACTTCTTTTCCCATATCATTTTGTACTGGCCACCAGAAGCCATTTGTTTTTGCCTGATGTAGCCTCAGTACTATGTCAACTTTCTTGCTCTCTGCCATAATATAGTCTGCAAAGATTGTGATTATCTTTACAGTCCACATGAAATCACACTGGTCTACTGCATTGATGGCATTATATTGGTTGGACTTAATCAGGACCTGAAGAGGAAGTAGCAGGTATTTTCTATGATTTAGACAGACTAGGTGAGCCAGAGAAGATAAACCCCATGAAAATTCAGGGGCTCATTACATATGTAAAGTTCCTGGAAATCAAATGGTATAGAACACCTCAAGGTATCTTTCAGAGTGGAAGATAATAGCTGCACCTTGCACAGTCTACCTCTAAAGAAGAGGCACTAGGTGGACCTTTTTGGATTTTAGAGGTAATATATGCCATATTTGAGTGGGCTACTTAGGTCCCACTTACAAGTACTCTGCAAATCTGCCAGTGTTGAGGGGAATCGGGGCAAGTGCAGGCTTGGGGGCAAGCTGCTTTTCTTGTGACCCGGCAAACTCAACGGTACTTGGACTGTCTGTGGCAAATGGGAGGCTGTGTAAGTCTCTGGCAAGCAACAATTAGAGAATTAAGTGAGAACTCAAGATTTTGAAGCAAATCCATGCCTCTTCTGCAGATAAAAGTCTTTTCAGAAACAGCTTCTAGTGTGATATCAGTACTGAATGCCTTACATATATTCTGAATTTCCCATTATGAACTAGGTGACCTTCCTAGCCATAACACTGGGTGTACGCAGAAGAAATCTGTCATCAAATGGAAATAGTATATAAGAGATTGAGCCCAAGCAGGTCCAGAAGGCACAATTAAATTGCCTAAGCAGGTAGCTTATACTCCTTCAATGTCAACTCCTGGTCCTTCTTCAATCAGTATCTATAGCCATATAGGGGATTTCTTATTACCAGTTGAATGAGAATGAAGTTCAGTCCCGATTTACAGATAGTAAAACAATATCCTGGGACAAATTGGAATAGACAGTTGCAGCATTATAGTTCTACTCAGGGGTGTCTCAGGACAGTGGTAAAGGAAAATGCACCCCAAAGGCAGAACTTCGAGTCATATTTTTGGTTGACCACTTTTTCTGAACAGAAAGATGTCCAGAAGTATGGACTTACCGTGGTTTATGGGTGATTGATGAATTTTGGCTGATGTTCAGGGACTTGGCTTAAAAAAAAAAAAGGATTAAAATAATAATGAGAAGGGGTCTGTGGCAAAGATGTGTGAATGCATCTCTCATAATAAGCACAGAGGGTGAAGTTATTTGTGAATACCCTCCAAAGAGCATCCATCACAGAGGAGGCTTTCAGTAATCGTGTAGGTAGAAAAAAAGGGCAGTCTGCCTGTATCAATCAGCCTCCTTCACTATCCACTACAGGGCTTGCTCACTGGGTCCATGTATAATGTGGTCACAGTTGCAAGAATGGAGGCTTTTTGTGGACTTAACAACATGGACTGACCTAGTCACTATTATCGATGACCGCATAATTGACCAACATAAGGGATCAACACTGAGTCCCCCTGGGGGACCACCCAGCACCAGGTGCAGACTAATTACAGTGGTTCCCTACATTATGGAAGAGGCAGAGACTTGTCCCCACTAAAATAGACATATATTTTGGATATAGATTTGCCTTCCTTGGTTGTAATGCTTTTGCAAGTATCACCATTTGTGAACTTTCAGAATGCTTTATTCACCATCATGGCATTCTGTACAATGTTGCTTCTGGTCAAAGAATTCATTTCACAACAACCAAAGAAGTGAAGCAATGGGTTTGCCCATGGAATTCACTGGTCTTACCACATAACTATCACTCAGAAGCAGTTAGCTTACAGGAAAGGTGGGATAGCTTCCTGAATTCACAATGCCTACTAAGTGATGGGGTTCTAGCAGATAAGGTAAAAAATACTCTAAATCAGCAACTAGTATAGAGTGCTGTCCCTTCCATAACCAAAATACATGGGTTCAGGAATCAAGGAGGAAGCGAAAATGCATCCCGTCAATATTACACTTAAAGACCACTCCCAGAAGTTCTGCTACCCATCCTTGCAATTTTCAGTTCTGTTGATTTGGAGATCTTGGTTCCGAAGGGCAGAAGATTTTTGCCACGGGATGTAACAATGACTCCAGTGAATTAAAAGTTGAGATTGACACCTGACTCTTTGGGACTCTTCTTGCTACTGGCTGACTGTATACTGTAGACTACTGGAATGATACATCCAGAATAGTGAGGTACAACTGAACTGGGCTACCCAATGGAGGCTGGGGGGACTATGTCTAGAACCCAGGGGGGTTCTTTGAGGAGCCTCTCACTGCTTCAAATTAATAGAAAATGACAGCCATAAAAAAAAAAAAGGACAGACAACTGAATATTCAGATGCTTTAGTACTGAAAGTTTAGATTGTAGTCCTATCAGCTGAGAGCCTACCTGAGGACAAATGAAAAATAGAAAGGAAGAGAGAAATTATTAATAACAACTATGATCCTGTGACCAGGTTTAGAAATAAAGACTAGGGCAGCTTGGTACACTTTCTGCCTTGCTTATTATGAGTGTGTGCTTCTGTGCATATACAGAAAGAGAAAAAACCAATTTCATTCTCTGTCCTTCCCCTTACTGTTTTACAAAAGTCTTGCTGGAGGTTAACTTTATAAATTAGTCTTTGGGAGAAGAACATTCGGGCGAGACTATTACTGACTTTAAGGAATACCTGACATGGTCCAGGCATAGGTGGCGTGACCGACTCCCAGAAACTGATTCAACGATTATTAACACTGTGTGTCTCCTCAATTGACAAGAAGGGAAAGATCTCTTCATTCAGACAAAGAATAGTTGAGTCTGGCTAAGTGGAAATAGAGTTCTTTTCACCGCCAGTTAGATGGAGCACCAGGGTGCGTGTGGAAGCTGGGTAGCCAAGCATAGACTGTATCAGTCAGTAAGCTATTCTCTCTCAGCAGCAAATGCACCCATCTATACTCTTGTTTCAGGATGCTTTTACAGGAACCCCCACATTTCTGCTTCGCCAGCTGGCTTCCTGTTAGGCTCCACCAATAAGCTATTGTAGAAGGATACAGCAAAGCTGGAGAGGGATGAGGGGACTTGCCATGTGTTTTCTTTCTGCTGCTTTCTGTGCCTGGGAGCATTGCCCTAGCATCATCTCTTCACCCTTGAGGCGCCATTTCTTTTCCTCCCAGAGCAGCAGCTTAACTCCATTTGCAGTTTTTCCTTTACCTGTAGATCCATCCTCATTTTGTTCTACTTGAAAGACAACAGCTGTCCGCAAGCACCCCTTCCTCAGACATCTGGCTTCTAGCCCACGGAGCTCCTCTTCCAAACTTGAGAGATGCCAGCACCGCCTGAGCATTACCTCAGGCTCTGATATCTGAATTTCAGCTTCGCGGGGCCCCACCCGATCTTCTGAGTTTTAATAATTCCAACATCTCTTTAGTCCACCAGGATTGGAGTGGTAGCTGCTCCCAGCAATTGTTACTTCCCTAATAATTTAGTGTTTTCTTTTGTCTTTTCAGTTCCCTAGTTAACAACTTTGTACCTGGTTAATAATTCCTTGAGTTAAATTTTGGTGTAGTTTTTATCTCCTGACCGGATGCGAACTGATACAGACACCTTCCCAGGATTCCCTCACCTCCTCCCATCCCCCACTCTAGGCAGGAAATTTCTCTCCAGTTGTACTACCTTTAACAGTTCCTGGCACAACAATTGTCATATAATTTTGTGGATGTCTGTTTTCTTATATCCCTGCTAAATAGGGAATTCTATATTTCAAATTATTCATCTTGGCATCTCCCATTTCTCAAGATAATACCTAGAAAATAGAGACATTCAGTGAATATTTATCAAATGAGTAAAAGAATAATCTAGGAAGTTTCCCCATGGGAAAATGACAGAGGACAGAGATAGAGTAGCCACCAAACCAGGGTTCACCAATATTTTGATCTTGGGGTTCCTTTGGAGAGTAATATACTGGTAAATGTTGAATAAACAGCTTAAAAAAAAAAAAGAAGAAAAGCTCTGATTTGTAGCATATGCTGATTTTTGTTTTGTAAACACTTCTTCCATGGCCGATTTCAAGCCATCCACATGATGTCATTAAACACAGAGCTGGAAGGAGATCCATACAATTGGTTCCCATGAGCCAGTGCCAGCCAGCTCCAACACACCATTGCCTTACACTCTTAAATGTTATTGAGGAACTTAAAGAACTTTGTTTTATGTAAGTTTTATCTATAAATATTTATAGCATTAGAAATTAGAACTGAGAAATTCTTAAAATTTTTATTTTAGTTCCATTAAAAATAACAGTAATCCCACTACGTGTTAACAAACAACATTTTTATAAAATATAACTATACTTTTCAAAACAAAAAACAGTGAGAAGAGGATCATTGTTTTACATTTTGGCAAATCTCTTAATGTATGAATTCTCAGAAGACAGCTGGATTCTCATATCTCCTTTAACATTCATTCTGTTGTGATATGCTATTTTAAGTATATGAAGAAAATATGTCCCCACACATATGTTATTTGGAAAAGGAGGAAGAGTGTATATTTTATTAGCCATTTCAGATAATTGAGGACACTCTTCTTTGATAATACCCTAAAACTCAAAAAGTGGCAGTTTCCTAAAGGTTAGTTATAATGTGGAACGTGAAACCATATATTTAAACTCTGTTACAAGAATATCCATTGGTCTATCTTGCATTTTGAGGGGATCTTTTACCCAGCATGATTTTGTAAAATAAAACACGGGGTATTTGGAAAGTATTGTTTCCCTGAGTTATGCAGATCTTCCAAATGTTGACATATTTCATTATACAATGTCAAAAATTATTTTCACTAATATCACCACCAATCTCATCAGTAAAGTCTTTAAGTACTGGGAAACTACCAAGCTCACTGTGGTGGAGACAAGTTTCCCAAAATTCTAATTTTCACTCCTATTTTTCTCATTAGCAAAAAGCACCAACGGTCGTTTTTCTGTGACAGGTTCATGTCATACATTTTTTTAAATAAAATGTCGGCCAATGCCCAAGTCTGAGTAACCATCATTTTATGTTTAGCCATTTTTCCAAGAAATGATGTTCCGTGAGAAAAGCAGCTCGTTCAGCTTGCATCTCAAACAACTGCACAAGTGCTTTTACTCAAGGCAACTATTACACTTTTCTCTCTGCATCAGAAGTGCTTTATGCATATTTCCCATTTTTTACATAGAATATTTAAAAATATATAACCAAGTGTCAAGGTTCAATACAATTTATTTTACCATTCCATCAAGGACATTCTTAAGGGAAACTGGCTTTCTTTTCTCTTCTCTTCTTTTCTTTTCTTTCTTTCTTGCTTTTCTATCTTACTTGTTTGGTTTTTACTGCGAATGCATGGCAGTGAGAGAATACAAATATTCCTAGTACAATTTGGCGCCACTGCCTTGAGTCATGCTGAGATGCCAGCAATTTTAACCACCGTTGCTTTGTACCATTAGTGCAAATGTTGACACAGAGAAACAGTATTATAAGATTGTACCATCTTAGTATTATAGTAAAAATAATTTAGACCTTACAGACTCCAGAGCGGATCTCCTCAGAAATCTATTGACCACACTTGGTAAGTATTGCACAAGACAACTGAAAAAACATCTAGCCACAAGTCATCTTCTGGGAAGTTTGCATATATATAAGGACAATATAAATGTGAAAGATTGAGCATTTCTGGAAAGATGTTTCCCCAGTCACTACGCAAGAAAGAAAGAAAGAGAGAGGAAGAAAGAAAGAAAAATCTTATTGAGAGCTGTATTAAACAAATGAATCACGTCCATGGTCTCTCCTGAGAGAGAAAAACTTTGGCTGCCATGATTTGCCATGAGACCATACAGCTCTTTCATAACACCTGGTATCCCTATTATTGTCTAGCTATGACTTTGGACTGAGGGCACCCAATATAGTAGCTCATAGCAACCAGAATGTTATAAGGACATTAATGCAAGAGCTCTTGTGAAACAGAGATTAACGAGAACTTAGACTCCCTCTCTCCAAAATTTCAAAGTAGAAATTTTAAAAAAAGAATCACAAAAATAGACACATGGATCAATAGAACAGAATAGAAAACCCAGAAATGAACCCACAAGTATGTGGTCGATTAACCTTTGACATAGCAGGAAAGAATAGCCAATGGGAAAAAGAATGTCTCTTCAACAAAATGGGAAAAGCAGACAACAACATGCAAAAGAATGAAACTGGGCCACTTTCTTACACCATACACAAAAATAAATTCAAAATGGATGAAAGACCTAAATATGAGACCTGAAACCATAAAAATCCTAGAAGAGAACACAGACAGTAACTTCTTTGACATCAACCATAGCAACATCTTTCTAGATATGTCTCCTGAGGCAGGGGAAACAAAAGCAAAAAGCATTGCACTACTAATCAACAACACAAGAAACGACAGGTGTTGGCTAGGATGTAGAGAAGAAGGAACCCTCTTGCACTGTTGGTGGGAATGCAAATTAGTGGTGCCACTCTGGAAAGTAGTATGGAGTTTCCTCAAAAAGTTAAAAATAGAACTATCTTATGATCCAGCATTGCACTACTACGTACTTACCCTAAGAATACAAATATACTAATTCAAAGGGATACAAGAACCCTGATGTTTATAGCAGTATTATGGAAACAATAGTCAAATTATGGAAACAGCTCAACTGTCCATTGACTGATGAATGGATAAAGAAGATATGGTATATATACACAATGCAATATTATTCAGCCATAAAAAGAATGAAATCTTGCCATTTGCAATGACATGGATGCTGCTAGAGAGTATTATGCTAAGTGAAATAAGTTAGAGAAAGACAAGTACCATATGATTTCATTCATATGTGGAATTTAAGAAACAAAACAAACGAGCAAAGGGGGGAGAAAGAGAGAGGGAGGCAAACTAAGAAACAGACTCTTAACATGGAGAACAAACTGATGGTCACTAGAAAGGAGGTGGGTGGGGGATGGGAGATTAACTAGGTGATGGGGATTAAGGCGTGAACTTGCTGTGACGAGCACCGGGTGATGTATGGAAGTGCTGAATCACTATATTGTACACCTGAAACTAATATAACACTGTATGTTAACTAACTGGAATTTAAATAGAAACTTGAAAAAAAGAAAAACATAACTAGAGGAAAGAAAAGAATCAGCAAGTGTAGATGACATAGAAGCTGAGAGGGAAAAAAACATTCAGATCAGAAATGGGGTAGTCACGGGGCACCTGGGTGGCTCAGTTGGTTAAGCATCTGTCTTTGGCTCAGGTCATGATCTCAGGGTCCTGGGATCGAGTCCTGCATCGGGCTCCCTGCTCAGTGGGGAGTCTGCTTCTCCCTCTCCCTCAGCTCCTCCCCCCACCCCCACAACTTGTACTTTCTCTCAAATAAATAAAATCTTTAAAAAAAAAAGAAAAGAAAAGAAGGAAATGGGGGTAGTCAGGGCTGTAATATGTCACAAGCATATAAAAGCTATAATAAGCTGAAGTTACAAGAAAAGAGACACAAAGAGTGTCTCTATTGGTCGGTAGAGCTGGCAGAAGCAATAAGAGACAAAGAAGAACCAGGTCTCCATGATGGTAGAGGGCAACCAACACCTACTCAAAGGCTAACTAGAAAATCCAGTTCTTAGAGTTGCCGTGCCAGGCTTCAGCTCTTAGCTGAGATTCTTTTTGTCTATGTATTTCCTTCCAAGAACTGTTTTTTTGTTTGTTTGTTTGTTTGTTTGTTTGTTTGTTTTGTTTTAATAACTTGAGTGCTCCTTGTAACCACTGGAGCCCAATTAACTCCAAACTACTGGGGAAGGCATCATGCTAGGTGTTTCCCCATCATTATCTCAATTTAAGTCCTATTTCTCATTTAAGCATGTATACCAACGATGCTCCCACACACCAGGTGCAATGGGAACAAAGTTGACAAGATTTCCATTTCCACAAGCCATGAAATACACAAAATACAGAGGCGAAAAGGCCAGAGGGAACTGTGTAATTGGAGAATTTGTTACTTTTTCCTCCTGGTTCCAAAAAAGAAAAACAATTGAACTACAAACCATTAGGGTAATAAGACAAGTGGATATTCCTTTAGTTACAAAAAACACAAATCCAGTTGAATTAAATTAAGCAAACAGGGAGAATTTGTTATAAACTGCAGGGACATCTCATAGAAGCTTAAAGAGATGCTCAGCCTCAGAAAGAGCCTGGATGTCTTCTGTGTCTCCATTATATTTCTCTATGTGTAACCACTGCATTCTTCTGTCCATGCACCCTACCTTCCTGTTTCCCTGTCTCTCTAGCAGAATAAGGCTAGTCACAACTCCTGAGTTTGCAGGTCACAGTCGACTTCCCAGGGAAATTGCATCAATTTCCCCCCTCCTTGCTTTCTTCATTCCCTCTACTCTTCATCCACCTCAATTCCAAATTTGTAGGAAAAGTACTCTGATTGGTCTAGCTGCGGTCAAATATTCATTGTTGGTACAATGAACTGCAACTGACTGGCAGAGTCAAGGAACTACCTAACACAAAATGGAAATGGTAGTGGAATGACGTGAGGGTTGGGAAGTGTTTGGTTTTATCACCACGGATCACCAGATGGAGCAATTAGAAGAGGGGTGGTGGTGAACGCCCTACAATGGATGAACCATATATCACCACCACATTAACCAAAACAACTCTTAAGTGATTCCAAATTGGTGAGGCCCCATCACATGGCTTTGGAGAAGGACATTCCAGATCTACCACCCTCAAAAAACAAACAAACAACAACAACAACAACAAAAACCACTTTCTGACACCCAGCAATAATGTCAAAATATGGATTTGAGAAAACTCTCCCTTTGCAGACTCCCCCCTGCCCCTCAGTGTGCCTTATGCTTTACTAGACCTGGGCTGGCCATCCCCCATGCAATGCCCCACATCCCGAACCTGTTCTTTTCCTTTCCTTTCACCCAAGTATTATCTATCTGTTCTATATTGCAGCCTTTTGCTTCATGATAACAGCTGGAAAAGTAACCTGTGTAAGAGTTTTAACGGTCTGATACTGTTAACCATTCCAAATAAAATAAATGCTTATTAGATGTATATGATTTCTCATTTTAGAGAAGTGGTTCTGACAGTAGCAACACTGGGCCAATTTAAAAAGAGGACACTTTAAGAAAGGAGGCCCATCAGTGTGCTACTTATAATGCAACCCATTTCTCCTAAAATGGAGATCTTGATCTTCCCTTCTATTTCCATTCCAAACAGTAGTCTTGTTTTCCAGAACTACTTTGTAATTGCTGTCTCTGTGTTTGCACATCTTAGCCATCACACTGTGTTCTTTGCAGAATAAATAATATTATAAACCAGAGGCACTGCATGCAAAATCCCAAGGAGTCTGTGTTTGTGCAATACCTTCTAACATCCTAGAGAGTGAACAAATTCAGTATTTAATGAGAGCTGAGAGAGTTTTCAAAGATGGGAGTTTTCCAAAATTTGCAGTCTCTGTCCTCTTAAAATGCAAATATACAAATGTCCAGTAAGAACTGGTTTTTTAAAAAGGAACATTGGTGTTTACGTGCATTTTAATAAGTATTACCCATACTTTGCAGCTCCCTTCTCATTTAAGGGGCTGCAAATCATCTTAGAAACTGACCTACTTAATCTAAAATTCTGTCTGTAACTATGGTACAGTAACCAACGAAAGGAGATTATAAATTATTCTGTCAGAGCTTCCAGTTCATTCTGTCAGCTATAACGTCTGTAATCAGATCGTAGACTTTAATCCTATTTATCTCTAGCACAAAAAGACGGTATGTCTTACCAGTTAGACTATGGACTCATAACCAGACTTCCTAGATTTAAATCCTTCAGTCGGTTGGGAGGCTTAGGGAAAGTTGCTTAAACTCTCTGTGCCTCAGTTTCCTCACCTGCAAAATGGGAATAGTACCATTATCCACTCATGATTATTGTGAAGATGAATTAACATTGCAAGGCTCTTAGAATAGCATTGGCAGTCCTAGGGGTTAGTTACTGTCACACTAACTTTATAACCTCCACTGTCTCTTGGTTACCTCTGATGAAGACTCTTCCCTTGACCTAATCTTAACCAGCCTCCTATGAGCTCTCTACTGGACTAGGCCAGACCTTGGGTTTCCCTCTTTGTCCTTGGTAGAATCCAGTTTGAACAAGAATTCTGCTAAATCAGTTTACTGATATCTTAACCCCCTCCCCGGCCTGCCTATAGCCAGAATTCTATTGAACCTGCTAGCCAAGACTCCTCCTTAACCCATAATGTTTCCTCTTAGTAATTTTCCATCCATGGACTTCCCCACCTTCCTTGGCTTGCCCTTATTGGAGTCAGAGTTGAGTCAGATCTATCTCCTCAACTACAGAAGTCCGCTGAGGTAGCCCCCACTTGAGTAAAGTCTGCCTTACCATCTCTAACAAGTGTCATGAACAATTTTTTCTTTAACACTGCCTTGTTTTTGTCTTTAAATAATCAATCATCCTTGCGCAGTGTGGGAGGAGAGACACATTTTTGAGATGGCTCTAGTATTTTACTTTGTCTCTAATAATTTAATCTAACTTGCTAATATTTAGGATTTGGTGGTGCAATGGTTACACAGGAGAGTTGAAAAGGAGCACGTGATTGCTGTGAGAATGAGAACAATGGACAGCAGGAATTACCTCTGCCAGAAAGAAACTGGCATTATCATAAAAATAATTTTAATTTTAATAAGGTTTCCATTGATTCTGTTCTTTACCATGTGGTTACAAACTCACTTGTTGAGATGCATGAATAAGGAATATAATAGCTAAATCTCCCAACACGTCGTTAAGAGCTTTGCTAAGGTTGACTGCCTCTACAGGAATGCTACCAGTTTCCCCCTAGATAGGTTCTATTCTATTATTCTGTAAGGAGCATGGAAAAACATTTCTTGACTGAAGGACTTTTAATGACCACACAGTTGTGGGAAAGTGCTAAAACCCAAATCATTCAGGTAGATACATGCGTATTTACTGCTCTGTTAGTCCACTCCCCAAAGAATATCTCCAAGTGACAACAAATATTAAAAAGTCACATTGAAAAACTACATTGTTTAGTCTTTAGAAGAAAAATAGAGGGGATATGAGTCAGCATGTTAAATGTTGGGCTCTCTATTAAAACTTTTACAGACATACATAATGTTCCTAATCTTACCCTAAGCAAAGCATCTAGGAACCTATTCAGTAACTTCAAACAACACCTGTGGGGTTCTGTAGCTGCAGAGCCTAAGAAGGGGTTCTGATATGTATACTTTACCAAGGGAACGCTTTTTAGGAAAAACCTGAATGTAAGGAGGGGAAGGAGCAATATAGAAAAGAGCTGTGTAAGGATATGGTCCCAGGTAAAAGCTGGGAAAAATAGGAAAAAGTGGAAATGAGTCAGTCCTTGGTTACCCTTGGAGAAGGGAGGGTATAACCTCTCAGGGGTCTCCAGTGAAATAGCCCTACTTGGCCCAGGTCAGGTCTCTGGAGAAAGTCACAGCTCTAAGCTGTTAGCCAAGGCACTCGCAGCTGCTGAAGGATGGCTGCCCCAGCCTATGAAAGGCATCTGGGCTGGAAACATCTACCACCCTACTCCTCACTGTTCTTCAGTGATGCTTTTTAGCACATGACAGTAGGGACTTCGTTTTGTGCATGCTTCATATCCCTGGTACTTCTCACAGTGTCTAGCTATGGTAGGTTTTTAATAAACTGTTTCATTGATTTAAATTACATGGTGAGAACAGCCTATTGAATTTACAGAGCAATGACTGAAAAGAGTCATTTAAATTCAGATTTTATTTTGCACACTTGCTAAGTAACATTGTGGTGTTTTCCTTCATGCCCTTGTTCCTACCCCAGCTGCTTACATTTTACATTGCTCTCTGCGTATCAGTAAGAGAGGAAGGAAATGTGGTCTTGTGGTTGGAAGAGTAACTTGAGAACCCAGAGATTCTAGCGTGACCTCTCTTTTATTGGACATTCAAGTGAAGTCAGTGAACCTCTCAAAGCCTCCAGTTTTGGGAAGGGAGGTAGTAAATTCTTAAAATGGTCTGTTTACTTCAGATGAACTATATCTTTCGAATGTCTCTTCTTATGTTAACCCTTTTCACGTTATACGCTGTGAATGAGAACCATCTTAAACACCTTTCTACAGGAGAGAGGAGTCTAGAAGTTCTCATGTTTAGAGAACACATTCCTGGAAACTTAGAATCAGCTTACACACTCTGTGGTGGATAGAGAAGAGCTAAGATGAGTTTGTCTTTTATTATCCACCTTAATGCACATGGGCAAACTGGCCTCATTCTGTATATACATAGAGGGTGGGCAGAGATCTGAGGGGTGAATCTGATAAGGTTACTGCCAAAGGGACGTTGCTTCCTCACTAGCAAGGGCCCTGGGCCTCTTTGACTCTGCTCTGGATTTTGTCCACCCTTCTCCTTAGACCTAGAGAAACTGATGACCAGTTTCTCCCTGTCTATAATCATCTGGCCATGCATACCTATAGAGTGGGGGCGACATCACATTTAAGAAAGTTCTAATTTTTTGAAGGAATGAAATAGGTTGGCCAAAATATCATGGTATCGAAATTATGTAACTGAAGGCCTTAAATCAAGAGAAAATCGGGGAATAAGGGCCAATCAGAAAAACGCAAAGATCTTATTGCATAGGATGTATAAAGCCAAACACCAATGGAACTAATAGCCTAATTAAAAATGTTTGCTCGTAAATTAACATCTAGATTAAATTACGAATTAATAAAGGCTTTTATAACCACAAATTATGCCAGGTATTTAACTCACAAATAATCGTCTGGCTCCACCAGGAGTGAGGACTTAGGGGTGGAAACATAGAGGGCTTTGGAAACTGATTTACAGAGAGAATTTCTTTCTTTCTTTCTTTCTTTTTTAAAGATTTTATTTATTTATTAGCGAGAGGAGGGAGAGAGTGAGTGAGAGAGCGAGAGTACAAGCCAGGGAGAGAGGCAGAGGCAGAGGGAGAGGAAGAGGAAGAGGCAGACTCCCCGCGGAGCAGGGAGCCTGACGTGGGGTTGGATCCCAGGGCCCTGGGATCACGGCCTGAGCCGAAGGCAGCCGCTGAACCGCCCGAGCCACCCAGGCGCCCCTAGAGAGAGGATTTCTTTTCTTTTCTTTCTTTTTTAAAAAGATTTTATTTGTTTATTTGAGAGAGAGAGAAAGCACGAGAAGGAAGAGGGTCAGAGGGAGAAGCAGACTCCCTGCTGAGCAGGGAGCCCGACGCGGGACTCGATCCTGGGACTCCAGGACCATGACCCGAGCCGAAGGCAGTCGCTTAACCAACCGAGCCACCCAGGCGCCCCTCGAGGGAGTATTTCTGAAGTTGACTCTGCATGTGTGTGTTTTTTTATTACGAGTGTAAATGCCTCCATGTGTGAGGTGAGAGGGAAAGCTGGGTTCGGGGAGAAAGCTGGGTTCAGGGAGAAAGCTGGGTTCAGGGAGAAAGCTGGGTTCAGGGCGCCAGGGACGAATAAGCACAGGATACTTTGGAAGCAAGAAAACAGAGACTTCATAGACCTCTAAGGATCACTCTTAAGTATTTCAAAAAATTTCCTACCCTGTTGTTTGTTTTCCTCTCACAGACCCGGTAGAAATCAGATTCTCCTCTCTGGAAATTGATGCTCAGGGGAGGAAAACGAGAAATCCCATCATTATACGGTGTCAGGGTCCGATGGAGAATTCTACCTACCCCGTTATCATACCACGGTAGGGCTAGATGGCAAATGGGTGTGGGGCAAGGAAAACTGGTTTCTACTGGTTTCTCTCGTCTCAAGCAGGAGAAGCTTACCCATTGAAAGATTTTGTTCCTTACATACATCACACCCAGTGTCCAAACCCTCTCCTTCTTTAGCCTCTAACCTGCCTCAGGTAGTTTCCTGCTAAGGATAGTTCTCAGGAATGGGTATAGAGATACCTGCAAACAAGTTGAGGACATTTGGGGTCATCACTGCTGTGTACGTGGATGCTGGGGTAGAAGGGACATTAGGAAGAGAGAAAATACGGTAGAATCGTAGTAGTGCTCATCAGAATTGGCTTCCCTCTCGGTCTTGGGCACACAGAAACACTTTTCAGCCTCCCTGGAACTTAAGGGGCCCATACACGAGCTCTGGCCGATGAATTGAGAGTGGGAATGATGTGTGTTATTTCTAGTCTCTAGCGGTTGAGAGCGCATATGTGTTCTCACTCTGGCTCATCCCCTGCTTCAGTGTTGCTGGAAGTCTTGTGTTTCAGGTGGAGTAGCTGCTGTAAGATGAAAGCAACCTGATTGCTAAGTCATCACTTGGAAGGGAGCTGCCCTGAAAAGCTACTGGACCCACAGTACACTTTGCATGAGTGAGTGAGTCGAGTGAGGGTTTAGGGTTTGTTTATGGCCGCAAATGCAGAGCTTCTCCTGACTCATACAGAGAAAGATGAAGAAACAGATGCAAGGAGGTACCTCCTCCCAGCCCTGCTCTCCTCTTTCCAGACACACAAAGAAAACATCTCTATTCTAGAAAAGGCAGAAAAAAATCTTCAGTGAAGGTGGACCTTAATATCTGTCTGCTTTTGTACTTTTATAGTAAGGATGTACTTCCTATGCAACTTTTAAAATAAAAAAAGTTACCCAAAAAAGTCTTTAGGCAACTTTAAGAAGGCTT
Organism: Callorhinus ursinus; assembly: GCF_003265705.2. Lineage (NCBI taxonomy): Eukaryota > Metazoa > Chordata > Mammalia > Carnivora > Otariidae > Callorhinus > Callorhinus ursinus. The sequence goes on along the minus strand of NW_027397066.1, from coordinate 61,689,919 downwards.
CATAATGAGGAATTTGGAAGACCTCCACATCCCTCAAAAATGTTTCCTCCATTTATAGAAAGATTTATTTGGGTCACCAAGTGCCCATTTTAAAAAATGACTCAGTGAGGCAACGTAAACAAAGTGAGTTCCTGGATCGGTATGATTTTGAATCACAAATGCTGGCTGATGCTGCCTGAAGTCACTCAGCCTCGGGTCAGCTTCATTTGGCAGGTTGTTGGTGTAGAACACCTAACTCCCTCCAGTTGGTCAACCCTGGCTTTTTGTTCTCTCACAACGACGAGCAACAAGACCCAAAACTTCTTAAGCAAAATGAAGTGGTTTACACTGATAAAGTGTATTTCCGGCTAGCAGCCTGAGACGCTTTGTGGGAGGGGTAGGATATAAAATAAGATCGTCCCTAATAAGTGCTCCTGACTTGTAAAAAAATAAAATAAAATGTGGGATGATCACTCTGTTGAGTAAAGCACAAGAAATTAGAGAAGCTAGTTTGAACGCATTGCATGGGACATCAGCTCATCGGACTCTGTGAAAATGACCTTCTTTAATACGGTGGGTGGCACTAGCAACTGAATACGACGATAAAATTGGCTTCATAAATTCTGCTTCACAACCTTGGCAGCACTATGAGGCCTAGAGGCAATACTCCCAAGTCTCCACCTAAAAATACCTTCACAGACACTTCTATTTGTCAGTAAACATTGAAGAGAAAGAGACCCAGATAGAGGAGAAACCTGAGCTCTCCTTCCTCAGCTCTGCCCACTCAACTTCTCCCTCTCTGCTGCCAACGCTGAGTTCCCTCTTCCCCAAACGATGCAAACTTCTCTAATCAGTAATGTATTCTCCTCAGTTGCTTAACTGCTCACACTTGGGTAGGAATAAAGTTCTCTCTGGGAGTTACCACAACCAGGAATTTTCCCTGTTAAGGCTTTTATCTCTACTTACAGAGCCATAAAGCTTTTTGACCCATTATAGGGATTTTTACACATCAATACTCGGAATGTTTGAGGGATAAAGGGCCCATGAAATCACACAGGATTATTAGTAGGGTGGCCCCAAAATGGGAGCTAATCAAGATTCCAGGGTGAAGGTAAAAAAAAAAAAAAAAAATCACAGCTCTGCGGGTGCCTGGGTGGCTCAGTTGGTTGAGCGCTCAGCGTGGAGTCTGCTTGAAGATTCTCTCCCTCTGCCCCTCCCCCCACTCACGCATGGGGGCTCTCTCACTCTCTCTCAAATAAATAAAATAAATCTTTAAAAAAAAAAAGAAATCAGCCCTGTGAGTCTCTCCTCGAAATGCACCCTGCTCTCCCACCGAAGATCTGACAGGCTTCCGGGAGGCCTGTCCCCAGGAATCCTCAGTAGTAGCCAAGTTTTCCCCCTACCCTGGACCCTGCCTTGCCCTCGTGGGGATCTCTCCAGAACACCCTTTCTTCTAGCTCCCGGGCCTCCCCTCTCTCAGCTGGCTGAGCAGGAGTTTGCACTGCCTTCCCTATTTCCAAATTTTAACATTTCTCCTGCCTATGTTCTTAAGAACTGAGATGCATAGTTTACTTTTTCTAGGAAATCTTATTTTATTTGCATTATGGAAATAGATTTTTATACTACTCTTTTCTGAAATTTTGGAATGCTCTGATTTAATAAGGAAATGCCCTAAATTACTCAGAATATAAAAGAATGAGATTGTTATATTTTTCAAAGCCTCATGTTAGCATCCATTATTAGAGGGCCCAGAATCCCCCAATTCCCCAGCCAAGTGCATATACATGTCATCACACCTTTTTCACATTAAAATTGATCCTAGTACCAATTCCAGCATGTATAGGGGTTCCCCACATGCCAACAAGCAATTCTGACACTACCTACCTGGAGATAGCATCAGACTCCACAGGCTAAGGCTTCCGTCCTTCTAAGTCTGCCCTTCCCACACATGCGCCAGACGCAAGCCTAGGTGATTTCCTGTGCTTCTGATCCATGGCTACAGATTGGAGTTTCCCACAACCCTCTCCTTGAGTTCCATTAATTTGCTAGAGTGGTTCACAAAATTCAGAGAAACTTTTTACTTACCAGATCACAGGTTTGTTATAAAAGGATATAACCCAGGAATAGCCAGATGAAAGAGATGCACAGGGCAAGGTATGGGGAAAGGGCACAGAGCATCCATGCCCTCTCCAAGCACAATACTCGCTCCCCAAATACCTGTGTGTTCACCAACCCAGAAGCTCTCTGAACCCCCCATCCTTTGGGGGGGTTTTTTTTGGAGACTTCCTTACATAAGCACAACTGATTAAATCATTAGCCACTGGAATGATTCAACTTCCAGCTCCTCTCATGGTGGTCATGGCTTGGAACTCAAAGTTCCACACCTCTAATCCTATGATTGGTTCTCCTGGCAAGGAACCCCCTTCCTTCAATACTTTCCAGAAGTCACTTCATTAACATAACAAAAGACATCTTGATCCTTCTCAACCCTGAGGAACTGACAAGGGTTTGGGCAACTGTGAGCCAGGAACTGTGGAAGACCAAATACATATAAGAAATATATTTTGGCTATTCAGATGACCAAAATATAGTTCTTATAAGTCATAGTATCACACACATGTTGTGAAGACTATTTCATTAGGCCTGAGTAATTATAATGAAGTTAAACTGGTCTGAAAGTACAGACACTGTGACTCACTTGATACTTAAATCCAATTCCAACTTACTTTGCTAAAACAAGTATTTGTTTTTATTCTCCATCTGTTTCTGTGTTACATCTTATTATCTCCAAAAATAATGTAAAACTTTTAGAAAAGCCTGCATAAAATTTCCATTGAGGAAAATGGATTTATTGCCTGTGTTGTAAAATTTGAACTAATTTGAGTAATAAATAATGATTCCTTCAAGTTTTCTAAGTATTTATTTTTGGAACTAAAATTCCAAAAATTAGATGGACTAATGGGTGTTTTTTTAATTTAAAATATCTGAAAAACATGACTACTTGATATAACCACCCTGATGATTTCCCTGTCACAACTTTACTTTGCTATGTTATTTGAGTAGCTTAAAACTTATGAATCTTGGGCAATATACAATATACTGTAGATGTTAAAAACAAGACAATAGGCCCAAAAGGGAGTCACTTAATGCTAAGCCCCATGTCACCAAACTGACAATTATAGTTTCAGCTCTCCCAGAAATGGACTCTCAAACCAATCAATCAGAAATCACTTGTTAGGTAATCTGCCTGATAGACCCTGCCATCCCCTAAAGGAAAGTGAATTTGCCATAACCATTCGCTTTTTTGTCTAGTATAACTTCCTTGTTCCAACTCCCATCTGTCCATAAAAGTCTTTCATTTTGCACAGCTCTTCGGAGCTCCTTTCTGGATGCTCCTGACTTATGAATTATTGAATAAAGCCAGTAATGTTGTTGAAAACCGACCTCAGCGCCTCAGAGCCAAAATAAACCTCGAGGACAGAGTTTGGGATAAAGAGGAACAATAGCTCTTTATTGCTTTGCTGGGCAAAGGAGGCTGCAGCAGCCTTCGGCCTTCAAAAGCTGCAAGTCTGCCCAGAGCAAGGGGCTGGGTGTATTATAAGGAAATACAGGAGCTAGCCAGTCTCCACTGGAATTATCTGTGTGCTGCTGGCCTGGTTGGTTGTTTTCAGGGTGGTATGGGGTTCCTGAAACAAAAGGCTAAGAAGGGAGGAGGGGAGGTTTGCAGAAGAGAGGAAAAAGGTGACTTTAAAATCAAGCTTCGGGGCATCTGGGTGGCTCAGTCACTAAGCGTCTGCCTTCAGCTCAGGTCATGATCCCGGGGGTCCTGGGATCGCGACCCCATTGGATTCCCTGCTCGGTGGGAAGCCTGCTTCTCCCTCTCCCACTCCCTCTGCTTGTGTTCCCTCTCTTGCCGTGTCTCTCCCTGTCAAATAAATAAATAAATTTTAAATTTAAAAATAAATAAATAAAAAATAAAAAATAAAATCAAGCTTCACGGAAGCATTAGTGCAGCCATTTTGATTTTTGGTTCAACCTTACGCTTTTAAGCGGTTTCAATTTCATCTTTAAAATGTATTCAGTTGAAATTTGTTTTTTAGTATAGGTTACACATTAGCCTATGTAGTGTCATTTATAACCAATACAACAAGAGGCTGTGTTATTAGAATATGTGGAGTCACCCAGAATAATAAACGGACTGATGCAGAAACTGGACCTGGCCTAAAATTCCGCACCACCCCCAATATCACACGAATAATCCGAGGTGTGAACTAGGAGGTACAACAGAAGAAATGGGGTTTCTTGCCTCTATTTTCCTCTTTCATGGTGTGAGTGAGTGTTGAAGACCAATGAAATGGTCAAAAGGGAGACAGCAGGGGAGAAGCAAGAAGAAACATCGAAGTTGCAAAAAAATAAATTCAATAGCCAGTCCCTTAATAAATCATTATTAACGGTGCTCTCAACTATTGATTAACCAAACAAATGAAAGGAGAGGGAGTTCCTCTATTAGTCTGCTAGGGCTGCTAGAGCAAAGTAGCACAGTCTGGATGGCTTAACAACAGATTTTTTTCCTCTCACAGTTCTGGAGGTTAGAAGTCCGAGATCAAAGTGTTGGCCGGGCTGCTTTCTTCTTGAGGCCTCTCTCTTTGGTTTGTAAGATGGCTGCCTTCTCCCTGTGTCTTTTTATCATCTTCCCTCTGTACATCTCTGTGTTCTAATTTCCTTTTCTTTTTTGTTAAGCTTTTAATTTTAATTCCAGTATAGTGAACATAGAGTGTTCTATTAGTTTCAAGTGTACAATACAGTGATTCAACAATCCCATACATCACCCAGTGCTCATTGTGATAAGTGTTCAGTCTCCTCCATCTAGTTCACCCATTCCCCCTACCCACCTCCCCTCTGGTAAGCATCAGTTTATTCTCTAGAGTTAAGAGCCTGTTTCTTGGTTTGTCTCTCTTTCTTTTTTCCTTTGCTCATTTGTTTTATTTCTTAAATTCCACATATGAGTGAAATCTTATGGTATTTGTCTTTCCCTGACTGAACTTATTTTGTTCAGCATTATACTCTCTAGCTCCATCCATATCATTGCCAATGGCAAGATTTCATTCTTTTTATGGCTGAATAATATTCCATTGTGTATGTGTGATATAGACATATCACACCTTCTTTATCCATTCATCTATCTACGGACACCTGGGCTGCTTCCACAGTTTGGCTATTGTAAATAATGCTGCAGGAAACATAGGGGTGCATGTATCCCTTTGAATTAGTGTTTTTGTATCCTTTGGGTAAATATCCAGTTGCGCAATTGCTAGATTGTAGGGTAGTTCTATTTTTAAGTTTTTGAGGAAACTTCATACTGTTTTCCAGAGTGGCTGCACCAGTTTTCATTCCCACTAACAGTGCAAGAGGGTTTTTTTTCCTAACACCCTCACCAACACTTGTTGTTTCCTGTGTTTTTTATTTTAGTCATTCTAACAGGTGTGAGGTGATATTTTATTGTAGTTCTAATTTACTTTTCTTAAAAGGGCACTAGTCATATTGGATTAGAACTCACTCTAATGTTCATTTTAACTTAGTCACCTATTTAAAGACCCTATCTTCAAATACAGTCACATTTTGAGGTTCTGGGGTTTAGGACTTCAGCAGATAAGAGGAATTGTGTCCCCCATCAAATTTATAACAGAGTCCCAAGCAAACCACCTGCTGAAAACCACCAAAAATTCCATTTATAACATGCAAAGCATCTTTTTAAATGCATCACAGAGCTGAGAGAAAAAATATTTGTTTATACACACAGGCCAAAAACTAAAGTGGGAAACTAGGTAAATAAAGGGAGCAGAGAAAATGGTTTCACTTTGAGAGCACTTGTCAAAACCTGGTAAATATAAGCATCAGTTTTTTGTTTTTGTTTTTAAGTTTACAGGGAGCAGAGAACAAGAGAAACACAAGACCCACCCAAAGTGAGGAACCTAATAAAAGCTCCCTTAAACCAGAGGGATAAGCATTCAGTGTAAGGGTGAGCTAGAAATAAACCTGTCCCCTACTCATACCACCAAACCATGGATGGGACCACAAGGAAACTGTCACTCTTGAACCATGGTATTGGGTAGAGGGGAAATACCTCTTCTACCAGCCTCAAGCAGGTTTGTGGCCAGAATTACAGTGTTTTTGTTGCCCAAAAAATTCTAAAGCCTAGAATTCAAGTTAAAGTCTTATATTGGTCTTGTCGCCAGGTATCTGGCAGAATTATTCTGGTCACTGATTGCTGAATAAGAACCCACACTCCACCAAACTTGGTATCCTAAAACAACAGTGATATTATTATACTCATGGATTCTGTGGGTCAAGAATTTGGAAAGTGCACAACAGGGACAACTTGTCTTTGTTCCATTTCATCTGGTTCCTATCTGAGAAGACTGAGAGCAGGAGGTCACTCAGGGGCTGGAAGCTGGAATAATCTGTCAACTAGTTTCCTCTCATGTCTGGTGGTGGATGCAGCCTGTTGGCTAGGACCTCGGCTAAGGCTGTTGGCAAGAATACCTGCTTATGGCCTTTCCATGTGGTTCAAAGTGCAAAGCATCCCAAGAGAACCAGGGGAAAACTGTCTTGCCTTTTATCTCTGAACCTTGGACATCCCATAGAATCACTTCCACTCTAGTCACAAGCCCTCCCAGATTCAAGGAACAAAAACATAGACCCCACTTCTCAATGGGAGGAGTCTCAAAGTCACATTGTAAGCATATAGGATGCAATATACTATTGTCACCATCTTTAGAACATACAATCCGTCATCCAAAAGCATATGCAAATTCTTTCTAGAAAAGTATTTTTTCAACTCAGAATTCAAAGTATTTCTCCAGATAAAGTTCCAAAGAATAGCAGGTCAGGAATCACAAAATACATAAAATTCATAAAGAAGGCATTTTTATACAAGAGCTAGCAGAAACAACCAACAGAAGAACCAGACCCACAAACCTTCATATATATGGAATTATTAGACACAAAAAGTAAAATAACTATGTTTAGTATGTTCAAAGGAATAAAAGAAAGGTTCAAACATATGAAAATGGAAGAAAATACCATAGAAGTGACAAAGCAGATTTGAAAGAGAACCAATGAGAATTTCTATAAATAAGAAATATGAACATTAAAATTTAAAACTCAATGGGCAAGCTAAACATCATATTAGCCACCATTAAAGAAAAAAATATGAACTGGAAAATAGATTTGAGGAAATTGTGAAGAATGAAGCACAAAGAGTTAAAGAGATGTGAAATATAAAAGAGAGATTAACATGGAGGATAGAGGAAAAGGTCTAATATATACCTTAGGAGGAGAGAGAGAAAGAGGTAGAAGCAGTATTTGAAATGATAAGATCTGATAATTTTAGGAACCAATGAAAGACACCAGTCAACAGTTTTAGAGTTATCTATGCATCCAATGCAGGATATATAGGAGGAAATCTGCACCTACACATATCATAGTGAAACTGCAATCCACAAACAAACAAAAAAATATTTTAAAATCTATCCTTCCAAGGAATGACAATAATGATGATATCAGACTTCTCAATGGATACATGAAAGCTCTAAATCAATACAATGTTATCTTCCAATATGTCAATCTAAAATTATATATCTAGCAAAAGGTGAAATTAACACATTTTCAGAAACAAAAAAATGTAGAAAGAGTTTATCACCAATAGATCTTAACAAAAAATGTTCCAAAAGATTGAAAGAAGAAAAGTGATTCAAGATGGAAAGTCTAAAATGCAAGGATGAATGGTGAGCAAAGAAAGTAAATAAATCTAAATAAATATTGACTATATATTATAAACATACAGTTAAATTATATCTAAATATAATGTATAGAAACAGAAAATAATAATAATGTGTTATTGGGTTAAAATACCCAACAACAATTGTATATTAGTCAGGAGAGGGGTAATCAGAGCAAAAGTGTTCCAAAGATCTTCCTATTGTTTCAGAGGAAGTTAAAGATAGTATAAATTTCTAAAGTAACCACTAAAATAATAGAGATGGAATGAGTGGAATGAAAAAAATTGCTCAAATAATCAAAAAGTAGTCATGACAGAGGGAAAAAAACATAGATAATGTGGGACATAAAATCTTAGCAATGAATTACACTAGTAATCTCAGTAAATGTAAGTAAATGAACTAAATGCTCCATTCAAAAGGAAAATCTATTAGCCTGGATAACAACAACAAAGTCCAACTATGAGCTGTTTACATGTGTGCTGGCTCTTCTCTACTCTTCTCTGTCTAGCTCTAGGCCCAGGTCTATGTTTTGTATCCCTGAGATCCTTTGCTCTCTAACTTCTGGATGGGTTTGGCCAGTCGCTGATAGTGGCAGGTCACAGGGTGGGAGGAGAGAGAAGTAAGGGCATTAATTCCCCCAGTTTACCTCACTGCTGGGCCAGAGTTTTTCAGTGGTTGTGTTATCTCTACTTAAGATCACAGATCCTGCAGGTGTCCCCTTTCCCAGCAACAGTTTATATTGGGTTCTACTAATAGTGCTCTCTCTCTTTGACCCTTCAGGGCTAGAGTATAAGTGCTTTTCCCTGTTTCTAGTGTCTGAGTAGTTCACCATCTCTTATTGGTTCCGTTAATGCTGTCTATACCTCTGCAAAGAATTTCTTATTAAACTCTCTTTAATGAACATTTTGAGTGCACTGCCTCTTTATTTCCTATCAGAATCCTGACTCAACAGGAGACACACCCAAAACATAATAACACTGAAAGGCTGAAAATAAAAGGTTGAAAACGTTATAGCATGCAAATACCAACCAAAAAAAAAAAAAAAAAGCTGATGTCTAGTAAAATAGACTTTAAGATTTAAAAACAATATTAGAGATAAAAGAGATACATGATGAAAAATTCACTTTACCAGTAACATAATGTTACTACCATAGCATTAAATTATATGAAGTGAAAAAAATTTGAGAGAAGAATTAGATAAATCTGTCAACCTAATGGAGAGTAAAAAAGATAAGAATTAACCACAAATAAATGTTTTTAAAAAGTACACCATATTTTTGAATGGCTTTATAACAGGCCATTTATATTCCAAATTTTATATTTTCTAGATTAATATTATCCTTCGTTTGCATGTATCTTAGAAAATACTGATTGGCAGCAGAGAAAGGCAAGTACAAATGTAGAGAGTGGCCAGAGGAAGCCACTTTAAAAACTAATCTTGAAATAAATATGATTGTTAATATTAATATATCAACCTAGGAAAAATGTAAAAATTCCCAAATGTAAATAGATAAGAAAATAAGTTATGAAAGAGAAGCTAAAAATGGCTAAATAAATAGAAAAATATTCAAGCTTATTAGAAATGAAAGAAATAGAAAATAAAATGTTATTTTCATCTATAAAATTAACAAAAACATTTTTTTAATTAGATATCATATGCAAAGCTGTCTAGGATAAAATAGACACTGTCATGTATTGCTGGTAGAAGTAAAAATTAAGACAATTATTGAGTTTGTAACATTTAACCCAATAATTTGATTTCTGTGAATCTATCCCAGAAAATCTAAGTTAATGATAAAGATTTAGGTACAAAAAGAGAATGTTATTTATAATATATATTTTTTGATTAGAAGCACTCTTCTTCTCCTTCTCTATCCTTTCCCTTCTCTTGCTCCCTTCCATTCAATGGTTTACTTCCAGAGCAATTCAATCCAAAACCCATTAGTTTGGGGCTCAGCAAGGTAGGTATCTTCAGGGGTGATTGGGGAAGAAATATGGTAGCTCACCTGGGATGGCAAAGTACCACTGGAGTGGGGAAGGGGGCTGTGCAGGGGAATGACTCAGGTTAGGACACAGGAGCCCCAGCAATGAGAGAAGAGCATCTGTGGGAGAGCAGGGTATCGTAGCTCAATCAGAGTGAGGAGGGCATTTGCAGGGATGAGAGTTTGATAGTAGTTAGTGGCCATGATTACATACAGAGGATTGAGCAAATAAGTAAATATATCGAGGATAAGGGAGCCAGGTTTCCCACTGCCAGAGAAACAAGTTATAATTATAGAAAGGGAGAATATAAGAATGAAGTATTGGCTTAGAATTGGGGATATTGGTTGTGAACTCATGGCTTTCAATACAAAGAAATAGATACAGAAAACAAAAATAAGTATATCTATAAATGCATGTATATATATGTATATACATTTTGAGGGTCTAGGAGCAGTGTCGCCCTGATAGCAATGAGCCCACTAGTGCCCAAAGGTTAGTTTCTAAATACTCTTCTTCACTAAAAGGAAACAAGGCTCTTTGGAGAAATAGCTGATTCCAGTGCTGGGGCAGGGAATACACAATGAGGCTGGAGCATCTTGTGGCAAAAAGTAAGGAAGGGTTCAGAGAATAATGGGAATATCTCAAAAAGATACATAAGTCACTGACTAAAATAGAGTAACATGAGTCTGTACTCATCCACATGCTCTAGACAAAAAGATTAATTCACCATTTGAAAAGGCTATTTACATAGTCTCCAAGATCTCTTCACAAAATATTTATTAATTATAAGGAGGGGGGGAGTAACCATGGACTAGAAAGGTCTGGGACATACCACCTTAACAAAATGATGAAAGTTAATATCACTAGTGATAGGATACAATGAGAAGAACACAACATTGCTTCTGGAATATGCCTACCAGAGATGCATGACTTGAATCCAATCATGAGGAAATATCCAACAAACCCACACTGTGGGACATTTTACACAATAACTAACTTGTAATTTTCAAAAGGATCAAGGAAATGAAAGTCAAGAAAGGGTGAGAAAGCGTTCCAGATTGAAAGAGGCTAAAAAGACATGACAACTAAGCATGGTGGTTTATTCTGGACTGAATCCTTTTAGTATTAAATATATATATATATATTATTGGAACAACTAGTGAAACTTGAATAAGGTGTGAGGCTTAGATGGTAGTAATAGGCCAACTTTACTTTCCTAATTTTGGTGGTTGTATTATGGTAATGTAGGGAAATGTCCTGGTTTATGGGTAATACACACTAAAGCATTTGAGGAGAGGAGATGTTTAAACATCATGTTGGCAACTTATCCTCAAATGATTCAGGGAGAAACGTTCTTTGTTCTGTTCTTTCAACTTTTCTATAAAGTTGAGAGTGTTTCCAAATAAAAAGTTTTAAAATATAGAAACAATCTAAATATCAAATAGCCTGGAAAGCACTCCATAATCCGGTTCCAAATTCTCTAACTTCATCTCTTACCAACCCCCAGCACTAGCCCATTCCAACACTCAACTTTTGCTTCAGTGTTCTCTCACCTTAGATACGTGGTGCGCTTTAGCTAGACCACATTTCATCCCTTTCTGCATCTGAATAACTTCCATTTTCCTTCAAGATTCAATCCCAAAGATTTCCCCTAGAATACTGTCCTCTCTTCGCCAGCTGTGGTTGGCTGTTCCTCCAGCTCTCACAGCATCTCAGGCTTCTCTTGATCAGCACGGAGCACAATCCTGATCATGATTAACACAACCACCCCTTCCCCTCTGAGCTTCTTGAAGCAGAGACTGTGTTTTCTTTAACTGACAATCCTCATTGCCTGACTTTGAGTAGGTTCTCATAAGTCTTTGCTAAATTAAAGGATAAATGAGCAGATGAACTGCTCTTTCTGCAAGTCCAGTCCCTTCTCCCCAATCCTTTCTCTATGGAATAGCCAGAGAGACTCATGCTTCTTTCTCCCGAAATGTCTCTCAAAGTTTAACATTATGCCAGATGCAAAGGGAAAATATTGAAGAGATTTACATCTACTTTTGAGGAGCAGGCTATGAAGGGTGAATTTGGGGCTGAGAGTCAATAAATTGATCACTGGCACAGGGCATATGGTAAGTCTTTCAGGACTCATTAATTGATAGAGATAGGGTGCCCCGAAGGCACTATCATTTCAGCAAAACCTTAAAATAGATATTTTAATAATTAGGATCTGTAAGAATCATAACATGTGTCTATGCTTTTTTAATAGACGGGTATTATTTGGTGGGCCCATGGCTTTGGAAATTGCTGGCACAACACCAAAGCCTTTCAGGAATTAATAAACAAAAAGGTAGCGAACAAATACCTTTGCATATACAGTGCCCTTTACAACTTGCCTATGTTCTTTCCAGACTCCTTTCACTAGTATTTCTCCATATTCTTCTTATAGTCTAACCAAATCAAAATAAGGTGAATTCCTTCTCATCCTTCAAGACCATATTCAGATTCATTCTTCTTTCCTAAGTTTTTCCTGACCATCCAAGCATAGCTATTCATTCCGTCTTCTCTATTCCCACGGAAGAATGGGTATAGAATAAATGTAAATTCCTATTATGGAGGGGAAGGGATAAATATTTACAGACTTTGAGCACTGTCCTAAGTACTTTATACTCCTCTAATTCTATAAACTCTAATTCTGTAAATTCTACTAAAAAGTAGCTACTATTAGTATCTCCATTTTGCAAATGAGGAAACAGAACGAGGCTATGTCTCACTTAGCTATTGAAGAGCAGAGCAGCAAAATGTACCTAAGATCTGACAATTCCAAAACTCATGTGCTAAACCATTAGGCAATACAATGCTCCAGTATCATCACTTAGAGTGTACTGTAATATTTTAGCTAACATATCTGTTGCCCCCCCTGGATTAAACTCTTTCAGAGACTGAATCTTATCCATCTTTGTATTCCAGCACTTACACAGTGCCTGGCAAATAATAAGGGCTCAGGATTTTCTTCTGGGATGAATAAATAGCAGCTGTATATATATCAGTTAAATAAAAATTTAAGGTGCTCCATAACTGAATGCGAAAGTTAATGGTGCAAACGATAAGTGGTTTTAGAGGCTCCAAGAAAAGATCTAGGTGTACTATTGTATTTGTGAAGGCTTCGTTGTGCTCTGGAGTAAGACCTTAACCCAAGAAGAGATTTGATTCGATGGCAAGAGAAAACCTACAGGTGCAAAAGTAAAGGCAAACGGCTGAAATGAACGTGGCATGCTTACAGTGTATTAGTGAACTCAGTGTAATGTGGAGAGAAATAAAACCTGACATTAGCTCAGAAGGGTGGGAGCAATTTGTGGCATGCTTTAGCAATCATGTTGAGGGATGTGGATAGCATAGAAAAAAAGATTAAGAGCAGACTTCTGGTTTCATGTGGAGTTTGCATCCCAGAACCACTAGTAGTTGGGTGATCCTGGAAGTTTCCTAAATATTCTAAAATTCTTCCTGCCTTGCAGAAACCATCACTCCTGAGCTGCCTGTGCTACCCAGCCACGGCTAACCCCACCACGTTCTTTGACGTGGCATCGACGGCGAGCTCTTGGGCTGTATCTCCTTCCAGCTGTTTGCAGATGAATTTCCAAAGACAGCAGAAAACTTTCATGTTGTGAGCACCAGGGAGGAAAAATTTTGTTTTCACAGAGTTATTCTGGGTTTTATGTGCCAGGTGGTGACTTCATTTCATAATGGCCCTGGAGGTAAGTCCCTCTGAATTTCATCCTGAATCACACTGGTCTTGAGCTCGTCCATGGCAAATGCTGGACCCATGATCAGCCAACTTTTCATCTGTACTGAGACTGAGTGGTTGGATGGTCTTTGGCAAGGTGAAAGAGAGCATGAATATTGTAGAAGCCATGGTGCCTTGCGTCCAGAAATGGCAAGACTAGTAAGAAAATCACCATGGCTGACTGTGGACAGATCTAATAAATTTGAATTGTAATGATAAATAAATAAATAAATCTTCGAACTGTACAATTATATATTTATAGGATTCCTCTGAAGATTAAAATAATCAATCCATGTAAAAAGAACTTAGTGCAGCAGTCAGCACTAAGTCAGCAAGTACTCAGTGAGTATTAGTTGTTGGTGTCATTATTAATTGGAGTCACATTATAACACCACATGATATTAGCAGTATTCTAGAAATATTAATCCTTGTGTAGGTATGGGAGAACCTGGAATTTGAAGACGTTAGGTGACTACTGAAATAATCTTGGCCTAAAATATAAAAGACGTTGATTATAACAGTGAGAGTGAAAAAAACAAACTCTGAGAAATTAGTTTAAGAAAAAAACATAGAATTCAGGAAGTAACTGCAGCCGAGGGACATAGAAAATGGAGGCATTAAGGCGGGTGGCTCAGTCGTTAAGCATCTGCCTTCAGCTCAGGTCATGATCCCAGGGTCCTGGGATCGAGCCCCACATCGGGCTCCCTGCTCGGCGGGGAGCCTGCTTCTCCCTCTCCCACTCCCCCTGCTTGTGTTCCCTCTCTCGCTGTGTCTCTCTCTGTCAAATAAATAAATAAAATCTTTAAAAAAAAATGGAGGCATTAAAAGATAATTTCAATGTTTTAAACTCTTGAGCCCAAAAGAATATAGATGCCATTGGAAACAAATATGGAAAATGGGAGAAAATCTAATTCAGGGGAAGGTGAGAGGAAGGATGAAATGCTATTGCATTTGAGGAGATAACTGGAAATCCATTTACAATACTTAATGTCTGATTGGAGAGATAAAGGACTGGGGTTAGGTTAAACAAATAGGACAGCAAGTATATATTTAAAAAATTATCTGCATGAAAGTGATAAAGTACTACAAATTGATAAGCTTTCTTCTTTAAAAGAATGTTGTCCTAGCATCAGACCCAGGTCTGAGACATCAGAAACATCCGGAGTTGAAGTATGCAAGAAGGGAGAAGAGCCAATGAAGGAGAAAAGTTCCTTTTTTAAAAATTTAGTTTTTTAATTTTAATTCCAATACAGTTAACATACAGTGTAATATTAGTTTAGGTGTATGATACAGTGATTCACCAATTCTAGTGCTCACTTCAGCAGCACATATACTAAAATTGGAACAATACAGAGAAGATCAGCATGGCCCCTGCACAAGGATGACATGCAAATTCGTGAAGTGTTCCATATTAACAACACACAAATGGGCACCTAGGTGGCTCAGTCGGCTAAGCATCTGACTCTTGGTTTCAGCGCAGGTCATGATCTCAGGTCGTTAGATTGAACCCCATGTCAGGCTCCCTGCTCAGCATGGAGTCTGCTTGGGATTCTCTCTCTCCCTCTGCCTCTTCCCACCATGCTCTCTCTCTAGCTGTAAAATAAATAAGTAAATCTTTAAAAACAAACATTTCTATACCTTTTGCAGCGCTCATCCTGTTAAGTGCGCTCCTTCATCCCATCACCTATTTCACCCAACCCCCCACCCACCTCCCCTCTGGTGACCATCAGTTTGTTTTCTATGACAAGTTTTTATAGTAAGGAAAAAATAGGGTGGAGCCCTGCTCTAAGCCAGATGTGTTATGTGCGCTGAGAGGTCAGGATTAGAGGTGACAGCGGGCCATGACATGGACTACTGTTAGTAAAGTGCTGGTGCGCAGACATTTGAGGAATGCAGAGAAAGCTGAGAGAAGGCCCCAACCTTCTCAGTAAAAACTCATGAGACAAGGCCATCTGCTAAGAGTGAACGGAAAAGGATGAAGTTGAATGCTTAGTTGGGACCCTGGAAGAAGAGATATGGAACACTAGAACTGCGTAATTTGAGGAGAGTTTACAGAGTTGTGAGTCAGGCTTGGGAAGAAAAGGGGGTGGTGCATTACCCCGGGGCCGGCAGGAGGGGGGACTACTACCACCCCTAGGCCTGAAGGAGCAAGAGGAAGGTGGAGGGACCAGAGACAGCTGTTTGGAGAGGACCATCTGACCAGAACTGTGGCCTTGAGGTAAAGGGATATAGCCCACCTGCAGGGAACCGGTAAGGAGGGTGCTGGGGAGCAAATAATCTGACCCACTGTCCTCCCACCCTCTAGATCTCAGCTAAAACCATTAGCTGAACCTAACCGGAAGCCAGAGGGCAAGGGAGCCAGGTTGTTGCAACCTCATGGTCAGCTTCCTGGGCGCAGAGCAGGGTAGATAAGGTGGGGAATGGATTCAACGCAAGTGTTTCCGAAGAGCGGAAAAGGTTTGACAATGACATAGTAAGGAGAGGGATGGGGAGCCAAGAGATGAAAAAGAATTGCTGAGCTTCTCTAGAAGATCTGGTTGATCTAGTCCTAGTCTGTACTTTAAAATAAAGGGATTTCTCTTTATCTGATTACAAGGATCATATATGATCATTGTAGAATATTTCAGGAGTATTAAAATCAAAGAAGAAAATGAAAACTACCACAAATCCCACTCTCCAAAGGTAATCACTTCTAATATTTTGAATATACTTTCATTCTTTTCTATGTGCACAAATAAACTTTTCAAAAAACAAAATGAGATTACATTATACACACCTGAGTCTTCTAACTTTCTTTGGATATAAGCAACAGAAACCAAATCGGATTCATTTAACATTAATTACTTAACTCGATACTTATTGAGTGCCTATAATGTATAAGGAATGTAATAGCATTACAAAACAGATTACGTTTATAATTTCATGGAATTTACATTCTAGTAGGGAGAGATATACAATAAGCAAATTATCAAGTCATATATAGTATTTTAAGGAGTTGTAAGTGCTGTAAAAAATAGAGCTGGGTAAAGGGATAGAGATAGGAGGCTAATGCAGTTGTCAGTGAGAAACAGTGGCTTGGACAAGGAAGGTAATAAGGGAGGTGGTGAGTGAGGTTTGGATTCTGGATGTATTTCAAGATAGAGCAGACAGATTCACCGATGAGAGCGCATAGAGATTCTCCAATTGCCCCTTCATTCCTTCCCATAGCCTGGAAGCCTGACCTCCATGGACCACATGCCTGGATTCTCCCGTCCTCCTTCGCTTGGGTTCAGACAATTGGAGATTGGAGGGCAAAAGGAGGACAAGCCCAGGATATTTACCCTCTGGGCTCCTTCCCTGCCTGCCTACAGCTTGGCAATGACGGCCCTTGTCTCCCTGAGGCCACAGCTCCTACTCGGCAGCAGTCTACTATGGCTGTAACTCTTGCTGGGGCTGGCAAACCCTCTCCACCCCGGGCTCCTTCCGGCCTGGGGTGCTAATGTCGTCCCACTACCTCTTGGGTGCTCCACCATTTCTTATTAGTTTCCCTTAACCGGACCATGTATTTCTACACAATTTTTTGATTTTCCTCAGACACCCCTTTAGTGTGCTATTTATAACCTGCGGGGACCCTGAGCAACACAGGATGTGGGGAAAAAAAAAAAAAAAAAGAGGAGTCAAAGGTGACTCCAAAGTTTCTGGTCTGAGCATCTGGAAGAATGGAATTGCTATTTACTGAACTGGAGGAAAAATCAATAGTATAAGATGAATTCATTAGAAGGATATGGGGTAGTTGACAGAATAAAAAGCAGAAATGTAAAGGCGTGGGTTGAAGCTCCTGGTCTGTGGAGAGCTTGGGTTCAGAAGTTGGCAATAATTAGATTAGGACTCCTAAAGGAAAAATGGGCTCACAGTGCTCCATTTAAGGGAAGGTGCAGGAGATCAGCTCTTACAGCTCGAAGGGGGAAATAAAACAAAACAAAACAAAACTAGTTGACTACATTTCGCTATAGCATTTAGCAAGCTTCAGGCCTAGAGGACACCGGATACTGCTAAGCATCCTTCAGTGCACAGGTCAGCTCTCTCAGCAAAGAATTACTTAGCCCAAAACCCATCAATAGTGCCCAGGTTGAAGAACCCTGCTTCCCATAAAGGCTACCACATGCTTCAGTTTCTACTCTTACAGAGACAAATCAGATTATAGTACTCTAGATCCACAGACTCAAACTCTATTGGGAACCAACTTTAAAAGTAGTGGTGGGCCCCCGGGTGGCTCAGTTAAGGGTCAGACTCTTGGTTTCCGCTCAGGTCATGATCTCAGGGTCATGAGATGGAGCCCCATGTGGAGTCCCACGTGGAGTCCCAGATCCGACTCTGCTCCCAACAGGGAGTTCGCTTAAAGATTCTCTCCCTCCGCCCCTCCCCCCACTCGTGCGCATGCTCTCTTTCAAATAAATAAATAATTTTTTTTTAAGTGGTAGTGGTAAATATATGGGTACTGTCTAAATGAGGCTCTGCAGGAACAGGCATCACATTTGGAAATTTTTAAGAGCCTAGAATTATTTTTACAGCACTATAGTAAACTGCAACTGCTCAAAGGAACACAACCCCACTCCGCGTAGCATTCGTTTATTAGCGGTAAATAGAGCGTTGTGTGTGTATTCAAGTTTGCAACTAAAGTTAATAAAGTTGTACATCATGTAACAGCTGTAAAAGTCATGCAGGAACTCTCCCGGAAGCAGAGAGCTACGGTATGGACTAATGACAGGTTCTGAGGCAGGCTTACAGAGTTTCTTTCATCAGGCACAACATGCCCTCTGTGTCCTGAGGATCCTCTTGAGACACACGGACTTACCTGGAGGAGGTAGACAAACTCCCTGGAGAGTGCAGCATACGCTCCGGACACACTCTTGTCCTTAGCACAATGGTAGAACTGAGAATTTGTGCCGGGCACAAGGCCAAGGAGGAGGCACAGATAGCAGATGAAGAAAGGGAACTTTGCAAATGAGCCAGAGAGCCTTGGGGCTTGGACGACTCAGTTGTTCCCTAACATTCTGGCAGAGAGACATTTTTCATCAAGTAAAAATGATTTTTTTTCCATTTGGAGCTAGAAAGTTTTGTGTCTAAAATAAACATGATTCATGTCCCAAGAAAGCTCCATTCTAGAGAACTCTGTATCCTTGGCTGACTTACCCCTTAGAATCTGATTTCTGATTCCCAGCTCTGAGGTCATAACTCTGCCCTTTATTTTCAAGGTTCAGGAGGACCTGGGCCCTCAGAAGGAACCAGTCTTTCAGGGTAGAAATTGTGCAGCTATGTTCCAGGAGTTTAAGTTTCAGTTATCAGAAAAATGTGATCATGCTACAGTTCTCCCCACCCCATTTTGCTACCTCTGGAAGTCCCCTAAGTTTACTTGACAGTACTTCCTTGAAGCTATAAAGACAGGCTTTTTTTTTCTCTTAACTCAGGAATGTTTTGATTGTAAATATGAAATGCACAGAGATTTTGCTTGAGTACTGCGGTTTAGGCTGTCAAATTAGTTCAGTAAATTAACTGATTTTTCTTCTGTCACAAATAAATATGTAAGTCATCTCTTCAGATGTGTATATTTTGAACGTTATGCATAACATTCAGTTACTCAAAATATCCTTAACTCGTAAGGTTAACCAAAGTATATTTATACTATTATTAAATCTTTGTGTGTGTGTATGCTTTATACGTGTATCATAAATACTTTGTATTTTCAAAACCTATTCTATATTATATATTTGTTGCATAATCATTATAGTATTAATTTTTTAAAATTCATCACTTTTTTAAAGATACATTTTCAGTATTCATTTGTTTATTTTATGATATGGGAAAATGACATCCATGGAACATTTTTCTTCCCCAACTAATATAAATATTCTGTGAAATATGATATTCATTGTTATCTTTTGAAGCTTCTGATTTTCATTCTCATTGGCTTATTCTTTCTGGTTATAAAACAGCTAACTTAAAAGATAAGTTTATGACAAAGTCCTCTTAAGTTCTGTATACAAAATTTGTATTCTTTCAGACAGTGATGATAATTGGAATCCCTAGTATATGTGCCAAAAAATATATATCATTAAAAATCTTATTAATTCACTACAGTGGTCACTTGGGTTTATCTCAAAATGTGGTCTTCAGACTACCTGAGGATGCAGCTGCTAAAATGCAGATTCAGGACTTCCTCTCAGAAATTCTGATTCAGTAGGTCAGAGTTGACCCAGGAATCTGGGGGTTTTTTGGTCAATGTAGCAAACAAGTAGCATGTTCACAAACATCGTTTTCACATGTGTGTTTATTCAGCTTTATTGAGCTATAATGACAAATAAGATTGTAATATATTTAAAGTATATAAAGTGATTTGATATATGTACACATTATGAAAGGGTTCCCACATTTGACTTAACACATCCATCACCTCACATATTTACCTTTTTCTTTTTTGTGTGAGAACACTTAAGTTCCACTCTCAGCAAGTTTCAATTACATAATACAGTATTAACAACCACAGTGACCAGGTTATACTTTAGATTCTCAGACCTTATTCATCTTATAACTGAAAGTCTGTGTTCTTTACCAACCTCTCCCCATTTCCCCCATTCCCCACCTCCTGGCAACCACCATGCTACTGTTTCTATGGGCTTGATTTTTTTTTCTTTAGTTCCATGTATAAGTGATCCATGTATTTGTCTTTCTTTGTGTGACTTATTTCACTTAGCACAATGCCCTCCAGGTCCATCAAAGTTATTTCAAATGGCAGAATTTCTTTTTAAAGACTAAATAATATTCCATTTTATATATATATATCTTCATCATCTGTTGATGGAAACTTAGGCTTTTCCAGACTTTTATCTATTGTGAATAATGTTGCAATGAACATGGAGTACATATAGCATATATCTCTTCAAGACAATGATGACATTTCCTTTGAATATGCATACCCAGGAGTGGGATTGCTGGGTCACATGGTAGTTCTATTTTCAATTTTTGGGGAATGTCCATACTGCTTTCCAGAGTGGCTGTACCAATTTATAGTCCTGCCAACAGTGCACAAGGGTTCCCTTTCCTCCACATCTCACCAGCAATGGGGGAAACGTGGAGAGGTTGGTAAAGGTAAGAGTCTTTTTGGTAATAGAGATCCCAACAGGTGTGAGGTGATGATATCTCACTGTGGTTTTGATTTGCATGTCCCTGACGATGAGTGATATTGAGTATCTTTTCAGATGTTAGCCATTTGTATGTCTTCTTTGGGTCTTTTGCCCATTTTTAATTTTTCGTGTTTTGTTTTTCATTTTTTGCTGTTTTGTTTTTGTTTTACTAACTAGTTGAGTTCCTTATATATTTTGGATATTAACTCCTTATTGGATGTGTGTTTTACCAAATATTTTCTATTCTGTGGGTTGCCTTTTCATTTTGTTGATTGGTTCCTTTGCTGTGCAGATTTTTATTTTATTTTAGTTTAGTTTATAAAATCTTTTCTTTACAAGATATATTTGTTTGAGAGACAGAGAAAGCACATACAAGTTGGTGGGCATAGGGAGAGGGAGAGCAGCAGACTCCCTGCTGAGCATAGAACCTGACTATAGGGGGCTCCATCTCATGACCCTGAGATCACGACCTGAGCCAAAATCAAGAGTCAGGTGCTCAACCAACTGACCTGCCCAAGTGCCCTGCTGTGCAGATTTTTAGTTTGATGTGGTCCCACTTGTTTAATTTTCCTTTTGCTTCCTTCGATTTTGGTGTCAAATCCAAAAATCATTGCCAAGACTAATGTCAAGGAGATTTCTCCCTATATTTCCTTCTAGGAGTTTTATAGTTTCAGGTCTATGTTCAAATCTTTAAACCATTTTGAGTTGATTTTTGTGTATGATATAAGATAGGAGTCCAGCTTCATTCTTTCGCATGTGGCTCTCTATTGAAGACCCTATCCTTTCCACATTGTATATTCTTGGCAACTTTGTCAGAAATTAACCATATATGTGTGGGTTTATTTCTGGGCTCTCCATTCTGTTTCACTGATCTATGTTTCTGTTCTGTTTGTACCATACTATTTTGTTTACTGTAGCTCGAAATCAGGAAGTTTGATGCCTCCATCTTTATTTTTCTTTCTCAAGATTTCTTTGGCTATTTGGGGTCTTTTTTGTTTCCATACAAATTTTAGGATTGTTTGTTCTATTTTTGTGGAAATGCCATTGGAATTTTGATAGGGATTGCACTGAATCTGTAGATTGCTTTGGGTAGTATGGACATTTTAATGATATTAATTCTTCTAATCCATATCTTTCCATTTATTTGTGTCTTCTTCAATTTCTTTCATCAGTGTTTTACAGTTTTCAGTTTATGGGTCTTTCATTCTTTGATTGAATTTATACCTAAGTATTTTATTCTTTTTGGTGCTACTATAAATGCAATTGTTTTCTTAATTTCTCTTTCCAATAGTTAGTTGTTAGGGCATAAAAAGGCAACTGCCTTTTGTATGTTGATTTTGTATCCTGCAACTTTACTGAATTTGTTTACTAGTTCTACAGTTTTTATGGTGGAGTCTTTAGGGTTTTCTATATGTAGTATCATGTCATCTGTAAACGCAGATCATTTTACTTCTTTCAGATTTGGGTGCCTTTTATTTTTTTTTTTCTTGCCTAATTGCTCTGGCTAAGAATTCCAGTATTATGTTGAATAAAAGTTGTGAGAGTGGGCATCCTTGTCTAGAAATCTGTATTTTCATAAGATTGCCATGTTATTTTTATGCCCAGTGAAATTTAAGAACCATTTATTAAAAAGATATCTCTTGTGTTTCCTATTTCATTTGAAATAGAGGATCAATTTCATACCCAATTTTTTATTGTTATGTTAATCACCATACATTACATCATTAGTTTTTGATGTAGTGTTCCATGATTCACTGTTTGCATATAACACCCAGTGCTCCATGCAGTACGTGCCCTCCTTAATACCCATCACCAGGCTAACCCATCCCCCCACCCCCCACCCCTCTAGAACCCTCAGTTTGTTTTTCAGAGTCCATAGTCTCTCATGGTTTGTCTCCCCCTCCGATTTCCCCCCTTCGTTCTTCCCCTCCTGCTTTTTTTTTTTTTTTAACATATAATGTATTACTTGTTTCGGAGGTACAGGTCTGTGATTCAACAGTCTTACACAATTCACAGTGCTCACCATAGCACATTACCTCCCCAATGTCTATCACCCAGGCAACCCATCCCTCCCACCCCCCCCCACTCGAGCAACCCTCAGTTTGTTTCCTGAGATTAAGAATTCCTCATATCAGTGAGGTCATATGATACATGTCTTTCTCTGATTGACTTATTTCACTCAGCATAATACCCTCCAGTTCCATCCACGTCGTTGCAAATGGCAAGATTTCATTCCTTTTTGTGGCTGCATAATATTCCATCAAAATCCTAAAGGAGAACACAGGCATCAACCTCTTCGACCCCAGCCGCAGCAACTTCTTCCTAGAAACATCATCAAAGGTAAGGGAAGCAAGGGCAAAAATGAACGATTAGGACTTCATCAAGATAAAAGGCTTTTGCACAGCAAAAGAAACAGTCAACAAAACCAAAAGACAACCGACAGAATGGGAGAAGATATTTGCAAATGACATATCAGATAAAGGGCTAGTATCCAAAATCTATAAAGAACTCCTTAAACTCAACACCCAAAGAATAAATGATCCAATCAAGAAATAGGCAGAAGACATGAACAGACATTTTTCCAAAGAAGACATCCAAATGGCCAACAGACACATGAAAAAGTGCTCAACATCGCTTGGCATCAGGGAAATCCAAATCAAAACCTCAATGAGATATCACCTCACACCAGTCAGAATGGCTAAAATTAACAAGTCAGGAAACGACAGATGTTGGCGGGGATGCGGAGAAAGGGGAACCCTCCTACACTGTTGGTGGGAATGCAAGCTGGTGCAGCCACTCTGGAAAACAGTATGGAGGTTCCTCAAACAGTTGAAAATAGAACTACCATACGATCCAGCAATTGCACTACTGGGTATTTACCCCAAAGATACAAATGTAGGGACCCAAAGGGGTATGTGCACCCCAGTGTTTATACCAGCAATGTCCACAATAGCCAAACTGTGGCAAGAGCCAAGATGTCCATCAACAGATCAATGGATAAAGAAGATGTGGTATATATATACAATTTCATACCCAATTTTGTCTTGATAATTTTATATTCTTTTTTCTTTAAAAATGTCTCTAAAACTGTGTAAGCTTCAATACCCACAGAAACCTCAACCTACTCCTGCTGTAGGTAAACTCGTAATGTATATTTCTGTGTTTCTAAATGATACCCACAGATCATGTAATTCAAAGGAACATGATGGAAATCATGAAAGATTTCAAAAGGAGATATAAAGAAGTCATGTCTAAAATAAGAAGGAATCCTGGTGTTTAGATGCACCACGTTTCCATAAGCTGAGACCACTATGGAAGAGTCTGAAGCTGCCAATTCTTGAGCCTAAGTGGATGAAGGCAAGAAGCAGCAAGTTATCTGGTCATGGGAGTAGCTGACCTGTAGTGCCTTTGGGGGATCACCCCTGGTATCAGTTATGGTATTTGGTCAGATGGTATTTTGTAACTAACCAGAGGTTTAACACTATTCCAGGACTAACTCTGCTCAGCCTAATTTGGACTGGGGTTAAAAATATTAAAAAGATTATGTCTGATAGATATATCAGTCATCTTCCCACTCACAGCCTATTCTAAGAGAATCTGTCTTCTAGCCTACAGTCCTGCTTGTCTCAGGTGACTCTGCTTTCCTGGCTACAACCGATTGAACCAGGGGTAGACACTTAATTCAGCCCGAGCCAATTAGATGTTCCCATTTCAGAAGTTGAACCAAAGCACAGAGACTGAGGCTATTCTAATTGTGCAGAGGAGCTCTCGACCAAGGGAGGATTGGGGCAACCATGCGACCATGGCAAATCAAAGTCTCAGATAAGAACTGTAGGGGAGCAAACCTCAAAAGCCTTAGAGAGATCAGAAATGGACGGGTCGAGGGGATGGAACAAATGGACATACCCAGAGGAGCAGAGATGAGAGATCATGTGACACCAGAGAAAGTAGTTTTTGGATGGCTATCTACTTCCTGTGAAATAGGACTCTACCTTCTGAAATTAGATTCCCTGATATTCCCTGAATCCCTTCAATAAACAATCTTCCCACCCACACCGATACAGTTGAGTGGAGGGGGTTTCTGTTCCCATCAGCAGAGATTCCCTAATCAAGACAATCTGGACTGGCCAGCCACAGTTTTCAGAGTAGTCAAGGAAGGAAGCGCACATCCTGTGGAATGTGCTAAAGACTGCAGGGCTTCCTGTGAGGAGAGTGTTGAAGCTCAGCCTCATGGGCAAGCAGGAGACCAACAGAAGAAGATCAACAAGGCATGAAGTAGGGTAATGAGGATGCCAAACAGGAAGACTCCTTACCTACAAAAAGTAAAGTGAAGGGCATTGGAAAGTTGAGATTTTAGCTACATAGGAAAGGGTTACATTCAGCTTCATAATCTTATTTGTATTAGTTCTATCTTTAACATATTATAGTGTTAGTGTACATTCAAAGTGTAGTGATCAGAGCCATAATCTAAGATGGCTCTTTGTGACACTCAGTGCAGAGGTTACACTTTTTGCAGGGACAGTCAGCACAGGTATGTATACTGCTGCACAGTATTCTAAGTACTAGTAAGAATCTCAAGGGAACTAGGATGGAAGTGATGTAGCATGCCAGAGCAACAACTGCTCTTGTTGTTTTTCAAAGACAATTTTTTAAGAGATCCAGATCATATTAGTATGTGGCAGAGTCTGCTAATTGTTCTCAATATCCCTCATCTTCCATACTAAGGATAGTTTAAGCTAGATCCAAATATGGCTAATGACTGCATAGTAAAGGGAATGTAAGTAAATGATATATGCAACTT
Source organism: Callorhinus ursinus (assembly GCF_003265705.2). Lineage (NCBI taxonomy): Eukaryota > Metazoa > Chordata > Mammalia > Carnivora > Otariidae > Callorhinus > Callorhinus ursinus. The sequence continues at coordinate 61,664,449 of NW_027397066.1, read as the reverse complement.
CTGTGTCAGGTGCTTCCTTCACTCTTTCTCCTTCAAGTAAGCTGGAATCAGGATGTGGTGGGGAGCTCTTTTCAGGCACAAAAATGAAGCCAACTCCCTAGGGATGGAAAAGTAACAAGATGGACAGAATTGTGTTCCCCATATTATAAAGCCACCACTTTGGTATCTGTATGTTTGAGTCCTTTGTTTCAACAACATAGGCACTATCCTAAATAAGGCCATCATTGTGCAGACCTCTCAGATGATTCTCTTCCCATGTATGGGAACCTGACATAAATCTAAGGGAAGAGCACAGAACATGTTTGGAGTGATGGTAGATATACCACTGCACAGTAAACCTATATCAGGGCAATAAAGAGAGCCCCGGGAGATGAGATCAATCCACTAAGATTTTACCAGGATCTTAGAATAAAAGAGAGTGTTTAAGAATACTTAGGAAAGTAGAAACTCTAAGTATTTCCTAAGAACACATGGAAAAGTTCCACAAAATATCTGCGTAGCTGTTCTCAGTTTTCCCCCTAAAATTATGATCTCTGCATATTTCCCAATAAGCGTACTTGTGTTTGTAACACTTTCTCCTGCCTCTGTGGTCAGCTTGTGCTCAGTTTAGTATTTTAACTCAGCCCAAGGCCTTGTACATAGTTGATGCTCAATAAACATTTGGATATTTGTTTATTGAGTCAGATAGAGTCCCATATAACCACAGCTTTTACTAGTTAGTGTGGCTTGCAAAATCAACCGACATTAGCATCAGTCTGTACCACACAACGTACCAGGCTGTGTTTAAAAATGCCTTCAAGAGTTTGTTGCACTAGGGACGCCCAGGTGGCTCAGTCGGTTGAGTGTCTGCCTTGGGCTCAGGTCATGATCCCAGGGTCCTGGGATAGAGCCCCACATCGGGCTCCCTGCTCAGCGGGGAGCTTGCTTCTCCCTCTCCCTCTGACTTTCCCACTCTCTCTCTTGCTCCCTCTCCATCTCTCCCTCTCTCAAATAAATAAAACCTTTAAAAAAAAGAAAAGGAAAGAAAATGCCTACTCTTGAAAGAAGGAGATGTGGGGCACTCTGCTGAAAAGGCATAATTTCATCAACTTCGTGGCAAATACAACATGGAGTGTGTCACTCTGGCCAGGATATTTCATTCCAGGAAATAATTCTTCCCAACAGCCTCACTGAGGCCCCTACTCAGAAAAGAGGCTTGACAAAAAACAAACAAACAAAAAACAAACACACACACACTATTGAATGATTGTGAATAACAGTTTATAAAAATCCAGTTAACTCTGAAGAACCGAGATGGTTGATCTAACGAAATACAAAATGGTTTCTGATAAGAAAAATAAAACTTAGAAAACTGAAAAGTAAAGACTGACTTTAAATATAATCTTCAGGTGCAATGTTTTCTCTTTATCTCTTTCTGAACTAACCGTAATATTAAATGAAGAGTCATATTATTATTTACATTAACATTCTATGAATGAGTAATTATAAGTCTATTATAAATAGAATTCTATGTTTCTATGCCTTTGTTGACAGAAAGTGAATTTTTCTCTTAAAAAGTAAAAGTTACATTTAACATGGGGACTTTCTTTACTTATGCACTTTAAAAAGTAGGGCCACCAGAGGCTCTTATGGATCTCGAGAAACAGATGGGGAGAGGGTCAGAGACAGGGAGAGGGAGAGAGAATACTCTGGAACTCACGGTAGTCTCCACAGGATGGGATCAGGCGAGACAGAGAGGCTGCTCCCTAATTTTTTGGGGGGTGACCTGAAGTAGGCAGGGAACTCACTCCGAAGAGCTGGGAGTCAAAGTGTCCAGACACTTCAGGAGTTAAGTAGTATCACTTTAAACGTTACCTGACCCAGTGCCGCAGAAGTTGATGACAGAGTCAGAGCATAAGACTTAAGAACCATAAGGAAATGTGTCAATGTAAAATTTGATACTGTGAGCACTATAAAAGTGGAAAGCAAGACCACCCCATTTAGAAATTCATTGAAAGGATTATAATACCAGCAGAAACAGAGAGTTCCCAAGCTCACTTCACTGCCTCATCACCCAGAATAACATAGACATTGACTACAAGGGACCTAATCCAATATCAGCAGTGAGGACGGTGATGGTTGGTTAAGCACAAACTGTGAAGCAGTGACCCCTAGGTGTCAGACCAAGGTCATTACCCATCTGAAGAGTGCCAGAGGGGCAGCTGTGCCAAGGCAATCAGGCAGAGAACAGAGATGAAATTCTTTCAATGGCTGTCAAGCAGATCAAGTTTACTCTTCTAGGACCTGCCAAGGGAAAGGAGAAAGTTTGAGTGCTAGGAGGATTGGGGTACCAGCATTTACACAGGGGATGCTCAGAGCCAGAAATTCCTGTTGTCATGACATCTACCCCTTGGGTTATACCCCCTCAAGCTGCTGTGGAAGATGAGAATATGTATCGATTGCAACAAACTTTAATGAATTTTTTTAATGTAAAATGGTTGGCTCTTAAGACAAAAAAAAAAAAAGAAAAGAAAAAGCCCTCCACTCAAAAAAACCTTATGAAAATCTTTTCTAATGTTGGCTTTTACTCTAATTTAACTCCTAATATTAGGGATAATTTTAGTATTATGATAAAGGATCCTGGCTTTGTTAGCATAGAAATTACATTTTGTCTTGGTTCCTTTGTTTAATGTGTATCGAACTTATAAAAGTCTACAGCTACTACCTGACAGTAAAAGTTTTATAAATTGAATTCAGTGACTAATGAGAACTTAGTGAATAACTAACTACTTGGCTTTTGCATAGTTTTAGAAACTAAAGTGCAAATACATATTAAAGGCAAAGGCAAATAGCAAAATACTATGTATAAATATCAAAGCAATATCATTAGTAACATATATAGCCTTGTTTTTTTCATATAGACAAATTCTAGTTTCTGTGGCCTTAATGGTAACTTTCTACAGTAAGGAATATGGTGCATATATTATAACATATGTGGGAGTAGCTGTCAAAGGAAGTCTGTTCTATTCAACAATTCTCTGGGTGAAAAAAACCTGACTTGGCATTCAAATCAGTCTTTTAATATTCATTACCAATTTATATGTACGTTGTAAATTCCTGATAGTGGTCAGGAGGCCAAGTTTCAATGGACCTATAAAAACTGATCAGTGGCCCTCTCTGAGAAGCATGATGGAGAATATCTGATATTGTAGGAGGAAGGGAAGGTCCCACTGAATACTGGTTTCTTTAGCACAAAGATTGTTTCCTCTCATCATATTTCTGCAGCATTATTTTTCTTCCTTACCCAAACTTATCCTCAAGCACTCAGAAGACATTATGGATTCAGGAATGGAAATTATCTTATATAGTAGCAAATTTTGGGTACTTTTTTTTTGCTTTAAAATGCAAGTGATTATAAATATAAATAAGCTTTAAGTCAAAATTAGCTGATCATTTTCTACATGGGTTGATCCAAAGAGTATATTTGTATGGTTAGATCTGGGGGTCTTAATTTCTGCTATCACACAATTCAAATGAGTAATATATTAATAGCTTCCTGAAATATGCGAAGGAACACAGTTAAAAGGTGGACAATATTCCTGTGGATGGATTACTTAGAGAATTTATGGAATACTTCCAGTGGCAATCTTTCAAGGTAAAATAGGAAAACTATTTTTCCAAGTTGGTTTAGATTTAATCTCATTAAAAACAGAAAGATAAACTATCAAAATCTCCTTTCTTCATTGACATAATATTTGTGTTGGTATGTTCGAAAATAAAAGAAACCGATTTTGGTAAAATCTTTGTTTCTTCATGCTATTAATGAAGGCCTTTTCCTATAGCACTAAAGATGGAAATCATACTTGGTTGGGCTTGTAGGATGATCAGTAGCACTGAGGGGGTGTTGGGGGAAAGAAAGGAACACAGAGTAGCACTGATGGATTAAATGTTTCTTTTTTAGGAAACTAGCATCTCCTTCAAATGATGCTGATGTCTTCTTCACTCACCCACAAAATCTGCTCATTTAATAGAATTCACCAAACCAGCTACTGGTGTTATCCACCCATGGGTGCTCTGAAGCTCATAAATTATATAACGTTGTGTTTAAGAGGGAAAGTGAAAAGTGGGCTATATCCGTGGAACTAATTCCCAAATTCTCTTGCCTTCTTTTATGCTTTACCACCAGGTCTCTGCCCCCATTTTTTGTGCAAGTCCAGTTCTGCTTTGCTTCTAGTTTGTTGCATCTTTTATTCTGCTGGTTTTCTAGACTTTGCTTCCTGTTCTCTCCTGCTCTGGCAGGATGTAATCATAGACCTGTAATTCAGATCACTTTCAAGTGGCCTCACAAGACTCTCCTGTCCACCCCATCTGTGTCTTGTCCTCAGTGAGGACCCAGAATATGAGTAGGCCAAAAGAGCAGGCTGGGACCATTAGGATTTTAAATTCTGAGGCTCCAAGAAAAATGTAAAGAGTTCCCTGCTCTATGTTAGCTACAAAGAGAAATCTCTCCAGCAGCAAGGATGAAACAGCTTTTCAGCTTTATGCACCCTCTGCAAAGAAATGATGCTTCAACAATATTTATACTTTTAGAACCACCAAGTCCAGCTGGTATATAAACTGGGTTCTTTTTTTCCCCACCTACATTTTTGTCTTCCTTCCTAATTTCATATTTCACTCTGGTAGGAGTATGGCTAAAAAGAATCCTTGAAATAAGGCACAAAAAAAAAAAAAAGAAAAAGTTAAGAGAAAAAAGTCCAAATGGGGAGAATAAATAAGAGAGAAAAATATTTTTGAAATGAGTAAACATTTTGAAATATGTGAAAGGCTAATTACTAAAACTATGTGGACTGGGAAGTCTTGAAAGGAAAAAGTACAGTGTCAATAAAACCAAATTTTTCATTTGTCAAAACATACTGAAGATGAAGCCTGATAGACAAATAGTCCAATGGACATTCTCTAACAGAATTATAATATTCTATGGGAACACTCCACTATTATCAGATGTTCAAGGTCATGTCTGATTAGACATGATAGAGCCATGAGAGAGCTATTGGTTAATTGTAGATTCAACAAACTGCTTAGTATGGCACTTGGGGCCCTTTGCTATCTGAACCCCAAATTACCTCTACTGTATAGGGTAGTATGATGATTAATTTTATCTGTCATCTTGGCTGGGCTACAGTGCCCAGATATTTGGTCAACATTTATTTTAGATGTTTCTGTGAAGGTATTTTTTTGGATGAGATTTAACATTTAAATTGGACTTTAAAGCAGATTACCCTCTATACTGTGGGTGGGCCTCATCTAATCAGTCGAAGGCTTCCTGAAATATGCACAAACTGACCTCTCCTGGGCAAGAAGGAATTCTGTCATCAGACTGCCTTTGGACTTGAACTGCAACTCTTCTCTGGGTCTCTAGTCTGCCAGCCTACTCTGCAGATTTTGGACTTACCAAGCCTCCATGATCATGTGAGCTAATTCCTTAGAATAAATTTCTGTTTCTCTCTCTCCATATAGATACAGATGTGGCTGTTGACATAGATGCATCCTTTTGGTTCTGTTTCTCGGAAGAACCTTGCCTAATATAGGCAGTCATAAGATCTGGATTCTATAACCAGAAATATGGGTTCAGATCCTGGCTCTGCCATTTACTAACTGTTTAACACATGATAGGAAAGCTACTTTACCTCTCTAAGTCGATTTCCTCATAACAATTTCCCCTCGATTCTCTATTCTTTTGTTTCTGCTATTTCCTTGCTTGTCATAAGTTTGTTCCTGTCTACATAGCTAACCCTTACTTTTTCTTCCATACCTGCGGTGTTTTAAAAAGATGTTCACAAATTCTTTGATACTCTTCCCTTCATGTTTAATCCCCCTCTCCTTCAGTATAGCCTGGACTTAGTGAGTTGCTTCTAGCGAGCAGAATATGGCGGAAGTGATAGTACATCATTTCCCAGATTAGGTCATGAAATAACTGCAGCTTCCACCTTGGCGCTCTGTCTCTCCATTTCTGTTTGTCTCTGTCTTTCTCATCACTTGTTATGGGGGAGCCAACTGCCTGTTCATGAGCAGCCCTTTGGAGAGGCCCAGTGGCAAGAACTGAAGCCTCCTGCCTATAGTCACTTTACTGAACTTAGAAGCACATTCTCCAGGCCCTTCATGACATCAGCTCCAGCCAACAACCTCATTGTAGCCTCATTAGCGACCCTGAATCAGAACTACCCAGCTAAGATAGTTGTGGTTCCTGAGGCTCAGAAACTGTGAGACACCAAATACTTGTTTTACACAACTGTAATTTTGTAAATTTGACACACAGTAAATAATTAATGGTGCATGCAAGTCTATAGAAGCATCCTCTAACCAACATACAGAATTTCTCCTTTCTCTGTTTCCCCATAGCATTCTACATGTAACTATTATAAAACTTCTCATGTTATATTAATAACATTCATTAACATGTACATCTCCCTTGCAAGGCCGAGAGCTGCTTGAGGGTGGGCCATCTTTAACTGTATTGTGGAAAAAAAAAAATCAAACTCAAGCCTGGCACATAAAGGACTCTTAAGTTAGGCTAACAATTAGTGTCTCCTGTGTCATACATTGTTCTAAGTCTTTTGCAAATATTGTCCCATTTAATTCTCATAATTATTACCCTCATTTTACAGATGATGAAACTGAGGTCAAGTTATAGAGAAGCTGATTAACTTGCTCACTAGCACCCAGCTACTAAATGTTGCTGAATTACTGAATGATTGAACGAATAAATGTCTTACAAACATGACTATATATAACTCACCTTCCAACCTCTTAACAGTGCCAAGCCCAGTATGCAACCGGGACTCAGTATTTACTACATCACTGTCTGGTAATAAAAGTAGCTTAGTTATGTGAGAAAGAAGTCTTGGAAAACCCTGATTGTGGACAATTTAAATTGATTCCCCAAACAGTTCTTTTTTTTCCTTTACTCAGAAGAAATAAGGGTTGCAGTAAACATGTTGTGATGATACTAAAAATACACTTTGGAAGATGTTTACCTTTCTCTCCATACATCCCCCATAAATGTTTGACAAGAAACAAAGTGTATTGGTAGTTTGATTATATAATATATCTTTAGGGCGCCTGGGTGGCTCAGTCGGTTGGGTGTCTGCCTTCGGACTGGGTCATGATCCCGGGGTCTTGGGATTGGATCTCTGCTCAGCGGGGAGCCTGCTTCTCCCTCTCCCTCTGCCGCTCCCCCTGCTTGTGCTTTCTTTCTCTCTCAAATAAATAAAATCTCAATTTTCAAAAAAGGATTTTTTTCTGAATTTACTAAATTTGGTGGTTCAGGAATTCAAAACAGTTTGTGAAAGAGTAAAGTGGTGTTATTTAAATGGTGTATTTTTCTTCCAACAAGAACAACAAAAGAATAAAGTTTCTACTGAAGATCTTTTGGTTTACAAATTTCAAATAGGTGGCTGCTATTTGACTTCTGAGGGCACTCTTAATGAAGCATGCAACCAATGATCCCTTCAGGTGAGGTCTTTCTAAATAAGCACCTTACAATGAGAAACCTAAAGCCAGCTTACATTCAGGGTAAAGTCTGGATGGCAGCTTGTGGGTTCCTATTTTAGAATTTTTGACTTGTTTGGCCTGAGCATTTTCTCCCCACCTAATAGTAAGTATGAGGTCTTTCTACTATTTGATGAATGGGGACTCCTTTCCTCTTGATGTCTATTTGGGAGGTTTACTCCTCTTATATTCATTCTGTCACTGTAGGGATTAATGAAAACATATTTTGGAAGCTGTAAAAAGGATCCCTGAGTGTAAGCAGATGCTAATGATAAGTGATTAAAGTGACAATAAATCATTTCCTTTGTTCCTGTAGGCCTCCGTATTTCTCCTACAAGACAGTACCTTCATAAATTGTCTGCTGGGAACATTACCCTAAAAGTTTCATTTAAGACAAAGGAGACCAGAAATTTCTGTCATTAAAGATTTAGTAGCCTTGTCTTTTATACTCATAAAAATGTATGCACTGCACTTCTAATTATTTTTCTTGAAAGATTAAGAATGGCAAACCACTTTGTGCTCATCAGCTTGATTCCCTTCAGTTGTCCTAGACTTTCCAAGGTGGGGGGAGGGGTGTCTCACTTGACACCATTTTGCATTTCAGAGCAGATCCTTTCCTATGACAGTAACACTATTTCTCAGGTGTTTCCTTACTCTACCACTCTGCATTTGAAGCAAGGCATGTTCCTTATTTCAAGATTCAATATTCCAGTCATGAAATAAAACAAGTCTAAGAAAATTGAATAACCCCTTTTTAAGCAAAAATAAACTCTCTAGAAACAAATATAAACTGCTAACTAAAAACTTAAAAAAACATATGTTCTAAGATTAAAGGCAAGACAAAAATAACCAGAGGGTGAGTATTTTTATTCAAAGATTTCATGGAAGCCAGAAATACCCACAAGGTGAGGCAGGAAAGGGTAGTAATCGAAAGCCCGCAGGCTCTGGAGTCAGACAAGCTAGGTTTGCATCCTGGCTGTGCCTCTCCAAGTTTGTGACCAATCTTGCAGATTTACTGGACCTCTTTATCTTCTGTAAAATGGGACAACAAAAAAACACCTATTACAGAGTAGTGCTGTGGGGCTAAAAATGAGAGAATGTACTAAAAGTGCAATGCCTTGTATTGTAAGTAATCAATACATTTTAGTTATTACTATTTGCAAGTGCCATGTAGAAAGATACTTATTTTTTTTTACTATTAGGACAAAAGGGAAACATTTCTAAAAAGATTGAGAAAACGAAAAAATATGAATTCCATACCAATAAATGGATATTAACATATTTTCCTCATATGCCTTATTTATTTTCTCAGTGAATTTCAAAGGCTTTCCATTTTTTTACAACTACAACCATTGTAAAAGCAATGTCACAGTTATTAAGGAAAAAGAGGCGTTGATAAAAAGTAAGCTCTTGTGAGTGAACAGTGTAGAAGAATGCTGATAGTTTCTGTTAGGACAACTGGAACTTGTTCCTTACCACCTATTAATTACTTGAAATTACATTTACAGTGCTGTAGGCTAGATGGTCACTGGCCTCTCACAGACAGTAGGATCATTTTAATAAACCTAAACTTCAAAAAGGTTAAGTATATAACGAAATAGAAGCTCTACATGTTCCCAGTTATGTTTTAATTGGTTTGACCCCTCTGCTAAACAACTTGGCAGTTGGTATCCAACAAAATCCATAAAACTGTAAGGACCATTGGACCCAGGAATAATCCAAAAAAGGTTATGAATGACAATTAATTGGATTCTTTTCTTTCTTTCTTTCATTTTTTTTTGATAACAGCATTATTGGTATATAATTCACATTTCATTCAATCCAATTAAGTGTACAGTTCAATGGTTTTTAGTATATTCAGAGTGATGCAACCATCATCACAATCAATTTTAGAACGTTTGCCTCAAAAAGAAACCCAACATCGTTTGGTTATCATCCCCCAATTCCATCTCTGCACTGAAGGCTAAGCAACCACTAATCCTGTCTCTGTGGATTTGCCTATTCTGGACATTTCATATAAATGGAATCATTATGCTAAGTGAAAGAAACCAGTCACAAAAGACTATATGTTTTTGAGTATCATCCACGTTACACCATACATCAATACCTCCTTTTCATGACCAAATATTCCATTGTTTAGATATACCACGTTTAATTTATGTGTTCATCAGTTGGTGGACATTTGTGTGGTTTCACCTTTTGGCTTGTATGAATAATGCTATTATGAACATTCATGGACAATTTTTTTTTAAATTTTTAAAAATTTTTATTTTTTAAGGAATCTCTACACCCAGCACGGAGCTTAAACTTGCAACCCTGATATCAAGAGTTGTATGCTCTGACTGAGCCAGCCAGGTGCCCTACATGGACAAGTTTTTGCTTGGACATACTCTCATTTTTCTTGGCCACCTATCTCGAAGTAGAATTTATATGATTCTTACAGGAGTGAAAATCATGGTCCAACAACGTAATTATGCTGCACTCCCAAAGGTATTATGCAGAAATGCTACACTCTCAAAAATACTCTGTAGAAAAATGTTGGCCATGTAGAAGGAAAACCACACAGTAATATGGAAAAAGGCTACATGAAGTGAAAAAAGGATAAAACCCACTTAAAATCCTTCCTGGGCTTCCCATCCTCGGCTCTGTCCTATGGACCTAAGGACCTCAATTCTCGCCCCCTCAATTCTCAGGACCAGCTATATACACTACCCTTCAGAGATTTTTTTTTTCTACAACCTTTTAGCTTCAGAACCCTTGTACATGTTGTTCCCCTGCCTGTATCACTTTTTCCCCCACTTCTTTGCCCAGTGGTTTCAAGTCTCATCTTAAATGTCACTTCTTCAGAAAAACCTTCTTTGACATCCCTACCTAGTATAAGGTTAAGTATTTCCATAGTAGTCTGCAATTTTCCATCTTAATACTTTTGATACTGGTAATTGTTTATTCAGTTAGTAATCCAATATTGAAAGGTTATTACATGCAGGGATACAGAGTGAAACAAAACACGCAAGATCCCTGCCATCCCAGACCTTATATTCTAGGGAGGGAATTCATGCACACGTATACAAGTCAATGTCCTGGGTAATTTTATTTTTTATTTCATTTTATTCCAGTGTAGTTAACATGCAGTGTTATATTAGTTTCTGCTGTACAATATACTGATTCAACAGTTCCATATATTACTCAGTGCTCATCAGCTAAGTGTACTATGTATTCCCTTCATCTATTTCACCCATCCCCCCCCCTTTCTGGTAACCATATGTTCTCTATATTTGAGTCTGGTTTTTTTGGTTTCTCTCTTTTCCTTCGTTAGCTATTTTGTATCTTAAATTCCACAATGAGTGAAATCACGTATTTGTCTTTCTCTGATTGGCTTATTTCACTTAGCATTATACTCTCTAGATCCAGTCTTGTTGCAAAGGGCAAGATTTCATCATTTTTATGGCTGAGTAATATTCCACATCTTCTTTATCTGTTCATCTATTGATGGATACCTGGGCTGCTTCCATAGTTTGGCTATTGTAAATAATGCTGCAATAAACTCAGGCGTGCACATATCCCTTCAAACTAGTGTTTCTGTATTCTTTGGGTAAATATGTACCAGGTAATCTTAGATAATGATAATTAGCTTAATATTTATCCTGTTTGGATTGTACACTCCATGATGGCAGGAGCTATTTCTGTCTTGGTTACTTCCAGTTTGCTAGAGCTTACCACTGCGTCTGGCCACCTGAATAAGCTCAATACAAATTTTTTCAATGACTGGTAAAATAGGCATATAAAAAACAGAAATGGAAAACACAAAGGAGACCACTCCTATAAATGGTTGTTTTTTTCCCCTTTCCTCTTTCAAAACTTTCTGTAATTCCACATATTCTTTCTATAACTAAAACAATTAAAAGATGAGCCAAAAATTATCATAGGTAAAAGAACCTCAAATAAAACACATTTATATGTCACCACATACTCGTTAAACACCTGGTAATAAAACCTACTCAAATACTCAGATGTGTTGGTTCAGTGAATAGAATTCCCTTGGCACATTACCAAGCAGGTTCCCCGCCATCAATAGTATAATTTACCTTTTAAAAGGCCTTTAACACCCAAGACAGTGCTTAAGGATATGATCCTCCAAACTGCCAGACTTCTAAAGTGCTTGACAGTCTACCTCCATCCACTATGTGCCACCGGAAAAAACCGCAATTCTACTTATACGTACGTAATAGACAATTTTTTGCGAGGTCAACAAAGAATGCAAAATCTTTACACAACAAAACACCAGCCCCTTCCCAATAAATTCTTCTTACAAGCCCTAGACACTTATCAGGTTGGATAACATTAGGTAGCTCTGCGGTGGGCCAAAAGAGCATCCAGACAGAACCCCACCCCCAAGCAGAGCACTCAGCCCCTTCTTTCTTCCCCGGGGCGCATGCGCAGCGTACTCTCCGGGCACCGCACGCCTCTGCCAGCAAGCCGAGGGAGCTTACGTCACCGTGTGCTGCTGATGTGCCCTTCCGCTTCTCCTAGGAAAACGAGTCCGCGCACCTTTGACTTTCCTTAGCCTGTAGGAAATGTCTTCCCTCCTTCCACCCCAGTACTAAAGACTTCCCCCGCCCGTCTCCAACAGCCAGCTTTTTACCGGACTCCTCTGTATGTTCGCTGGACGGTGAAGGCCACGGAAAGGAAAAAAGGGGAGGGAGAAGGACGACTTCAGCGTTGTTTACAGGGAGTAAGCAAGTCTAGGAATCGGTCCGCGAGGGCGGAGCTGAGGAAGCCGGCACTTTTTCCTTTCCTCCCCTCCCTCCCCAACCTTCCCCGCGAGCGGACGCGGCAGCGCCTCTGTCTCGCTTTTTCTTATTTTCTCCCCCTTTCCCCTTCCTTTTTTTTCCTTTTACCCTCCTTCCCCCCCCTTTCACCATTTCCCCTCGAAGACACTTCCCCCGGGCAGGGGCAGAGCCGGTCTCACTCCCCGCCTCTCCCCGGCCCCCGCCGCCCTATGGCGAGAGGGAACCCCCTCCCCACCCGGGCACTAGCGGCGGCGGTTGGAGGAGTGGGACCGGCGGTGGCTGCGGCAGCCTTAGGTCCGGGGGAGTCATGGAACTAATTCGCTGACCCACCGGCCGCAGCCGTGCGTCCCGCTCGATCGCCAGCGCCCGCGCCCCCCCCCCGGCCCGGTTCCCCCTCTTCTCCCTCCTCAGTCGGTCCAGTCCTTGTCCCGCGCGCCCCGCCGCCGCGCGCTGAGGAAAATGGGGTGGTAACGGGCCCCCGGATGACCCCGCGTCACCACTGTGAGGCCTACAGCTCCGCCGGGGAGGAGGAGGAGGAGGAGGAGGAGGAAGAGGAGGAGAAGGTGAGGGGGCGGGGGGACTCGCTGCGTCTCCGCGCCCCGCGCTCGCGCGCCCCCTCCCCATGCCTCCCCCCCCCGACCTCTGCCCGCGCAGCCCGAAGGGAAGCTCCCGGAGCCGCGCGCTCCTTGGCTAAGGCCCGGCCCCCGCCTCCCCGCTTCAAAGGAAACCTTCGGGACCACCCCCCACCCCTTCCTCTCCATGCCAGAACTGTTCGGCACCTGCCCAGTTTGTAAACGGCTCTGTCGTGTTCCCTTTCGGACCAGTTTTTCCGTCAGCGAGTAACTTTTGTAGCAACAGCAAATTGCCTATTCGTGCACATTCTAGGCACCGCCAGCGGGTCTGATACACAAAGAAGCGGACACACCCCCACCCTTAGACTTCAACGCTACTGCGGGAGCCGGAGGAATATAATTTACATTGCAAAGCGGAGTGAATGCCAAACGAGCCGTTGAACGGCCAGTGCTGCGGGAATTCGGGGGGAGGGGAACGTTACCCCAGGTTTGGGTGGGTGGGGAAAGATTGGAGAGGAGGTGAGATTTGAGTTGAACCCTGAAGGGCAGGTAGAAAAGTACCGAAATTTTGAAAAGAGGGCAGGGTCCTCTCTTGAGCTGCAGGTTCCATTGCTGGTCATTTGGGCAAGAGTTGAGAATTGGGTAGCAAAATAGTGGAAGGTATGCCTGGGGAGGTAGACTGGAATCAGACTGAAGATTTTTTGAATGTCAAGCTTAAGTATTTAGCTTTTATTCTGTCAGTGGGGAGCGCCTCAGCGTTTGAGGAGCAGAGTGTGCTGTTAATAACACTTGTTGAAGCTTTTTATCTGACGGGCATTGTTGAAAGCGGTTTGCAACTCGTTGAATCCTCACAAGGACTCCTTGTGAGGCAAGTGGTTCAGGAGCCTCATTTTACAGAGGAGGGAAACTGAGGGTCCACAAGATTAATTTACGCCGTTGGTGACACAGCTAGAGCCCAGTGGCCAGAATTCAAACCCGAGCAGTCTGACTATGCTATATAGTCTCTGTCCCAAAATGAATGTGTTGAAAACATTAAGGATAGTATTACTTGCTTGCAGCTTTTGCACATCATTTGTGGTAGATGAAATAGAAGGGAGTGGGTAAGTAGATTAAGAAAGAACCAATAGGGTTTAGATTTGCTAATCTGGAACCAGAAAGATGAGAGATTCTGAACTTTCTAGTCTAGGATAAATTTCTTAATACTGATGAAGAGCAGACTAGTTAGAATCATCATGTGTTGGGAAGGCATGGTAGAGATTTTCAATTACAGATGACCGAGTTTATGTGGCAGTTTGACTCCTAGTAGGTTAGAATGGAACTCTGTAATGTTTCTTGGTCAAGATTGGAAGCTGAGAGTGTGTATAACATGTTTTATTCTGATCGTATAATACTTTAAAAATGAAAGATACTTTTCTGTGCATGTTTCTTCATCTTCAAAATGGGCTTAATAATAATACCAACCTTATGAGGTTGCATAAGGATTAAATGAGTTAATACGGCATAGTACTTTGAACAGCATCTTGCCAAGTAGTAAGCACTTACTGCTTTGACTTACTAAGAACTTAAGTGTGAGCTATTTGTTAGACATAGTGCTAAACTCTGGAGAGTGTTTGCCATCAAAGAACTCGATGGTTAGTAGGAGAGACAGGTCTACAAATAATTATCACAGAGCAATTAAATGCAAAAGTAGAATTATGTCTAAGTACAGATGTAAGAAGGCAGGGTACTAGTAGCAGACCTTTGCAAATGACAGCTCTGTAGGAAGGGGAGTGCCAGCTAGAGGACAATTCAGGCTCAAAGAACTGTGTGGAAAGGCATGGAGTTAGGGAAACAAATAGCGGGCTGTTTCGGAATTACAAGTACCTGTAGTTAATTATTAGGTTAGGGGCATGAAGTCAAGGAGATGGTCACATTAATAAATCCCTCTTTTTAGAATAGGATCTAAGATCCAGAAGTCTGCATCAGTACAAAATTATAAATGGAGTTGGTGTCAGTGGTGATAATAAATATAATTCTGTATTAATGAAGTTTCTGTGTTCACCCAACACCGTGCAGTACTTTTCCTTAGAATAGCAGGAGGCTCTGTATTTAAATTTACAGTATAGTTTATGCCGTACAATAACTTTATTCACTCATACATTAAGCTATTTGATAAACATGGAGAAAGAAACAAGTAATTGAAAGACTGGCAGGAGAAATGTTAAACTATCATAAAGTTAGAAGTGTGTGGAATATGCCAACCAAAAGAGTCTTTTTGTTTCTTAGTTCCTAGAGACTTCTATCTGAGCATTAAAAATTCCAGATATGATTAATGGCATAAAATAATAAGATACAACTAAAAAGTTCTAGTATTTAAAACAGTAAAATTATATTTTAAGTGTATTTTACTCAGCAGGTTTCATTATTCATGTAACTCAGTCTATTTTACACATTAGAAAACAGGCTAATGCATTATCAGTAAGAAAGGTAAAACTCAAGCTAATGCTTTCTTCACTGTATCATTGTCTTACTAGAATCGTTTATTTATTTTTTTAAAGATTTTATTTATTTGTCCGAGCGAGCGAGAGAGCACAAGCAGGGGGGAGTGGCAGGCAGAGGGAGAAGTAGGCTCCCTGCTGAGCAAGGAGCCCGATGTGGGACTCAATCCCAGGATCCTGGCATCATGACCTGAAGTGAAGGCAGACGCTTAACCGACTGAGCCACCCAGGCGTCCCTTTTTTTTTTTTTAAAGATTTTATTTGTTTATATGGGGGGGGCGGTGTAGAGGGAGAAGGAGACTCCTGCTGAGCAGGGAGCCCAACAATGACAATTCTGGGCTCAATCCCAGCACCCTGAGATCATGCCCCAGGCCAAAGACAGACGCTCAACCAACTGAGCCACCCAGGCACCCTGTCTTACTGGAATCTCAGAAAAGGAGTGTAAAAAGTATCCTGCTAATATAAGCACTTCCATCAATAATGTGTTTGCCCCCCCGGGGCAGGGGTGGGCTGTCCACATTATTAACTTGTAAATAATTTCAAAAAGAAACTATCATTTCATCTGTCATTAATATTTCACCCCATTTGTTTTATCATTTGTCCTCTCTCTCTCCCATACATATATATATGTGTGTGTGTATATATATATATGTGTGTGTATATATATATATATATATATATAACGGTTCTTTTCTCCTAAGTATTTTAGTGTGTATTTCCTAAGAGTAGGGATGTTCTTACAGCATCACAGTAAAGTTATCAACTGTAGTAAGTTTGACATTGATACTTTTATTTATCCATGTTCCCATTATGTCAGTTGGCCCAATAATGACCTTTATAGCATTTTATCTTCCCAGTACAGGCTTGAGTCTAGGGTCAGATATTGAACTTTCATTTTTCTGTAGTCTCATTTGATCTGGAATATTTCCTCCGTCCTTTTCTCTTTCACTTGGGTTATTTATACTTTATTTTTAAAAGATAAAGGAAATTTGAACTCTTTATCCTTTGTTACATTCCCCTAGTGTGAGCAAAGAATGATTTCCTTTATTTTCTATTCTTCATATGGTGTATTACATTAATTGATTTCCTGAATGTTAAACCAACTTTGCATTCCTGGGCTAAGTCCCACTCAATTATGGTATATAATCCTTTTTTTTTATGTTGCCAGATTGAGTTTGCTAGTATTTCGTTGAGGAATTCTTCATATGTGTTTAGAAGAGATGTTCTCAATAGTTTTATAATGCTGTTGTCTTTGTTTGCTTAACTGGCCTCATAAAATGAGTTGAGAAGTGATCTTCCTCTACTCTTTGGAGGAGTTTGTGAAGAATTTTAAACATTTTTTATAGATGTTTGGGTAGAATTCATTAGTGAAACCACTTGGGCATAGGCTTTTCTTTGACAATTGTTTACTAATTCAATTTGTTATATGGCTCTTAAGCTTTTCTATTTCTTTTTAAAGTCAGTTTTGATAATTTGTGGTTCTAACTAGTAGTCCATTTCATGCAAAGTTGTCCAATGTATTTGCAAACCATTGTTCATAAAATTCCTTTATAACACCTTTTTTTCCCTACAACATAGGTAGTAGTGTCTCCTTTTATTCCCGATTTTAGTACTTCATCTTTTCTGTTTTTATTTGCTCAGTGTAGCTAGAGATTTGCCAATTTTGTTGATCTTTTCAAAGAACCAACTTTTGGTTTCATTGATTTTTGTCTATTTTTCTATTCCTTCATTAATTTCCACTCTAATTTTTCTTCTGATTTGCTTTAAGTATAGTTTGCTCTACTTGCATCCCATAAGTTTTGGTATGTTTTCTTCATTACCTCAAAGTATTTTCTTTTTTTTTTTTTTTTAAAGATTTTATTTATTTATTCATGAGAGACAGAGGGAGAGAGAGAGGGAGAGAGAGGGAGAAGCAGGCTCCCAAGGAGCAGGGAGCCCGATGCAGGGCTGCATCCCAGGACCCTGGGATCATGACCTGAGCCGAAGGCAGACGCTTAACGACTGAGCCACCCAGGCGCCCACCTCAAAGTATTTTCTAATTTTTCTTGTGATTGCTTCTTTGACCCAGATTCCTTTGTTTTAAAAAAATTGTTAAAGCATCTAGGTATTTGAAAATCTTACTTAGGGTCTTAACTGTAGGAAATTGGAGAACAGGAATCTCTTGAACCTTCTTATTCATGATTTATCTTGTGTATCCCTCTCTGTTCCCCATCTCTCCCTCCTAAAAGTAATCTTCAGAGGAAACATTTTGAGGGAAGAGCAATCACGGGAGCAGCCAGCCATTGGGGTGTGTTGAGAAGGCTGGGGGATCCTGGTGAGCCATCCTGTTGGGTGTAGCTAATAGAAGGAAGTAATTTCGTAAGTTTTGACAAGCGTTAATAAATTACAGACTAAAGATGGTTAAGCATCTGCCTTCAGTTCAGGTCATGATCCTGGGGTCCTGGGATCGAACCCCCCCACCCCCTGCTCAGCGGGGAGTCTGCTTCTCCTTCTCTCCCTGCCTCTCCCCCTGCTTATGCTCTCTGTCTCTCTCTCTCAAATGAATAAAATCTTAAAAAGAAAAAATCTCTAGGGGCGCCTGTGTGGCTCAGTCGTTAAGCATCTGCCTTTGGCTTAGGTCATGATCCCAGGGTCCTGGGATCGAGCCCCGCATTGGGCTCCCTGCTCAGTGAAAGCCTGCTTCTCCCTCTCCCACTCCCCCCTGCTTGTGTTCCCTCTCTCGCTGTGTCTCTCTGTCAAATAAATAAAATCTTTAAAAAAAAATAAATCTCTAAAAAAAAAAAATAAGGTATAGAAGAAACATTAGAACCAATAAACCAAGTTTAATCTCCATCCAGTATAGGTGTTTTTTCTAAAGATCTCTTGACAGATGGTCATCTAGTTTACACTCCATTTCTAAGGTTAATATTTATATCTGCTTTAGATGAAATTATAGTGAGTTTATTTATCTAGTTATGGAAAATCTGAGAAAAGTACCAAGGCAACAAAATTGGAATCTCAGATCATCTCAGCAGAATGTAACAGTAGGTGGAATATAACAAGATGACCTTTTTTAAAGAAGAAAGAATACATTTACAGTCCTGAACAAGGTTGTCCCCCCTCCCTGCCAAAAAAAGGGGCTCCAAAACTATGTGCACAATGGGGTGGGGCAGGTAGGAGGGAATTTTCCTAAGAGTGTACCTTAGAAAGTCTTAAGAGTTGATAGTGTGATATGGATTCAAAAAGGTAGCTAATGATTTTAGACTGCATTTAGAAGAGCAAAAGTCATGTCATGTGAGGAAATCCTGAACAGTTCAGCTGTGAAAAAGATGAATTGGTGGGCATGCTAGCCACCTTCAAACATTTGAAGAATTGGCCTATGAAAGAGAGTTTAGACTTGGGTTTGTTTTGGTTTTGGCCCCAAGGATTGAAACCAATCTTTTGTTGAGTCCCTGTTTCATCAGGATTCTATGAGTGATAAAAAAAATGATATTGGTAGATAGCATTTCAGTATTATAATGTTTTATCATCTCATAGGGGAAATAGTGGGAAGCTGCTTTCAGAAGGGAGAGAAATCACACCAGATTAGAGAATCAGGAGTTCTTGGAAGAAGTTACCTTTGAAATGGACCTTTTGGGTTAGGTATTCTCTTTTCCCTCTCTGTTATTTACCGTTTTTTTCTTGGTATAAAAAGTACTTAATGCTCATTATAGGAAATTTGCAAAAACTCAGAAGTTTAAAGAAGCAAAATGAAAAAAATCACAATCCAGTTAACGGAGGTAGTCTGCAGTAGATTCTATAGCAAATAGGCAAAGTATGTGAAGTGACGAATAAGAAAGGGATAGTACCTAGAGGTGGGGGTGAAGGGGGCATGGAAGTTGAAGTTTGTTATTTGTTTTTTATAGTTTTAAATTTTATTTAAAAAATCAACTTTTCATATGTTATTAATTCTAGGTATTTAAATTTTTTTAAAATGCCACAAATCTGAAGCACATACATAATACAGGTACCTAGTTGAAAAATGAAATAGTTATATGAGGTTTATAATGAAGAACAGCATTCTCCTGTTGCTGGATTTTCTAACCCTTTTCTCACAGGTTAACCTCTGAGTGCTTATATGTTTCTCTTGTTATCTAAGATCATATTTTCAAATAACTTGCCCTACTGTCTTTTGATATTTCAGTTTTAGGTATTATTTATGGTTTGCCTACTGTGACATATAAAGATGTAGTGCTCATTCTATCTTCTAATACCTCCCATCTTCCCAATGCAGTTTTATCTATTCATTAAAGTCACTCTTCAGTATTTTCCTTATTATTGCTTTGTAAATGTTGTGGTATATTATTACATTTACCTTCTTGCATAATCTTTTTTTCTGAAGTTAATTACCTCTTCAGTTCCTTAGCTTTCATCAAATCTAGTTGAGTCTTGCCATATCTTCAGCTTCTCAATCTAATTTTCCCTTCTTAAAGATTTATTTATTTTTTAATTTTTTTTTATTTCTCAGAGAGAGAGAGTAACCACACAGGGGGAGTGGCAGGCAGAGGGAAAAGCAGGCTCCCCACTGAGCAAGGAACCGGATGTGAGACTCCATCCCAGGACCCTGGGATCATGAGCTGAAGGCAGACGCTTAATCAACTGAGCCACCCAGGCGTCCCTCAGTCTAATTTTCTACACATGGTTGTACTTCTCAAATCTCTTAATTTCTTTTCTTTCTTTCTTTCTTTTTTTTTTTTAAACCTAAAGACATCTGTCCTGGACTTTCAGTTGCTCTGCACTGATCTAGACTGTTGCTCTTTAGGCTTGCTCATTTTAGAGGGCCAGTCACCTGATTGTTGAGTTTTTCTAGATCAACACTCTCCAGTAGAACTTTCTGGCAGTGATAGTGCAGAAAAGGGACATTTCTATTTGATGCAGTATCCACTAACCACATACGGCTGTTGAGCATTTGAAATGGGGCTAGTGTGACTGAGGAATTATATTTTAACTTTATTCAGTTCTAATATAAATGGCCATATGTGTAGCTAGTGGACACTATATAATTGGAAGCACAAATAAAGATGGTTTTATACTTTTTTAAATTTTTTTTTAAGATTTTATTTATTTGAGAGATAGAGAACATGAGAGGGAAGAGGGTCAGAGGGAGAAGCAGACTCCCTGCTGAGCAGGGAGCCCGATGTGGGACTTGATCCCGGGACTCCAGGATCATGACCTGAGCTGAAGGCAGTCGCTTAACTAACTGAGCCACCCAGGCGCCCCAAGATGGTTTTATACTTAAGGGGATGGTTTCATACTGATTATATGGGAGTGGGTGGGATTTAATGTAATGGATGTAATTTTTTTTAATGAAAAAGGTTAGTAACCCTTATCTGATGAGATTTTTAAGAGGAATATTTGGGACCACTATTAAGAATAGCTAGTATAAAAATTCCCATGATTTAAAATTTGTTGACACAATTTGAGATGCAATAATATATTTTCATCAGAGTCTGTAAGTTCTATCAGCTATATGGCCATGTTTTTATTCTCTTTACAACTGAGTTTCAAA
Source organism: Callorhinus ursinus (assembly GCF_003265705.2). Lineage (NCBI taxonomy): Eukaryota > Metazoa > Chordata > Mammalia > Carnivora > Otariidae > Callorhinus > Callorhinus ursinus. The sequence goes on along the minus strand of NW_027397066.1, from coordinate 61,643,556 downwards.
TATAAAGTGAATATTTTTAGGTAACTGATTATTATTGTAATATTTTAATATATGATGTTTTAAAGAGCTGTAAAACCCGATATTGCCTCATAACATTCTTATTTTGTTTTATGAATTGCTTAATAAGAACCAGCATATTTATACAGCGCTCAGCGTATTTTAGAATTAAAGAAAAAGCATTGTTTTATGTTTGATTTCATAGGTAGCTACATCAAGCTGGGAGGCAGGCAGATCCAGAGGATATCATGAAGTTTCCAGGGCCTTTGGAAAACCAGAGATTGTCTTTCCTGTTGGAAAAGGCAATCTCTAGGGAAGCCCAGATGTGGAAGGTGAATGTGCCGAAAATGCCTACAAATCAGGTAATGATTTTTCTCGTCACTCTAGATACATGACTTCTTTTAGAAATAAGTGTACTGTCATAAAGTGGTATCTTGACACTGGATTGAAGAAATATATACCATTAAAGGATATGCTCTATTTATTTGAGAAACCTCCCCTTGTTTTATTCTGAAATAGAACAAGAATGAATTTTTTGTTTTTGTTTGCTTGTTTTGTTATCTGAGTTATAGCTTTAGGAAGGTAGATATATTCTCTTTCTTTGTAGACCAATACTAACAGTAGTAAGCTATCTTTATTTCTAAGTATATAGTTAGCTGTGGAGGCTGAAATTATCTTTAGTAAACAAAAATTTGTTCTGTCTTTCTTGAATATTTATAAGGAGTTAAAGTAAGCTACTAAGGTAATGCTAATGTTGGACACTTCTGGGGAAATAGCCAGCTTACTTCTCAATTACTGTTAGCTATATGCCTTTTCTTTTAGAAGTTTTTATGCATCTATCATATAATCCTATCAGTGTTATTTTTGACAAATAACTATAAAGTTTATGTACTCCCAAAGCTTATTGTATAAGCTCTCTTTATCCCTAATACCTAGCACTGTGCTTGGGATAAAGAATAGTGGCCAAGAAATGTTTGATTTTTGATTTGTAGGTGAATGAATAGCAAATACCTAAGTTCCTCCTTTGGTTTAGGTTAACCTTTGTTCATAGGTTATTGAAATCTATATGCATTTTCTCCTAACCTACTTCTGTCATTCTTTCTCACAAGCTGAAGAAATATGTTTTGCATTTACTGTTACTTGTCATTTAACAGATTGAAAATAAGTTAACCTGAGTGAATATCTTTTAAGCTAGGAGCATTTACATATGCTATCACATTTACTATCTTATTATATCCTTTGAAATAGGCAGTAGTCCCACTTTGCTCAAGACTTTAATAAGTAGTAGAGGTATAATTTGAACTTGATGTAGTTCTCTTTCCATTATACTTTGTTTTTCAGTTTCTATTTTTGTGTGCCTGTGTGATTTTTTAGATTACTTGGGGATTCAATCATTCAATAAATGTTCATTCAGTGTCTGCTACATTCTGAGCACTTCTAAGCATTGGGGATACATCAGTGAGAAAAACAGAAATTCCTACCCTTATGTTCTGACATTCTGGTAAGCCTCAAAGCTTTAATACAGCTGGCTTTAGAACCATTTCTTTCTTCCTTCTGCTGTCTCCTTGAGTCAACATGTAACCAATGATAATATTCTTTTACAACATGGTCTTTGAAGGTAATATTCTACCAAGATTATAGTATATTGCTATATTATCACTTAATCTGGCCTATTTCTGTAGGTGATTTAACAAGTATTATTGAGGTAATACCAGAGAACAGAACAGTATTAGAACTTTGAAGAGGGAACTACTTAAGGATTTGCCTTTAGTGATACCAAGTAGAACCAAAGTTAATTCTTATAAAATGTGGGTGGGCTTGTTCTGATGGGGATAGGGGATAAGACTGGGATGAGAGTAAAGAGGTGTAATAGCGCAAGCCGCTTGCTATAGTAACCCCCAAGGACGCCTGTCTATTCTAGTTCTAATTTCTTTATTTTCTTCTGCCACTCTCAGGGACTGGCTTTTCTATTTCTCTTTCCACTATTGATTCTAACCATGATTTCCCTCCTAATTGATTCCTTGCAGAAAAGAAACACAGTCTTGTCATTAAGCCATAAACATACTTTTCCAGCTTTTCTAATTTTTTTTTAAGTGCTGATAAAATGGAAAAATAAAATATTTTAAAGGTTTCTGTTATGCTTCTTTTCTTCAGTTTCCTTGTCTTTCTTTTTCTACCTCTGGATCATTCTCTCACAATTCTCTTTTAATTTGCATCCCCTATCTTCAAGTTTAGGACAGAGTGGTCAGACAAGAATATTATATACCTATCACTCCCCTTCTGTATGCTCACACAGCACTTTACTTCTTTACCATAGCACACAATATTATAATTTCCTGATGATTTGATTGTGAGTTCCCTTGGGGTTGGGTTGTGTCATTTTTGTTTACTGGCATATAATAGATTTCCAGTAAACATCTATAAAAATGAACATTATCATTTCTTTATAATTAGTCCAGGTTAGAGAAGTTATTTTATATAATAATGTACTTTCGAGTACACAATAATTTTGTTATATGAATTTGGGAGAAAAAATTGAAGACTGGTCTAAGTGACATGCACTTTCAGATATTCTCTATTTTGCTAAAGTGCTTTTGATATGCAAAGATAAAACTTTGCTTCAAGCTGTTAAAATGGTTTTCGTTAGAATTTTGAAACTCTAAGGAATCTTAAAAGGCCGTATAATTATGTGGTTTCTGAATACAGGATCCTGAGCCACTGGGCTGCTGAGTGCATCAAAATCACCCAGGAGGCTTCTTACAGAGATTCCAGGTCTCATCCAGACCTGTTGGATTTGTGGTAGCAATTGTGGAAATTTGTTTTTTAATATGCATTAGGTTTGGGAGACACTGATTTACTCTAACCACACAGTAGGAAAGTTCTTCTTCTAACATCTCTGGTAAGTGATTCTCTCTGCTTTGGTTACTTTGTCCATTCTACTGTGGGAAAAATATAAATTATTGGAAAGATTTTCCTAAATTGAACCTGAAAACTGCTGCTTTCTGGTGGCTACTTATTAGTTCTGGTTTTGTCCCCTGGAGCAATACAGAATAAATCTGTGTCTTATTTTAAATGGTAGCCCTTTATCTGCTCAAAGATGTGATGAGCCCACAAAGTCGTCCTCTCTTTTCCTGATTGAACATCTCTTGTTTTTTAATCATTATTTGACAAGATTTCTCTTTTACCACCCCTGATCTTCTTTTTCCAGATACACTCTTTTTGTGTGTTTCTTAAGTTGTGACATTTCATTTGTAGTCATTAATGGACAATGAAGTGAAACTATTGCCTCACTTTATCTTGGCTTGATAATTTTGTTAAACTAGCCCTAAATTTTATTGTTTTGGCAGCAATGTCATATCGGCTTACTGAACTTGTTTTAAAACCTTGTTTTCTCTAGTTTTAAGCAAAGTTTCCTTTGTGCTAGATGTACTTTTAGTTTTTGGCCTAGGTATGGTGTTGTTTATTCTTATTAAATTAAAAGTTGTCAATTCTGACCATTTTTCTGGCTTTAAAATTATGATTGTTATCTTATGTGTTGACTTTGTCATTCTTGTATAATCTGTGGATTTGGTAAATAAATAAATCTATTTATCCTGTAGGTTGGTTTCTCTTTTTTCTTTTCCTTAAACAGTTTGTTGAAGTATAATGTACAGAAAAGTACACAGATCTTAAGTGTACAGCTGTAAAATACACCACTTTACTGGCACTGCAGAAGCCCCCTTCTGTCCTCTTGTACTTACTACCATCTACTCCCCCAGACCAAGAAAACACTGTCCTAATATCACAGATTAGTTTTTCCTGGTTTTGAATTTTATACATATATATGGAAACACAGAGTATGAACTGGCCTCTTGTTCGATATTTTTTTATGTGAGATTCATCTGTGTTATTTCATGTAGCCATAATTAATTTATTCTCATTGCCATGCATAATTCTTTGAATTTATCTCTTCTGTTGATGGTCATTAGTGTCATCTTCTTGTGCATGTCTCAGTGAACATATGTGCGTGTCTTTTTGAATATATTTTTAGGGCTGGAATTGCTAGAACCTAGAATATGTGTATATCAGTTTTAGTAGATAACCACCAATTGTTCCAAAGTTGTTATACCACTATTATGTCACATTTTTTGTGGGTTTTTTTGTTTTGTTTTGTTTTGTTTTTACCCCTTCTAGCAGAGTATGAAAATCCTGAGTTGCTCTCCATCCTCGTCAACCCTTGGTATTGTCTTTTCATTTTAGTTATTCTGGTGAGTGTATTATAGTATTACATTGGGTTTAATTTGCTTTTCTTTAATAACTAATGAAGTTCAGCTTTTCATGTGTTTTTTGGCCATTAGATTTACTTTTTTGGTGAAATGTCTATTCAGATCTTTCATCTGGGTTTCTACTGTCTTTTTTGTTAATTGTTTTATAAGAGTTCTTTCTTTTGCAGACTATGTATTACAGATGGTCTTCAACTCTCTTTGTGTTGAACTTTGATCAGTAGAAGTTCTTTATTTTTAATGACCTAAGTTATCAAATTTTTTTTTCCTTTTTTAAAGAAATGTTTGTCTACTCCAGTGTAATGAAGATATTCTTTTGCATTTTCTTCTGCAAAGTTGATTATTTTACCCTTCACATTTAGATCTACATTCCAGTTGGGATTTTTTTGGTGGGCAGGGTATGGTGTGAAGTAGGAGTCCATCATTTTATTCCATACAGAGAACCAGCACCATTTATTAAAAAGACACTTTTCTCTACTTCTCTGCACTTTTGTTATAAATCAAGTGACTACTGTAGGCCTATGAATATATTTGTGTGTCTCTTTCTTGCCTCTTTTCTTGTCATTGGTCCATTTGCTGCTCTTTAAATACCGCACTGCCGTAATTATCATAGCATTATAGTAAGTGTTTGGTGGCATACATTTTGTTCTTTTTTTCCTCAAGATTGTCTTGGCTATTCTTAGCCCTTCGCTCTTCCATATATATTTTAAAATATACTTGTCAATTAAAGAAAATTGGGAGGATTATTGAATCTGTCAATTTGGGGAGAATTGACATGCTTATAATAGGAGTCTTCCAATTCATGAATGTAGAATATTTCTCCATTTTGTTTAAAGTTGGTCTTCAGTGTCTTTTTTTTTTTTTAAGATTTTATTTATTTGAGAGAGGGAGAAGGACAAACAGTCCCTCTGAGTTTGGAGCCCAATGTGGGGCTTGATCCCACAACCCTAAGATCATGACCTGAGCTGAAATCAAGAGTCAGACACTTAACTGAGCCACCTAGGAGCCCGGTCTTCAGTTTCATTTAATAATATTTGGTAGTTTAGGTTTATTCCTAGATACTTGAGTCTTGTTGAGGCTATTACAAATGGTATTGTAGATTTTTCATTTTTTTTATATGCTGTTTCTAGAAACTGGTATATGGAAATAAAATGGATTTTTATATATTGACTATACTAAATTCACGTCCAGAGGCTTTTGGATTTTCTGTGTATTATACATAGATATGTTAACTGTGAATAATCATGGTTTTCTTTCTTTCTATCCAGTTCTTAATACTTTTTATTTTTCTTGTTTTATAGAATTACCTAGGGCCTCCAGAACCCCATTGAATATAAATGATGGTAGCAGGTGTCCTTATCTCAGTTTTAGTTTGAGGGGAAAGGTTTCAGTATTTCACCATTAAGTATAATATTTGTTATATATTTCTTAGATCATCTTTATCAGATTAAGAAGGTTATCTGCCTTAGTTTGTCAAGAGATTTTTTTTTTATAAATAGGTGTTAAATATTTTTTACATCATTGGATTTTGTTAACATTTTGCTTAGGATTTTGCATTTATGTTTATGGGTGAGATTGGTTTGTAATGCGTTTTGTCAGGTTTTCATAATAAAGTATGCTGGCTTTGTAAAATGAATTAGGAAATGTTCCCGCTCTTTTAAAAGTACTCTTGTTTGGGTTGTTATTTCTTTCTTAAGTGTAGGAAGGTTCCACTGGGAGCCTAGAGATTTATTTATGGGAAAATAATGATTCATTTTCTTTGGTAAATGTGAGACTAATCAGGTCTTCATTTATTTCAGTTTCGGTAAATTGTGTTTTTCAAGGAATTTATTTATTTCATCTAAATTGTCAAATTAACTTGTGTAAAGTTATTTATGATACCTTTTTAACATCAAAAGGTTCATAGTGATGATCCTTTTTTCATTTCCTTAGTTGGTGATTTGTGCTTTCTTGATCAGTCCTTCTAGAGGTCTGTCAGTTAGTCTTTTAGTTCTGTTGATTTTCCCTATTGTACATTTGTTTTTTTTTAAGTTCTGTTCTTATTTTAATTATCTGCTTGTTTACTTTGTGTAATTTGCTTTTTTTTTATTTTGAGGTAGATGCTTAAATAATTGATTTTCCATTTGTTCTTGTATCTTATTTTATTTTTTTAAAGATTTTATTTATCTGAGAGAGCACAAACGGGGCGGGGGGTGGCAGGGAAGAGGCAGAGGAAAAGGGAGAAGGAGAAGCAGATTCCCTGCTGAGCAGGAAGCCGGATTGCGGATGCGGGGCTCCATCCCAGGACCCTGGGATCATGACCTGAGCTGAAGGCAGATGCTTAACTGACTGAGCCACCCAGGCGTCCCTGTTCTTGTATTTTAATACACATATTTAAAACTAAGTTTTCCTCAAAGCATAGTTATCCAACCATGTCTGATTTGTTCTTGGATCCACATATTGGGTTCTTAATTTCAGTTACTATATTTTTCATTTCTGGTATTTCCTTTTAGATTTTTTTAATAGGTATCATTTCTCTACTGAAATTCTTCATCTTTTCATCTCTTTTTCCACTTTTCCTCTATTGTATATTAAGTCCTTTTCTGATAATTCAAAGTTCTAGGTCTTTTTGTTGCTTCCCTTTCTTTTTTCTCTTGGTTTTTGGTCACTTAGTTCTTTTGTCATGCCTGGTTAATATTTTTAATAGGTTAATTTTAATTCCAATATAGTTAACATACAGTATTATATTAGATTCGGGTGTATAATATAGTGATTCAACAATTCTATTCATTATTCACTGCTCATCATGACAAGTGTACTCTTAATCCCCTTCACCTATTTCACCCGTCCCCCACCAGCCTCCCCCCTGGTGATCATCAGTTCTCTATAATTAAGAGTCTACTTCTTGGTTTGTGTCCAGTTTTTTCCCCCTTTGTTTTGTTTGTTAAGTTCCATGTATGAGTGAAATCATATGGTATATGTCTTCCTCTGACTGACTTATTTTGCTTAGCATTATACTATCTAACATGCCCAGTAATTTTTAATTGAATGCTGAACACTATGAAAAATTGTAAAGGTTCTAGATGTTATCTTGCTGAAGAAGGGTTCAGTCTTCCTTTGGTAGGCGACTGTGTAGGTGATTAATCACTTTATTTTATTTATTTATTTTTTAATTTTATTTATTTATTTGACAGCGAGAGAGAAAGAACACAAGCAGGGGAAGCAGCAGAAGGAGAGGGAGAAACAGGCTCTCCACTAAGCAGGGAGCCCAATGTGGGGCTCAATCCCAGGACACCCTGGGATCATGACCTGGGCTGAAGGCAGATGCTCAACTGACTGAGCTGCCCAGGTGCCCCAGAGATTAATCACTTTAACCCAGTGAGAGATATGCTGATGGGAGTCTGGGCTGCAGTTGGGTATGGCTTCATCTGCCTCGGTGTGCCCCACCTCCTAGAGTGTAGTCAAAGATTCCACCTGAGAACTTGGGAGGGTGCTGAAGGGTGCTGAACTCCTTCTTGCTTTTCAGAGGCTTTTGCTTAGCTTCGTACATCCCTGTCCTTCCCAACTTTAGAATTTCATTCAGAAAATTTCATTCCAAAATTACAGGGAAAGTCAGCCAAGTGTCACATTCAGTTCTCTGACCCTTCCTCTCCCCACTTGGCTCCTTAAGTCTCCAAATTTTGTCTCTAGCCCTATAAAAGTCTCACAGGCTTTGTAGGTTTCTTTGCCCTTACTCTCAGCCTCTTGACAACTCAAGAGGATGGGCAAATGCCCTGAAGGAAAAGCTACTACAAAATATTGACTCCTCATTACAGATTTCCCCCAGTATTACAAAGTAGAGCATTCCTGTGACAACTTTGATAAGCTGAAATGGTATAAAGCAAAGAAGCAATTACCATTAATTTATAAGGGAAATTTTTTGAGTGTTCCCAGACCCTCTCTTTGGCTTTTCTGATATCTTAGGACACATCTTGCTAACAGATGGGCAAAATAAATCAAGATAAAGCCCTGGTGCTCACAGACACAGTTCAGAGCTTGATGGCTGAGGTGCTGATTGTGGTTTGGGGGAAGGAGATGGGTAGTACCAATTTGCTGCTCTGGGTGTGCCACTGTCTCTGTAACAGGTTGCTGCAAAACGAATGCTGAATGCTATTTTCACTTTTTGCCTTTTTTCGTAAAAGTGAAAATCTGTGGATTTTTTAAGGTACTAAGGTAGGTTTTTATAAAAGATAAGTGACATAACATGGACTTTCGAAATTGGGGGATACTTGTACCTCTTTTCCAGAATCTTGGTTCTGCAAAGCCTGGTTGTCCTAGCAGTTTTGATGACTTCAAAACAAGTGGTGGTGGTGGTGGTGAATAGCTTTTCTAGTTCTCAGCTGGAGTGTAGGTTGCTACCTATATCACAGCCAAAAGCAGAAATGTAATTTTTTTAAAATGTTGAACTTTACAGGTGTGACAAGAGAGGCTTTGGGAGCACAGGAAGGTACTTAGCCCAACTAGAGTTATTAGGAAAAGCGTGGTGAGGAGTGACCATTGAAATAGCTCTTGAAGGATAAATAATAACAGTAGGTAAAAGAGAGAGGGGTGTGTACCGACCAGAGGGAACAGTATGAACAGAGAAGTGATGTAATAAAATAGCATAGCAGGAGCAAGAAAGGACCATAAATACAAGTACAATACAATACTCTTACAGTATGAATTTTAAGGGAGAAAGTGATGGAAGGTGAGTGAGGCTGGAGAGGTAGGTCATGCGGATTTGTACGCCACACCTGGGGGCTTGTACTTAACTCTTTTAGGTAATGGTGAGCCTTTTCGAGTTTAAAGCTAGAGAGGATTTGTATTTTAATGATCAGAATAGTGGCATGTGGAATACAAAACCCTGTGTTTTACCAGATTCAATCAATCCATTCTAAGTTCTCTTGAGGATTAGTTAGTTGTTCAACTTACTGACCTGGCTTAACCCTATTTGAGGAATCCATGTAAAAGAAAACAGATTCCTTGACCAGGAAATACTTTCTAGGGTGGGCAGGCAGTTCTGCTTTCCTTTCTTCCTCCCGTCCTTCCTTCTGAATTGGATCACTTCGACACAGAACTTCATTTTTGTAAAGCTATCCTGATAATATTACTGTTTAGTACATGTTTGAATTGATTTGAAAAAGTGATCTTAGTATGACTTCCCTAAGGGTGAGTCTTAAAGTATTAACTTTTGTGGGAGTTTTTTGTTGCTATTGTTGTTGTTGTTACTAGTTTTGACTAGTGATGATAATACTAGCCATGCAGGAATGCTTTCTTGGCCCTAATTCCCATATTTCAATATAAGGTATAAAGTCCAAAGATTTGTCATGATCTCTTTCATAACTAGTTGTATTACAGTTGGTTTAAAATAATTATTTGTATGTAGTGTTTTGTAAATTTGGTTTTTTCTGGCATCATTAGAGTATCAGGTATTTTTAGAAGTGGGAAAGAACAAAACTAGTATTTGAGTGCCTTTTGCATTCTATGTGCTTTCTAAAAGTTGGCTCATTTAGTTATAACCATGATACGGAAATCTCTATGTAACTGTGTTCCCTATGTTACGTACTCTTATAGCACATTATGTCCAACTTTTGTGGCACTTCTTACAATTATATGTTTGTCGTTTGTTTAATGTCAGACAGCAAATAGGCACATTGTATATAATTTGTCATTCAGGGATCTTTTTCTCCTCCGTCCCCATTGTATGGATCTCTGAGCTGAAGGTAGAATTAATGGTGTCTTTGTTCCTCATTACTACTCTGGATCATTGTTCTTTGACCTCCTTCAAGCCTCCCCAGTTTCATCAGATTCTATCACCATCTATTTCTCCTTGTGTGAATGTATTTCCTTATCATTGATATGTTTGGATGGATGGCTTAACATTACTTTTTTTTTTAATTTAAAGATTTTTTGAGAGAGAGAGCGCACACACAAGCTGGCAGAGGGCCAGAGGGAGAGGGAGAAACAGGCTTCCTGCTGAGCAGGGAGCCTGATGCAGGGCTCGATCCCAGGACCCTGGGATCATGACCTGAGCCGAAGGCAGACGCTAACGACTGAGCCACCCAGACGCTTTCTCCTTGTGTGAACGTATTTCCTTATCATTGATTGGATGGATGGCTTAACATTACATTTCTGTTTGTTTTGGCATTTTAGATAAAAGCTCGTCTTGGTAGGGATTTAATTTCTCTTGAATGCTTAACTCTCTTCATCTAGAAGACTGCCTTTACTTCGTTCCCAGGGACCTTTAGGAGCCCTTAGTCCAGAACTAGATCTTAAGGTAGCAGCTCAGGGCTCTGTGGAAAATGATATATTATTGAACCAATGACCATGCTAATAGCTCTTTGACTCAAGGCCTAGTTGTCAGTTTGTGTCTGCTTCCTCTCACTTTTCTTGAGAAGCCACAGCTCCAGAGGATGTTTTGCCACCTTTTTTAGACTCTTTTTGTGAGAGAGAGAATTCAGCTCCTGGTTCTAATAGCCTAACTCCAGTGTCCTCTGTCATGTTGGACAATAGTCTGTGCAGGACACAAATTCCCTTGCCACTCTGTGCACCCAGAACTTGTCGAGCCCACAGTTTCAGTTTGTGAACTGCCTATGTTTTTTTTTTCGATCAGTGGAATTACACCACTGATTCTCAGAGTATCCATTTCTAGCAGTCTTTTTCACCCACCTTGATTTTATTTGCAAGTCAGAAGAGCTTGACAATAAGTTATTTCCTCCAGGTTGACATCATTCTTATGCTTTAAGGTTCACAGGCTTGGGGCGCCTGGGTGGCTCAGATGGTTGAGCATCTGCCTTCGGCTCAGATCCTGATCCCCGGGTCCTGGGATCAAGCCCCACACCGGGCTCCTGGCTCGGCGGGGAGCCTGCTTCTCCCTCGCCCTCTCCCTCTGTCTCACCCCCTGCTCATGCTCTCTCTCTCTGTATCTCTGTGTCTTGAATAAATAAAATCTTTTAAAAAAAAAGTTCACAGGCTTAAAAAAAACAGCTCTTTTCCATGTCTTTAAAATGATCATATCCTCTCCTTACTTTTTAAGAAACAAGTTTGTTGCTATCTCCTATGAGAAGCTTTCATTCTACTTCCATATGGGACCAAGTGCCCTTCCAGTGTATTCCCTTAGCACCCTGTGCATACCTCTCTTTTACACTAAACATAGTTGATTGACATTTTCTGATTGCCTCGCTATGAGACTTTTAAGTTTAGAAGTTTAAACAGGGAGCTTTTTTTTTATTCATCATTGTATTCCCAGGACCTATCATATGATGGACCCTGAATATTATTAATATGTTATTAATATATTATTAATATGAACTGAATTAAATGTTTTGATTGTTCATAGTTTTAACACCAGCTTGGTGGTGAGATGTTAATGTGAGAGGTTGTAAACCATTTTTATCTCAATTTCTTGTCTGTATTTCTTGTGCAGTAGTCTAGGGTCAGTCTTTATTTGACAAAAGGAATTGACTAGAAGGTGGATATATGGCAGTTAACCTTCTGAAATATCAGTTATAACTGAGTTTAGCTAGATGTAAAAATGTGTGATTAGTTGGTTTGGCCAACACTAAGAAACCGTTTACTATGTTGTGCTGAAATGAAAAGTGACAGAGGAATTGGAAAAAAAATGAGAAATTAGCTTGCCAGTGCAATGGCAGAGATTATAATGAGCACTGAGTCATGTATTTCTCACAACACTAAAGAAAGAGGAAGGAGAGGAGAAATTCCAACTGAAATATCTGTTTGAGGAGATACATTATTAAGATATACCGCCCACCCTGCTTTCATGGCTCTTAATGTATCTCTCTGTGATATAAGAATTAATTTCATAAAATTGACCTAGAGTAATCAGGAAAGAGGTTTAAGCTATGGTCTCTCTACTTTCCTAAGGAATGAGATAAATAATATATTTTAAAGGATTTCCATCTAAAATGGTTGTAATTACAAAGATGCAGTGCTTGGATTAAACCTTTACTTGTCTGGAACCCTCACTTATTGAAAATACTTTTTTCCACTAATCACAGAGTCATTTCTGTACTCTGTTGTATTTACCTGGTTGAAGTAGTTCTCATGGATCTGTTTCATTTATTATAAGTAGATTATTATTAGGTTGGTTTTATTTTGTATTTTTTTATAGTGCCTGCAAAACTCAAGAGTAAAGATAGCTAAGTCATTGTTGCATTAAAGTGTGTAGCTTCTAAAAATTAAGCCTGTACTCAGCAGTTTAAAATAATATGTAGGAAGCAGTAATGTCATATGTTTGTATAATAATCTCTCCATTGGTAAATTAGTTCAGGTGAATTTCCCCTTCAGTATTCTTCCATGATCTTTAAATGTATAATTCACCTATTGTCCCTGTTATCTTTAATTTATTCCTGTTGACTTTAGTTTTGTTTCTAATGGGCTGTCATTCTATTACCATACTCCATTTACATTTCCTAAGATGGTTTAATGGCTGTTTGCTGCCTTAGAAAGAAATTCACTATATTTTCTTATTCTCTAGAATTGGGAAACTAATTCCAAAACTACTGTCAGTTGATAATAGTGTTACCTCACCTTTAAAGTGTTAGATTCCCTGGACACCTTTGTTTAATTAAGATAAGGTATATGGTAAGATGACATTGTGAAGATTTTATTTAATAAACAATGAGAATATTGGATATTGATAAATTGCTATGACCAGTACATAATGTTTTATCTTTGTACATCTTAAGTTTGATAGATTTTGAGTAAACTTAAAAACATTTTTAACATATAAACATATTCCATAGCATTTGCTAACCTTTTAAGAGAGAATTCATTCTTAATAACTTGGAACTTCACTTGTTCTTTTTTATTTTTGTTTTATCTTTTAACTGTTCCCTTGTAGAATGTTTCTCCATCCCAGAGAGATGAAGTGATTCAGTGGCTGGCCAAACTCAAGTACCAATTCAACCTTTACCCAGAAACATTTGCTCTGGCTAGCAGTCTTTTGGACAGGTTTTTAGCTACTGTAAAGGTAAATATTTTAGGATACACTTAAACACAACCTCTTGTTTGAGGGTTTATATACTAAACCAGGGGCAATTAGTAAATATTCTAGAAAGTGACAAGGAGTGAACAACCTTCTTGGACATGATCTGTGTCCCTATAAGAAGGCATGATGTTTTCCATTATTGCTTGAAATTTTTAGAAATGTTTTGAATTGTATTCTGTAATTTTATTTTTGCTATACCAGTATTCATAACATATACTTAACCTATGAAGTTTTTGATTTCCTGATTTTAATATAAACGGTATATCATCAGCAGAATGTTTAGTCATCTTTTAACACATTGGTGTACTAGATGTTATTGGTAAACTAGACTAGAAAAGTATAAGCCTATTACACATTTTTTTCTGTCACTAGTTATTGACTGTACTGTGTCGTGTTTTGAAAATATATAAATAGTTTCTAGAGGCATGCATTTGGAATATAATAAGATGAACTGAGCATAAAATAAGTTTGGTATATTTTTGTTGAATGATAGCATACAAAAATACATGAATAATTTTATATTGTCTCTGTTGGTATATCATTGGTTATATTATGTGAAATTGGGTCATAGTAGGCCCTCAATGGATTTAAATCAGAAAGTTAGCATTTATTTAATGGCAAGGCATGAAAAAGTAGAAAAGCAATTTATTTGTTGTCATTTGTATGCCTAGGAATATGTAAGCTGGGGGAACTGTGAATTCAATGCTAAGGATACTGTACTCTGTTATTAAGTATGAAAAATAGAAGTCAAAGAATTATGGAGTGGAAGAATTTGGATGGCCACTCAGTTATCTTTTATGTTTCACACTTGTACCCTTAAGAGACGTAAAGAACCCTTAATTATAATGATACTAATTGCCTGAAATTTAGGTTCTCTGACATGTCTACTTTTATCTCACTATCCAGGCCCCCCTCCCATCCTCTGACTCTAGCTAACCTCCTTTCACAGAGAAAGATGAATTTAAGCTTAGTGTCCTTTCTTGGTTTTTATGTTCTTCACAAACTATTAATGACCTTATTGTAGCTTCTGTCATAGAAAAGATTCTTACCTTATTATTAAACATTTTAAAGAGATTTGGGGAAGTTTCTGGATCAGTTAGAGAATTGCCAAGTATTTCATTTTTTTCATATTTCTTATTAATGGGTCCTGTCATGTTATTATGTAAGATTATCTTACTTAGATGGTTAGTCTATATTGAAACAACCTAAAATGTAGTCAAGTTTTAAATAAAGGGACTTAAAGCAGACCATACAAGCCTGCAGCAGTGAATAGAGCCTCAATCCTAGCTGTGCAGAAGAAAGTGCTATGTAGCTCTTTAAAAGTATGGACCCTGAGCCCTGTCCCAGAGCTACTGAATCTGAATCTCTAGTTGGTAAGATCTGGATGTCTGTATTTAAAGAAGCAAAAACAACTGCACAAATGACTCTGATGTACATCCAGGAATTAGAACTACTCTTTGTTAAAAAAAAAAAAAAAAAAATCATACTTGCTATTGGGATTCTTTTTACTATGAAATTTATTGGTGCCCTTGATTCAGGAGTTGCATTGCCTTCCTTCAGTTGTTAACTGTTGGGCTCTTCTTTGTAGTGAACTCTGATTACCTCAAGGATTTGACCTGTTGTATACTTGGGGAAATAAGGAATCCTGGAAAACTGTCTTAGCTAAAAGATATGCCTTCACTTCCTATATCACTTGTGTGGTGTCCCTTAACTTCTGAGACATAATAGATAGACATCGTATTTTTGGAAGTCCTTCTAAATCATAATGTCTGATTAATATTAATGATTAAATAAAAATATTAATATTATTGAACCAGCTTTTTTTTTTTCATATAGTCAGAGGACTAGAAGGTTCCTAGACAGTATGCCACTTACACTGAGGCAGTGGTCACTGGTGTTTTTGTTACTTAAGGCCACATCAGGTCATCAGAAGGTTTTCCCTAATTTCACAGGAATGTCATATTTAAGTATAAAATAAATATCAAAACAGGTTTTCTTCATGTTATGTAACTTACCTCTGTATCATTCAATGTAGTTGGAGTTAAATTGTTCTGGTTATTTAAAACTGGATTCTGATGCTGGGTTTGGCAAACCCTTATTCTAACAGTGAGGTAGAAAGTAGTCCTACCTTATCTTAGATAAGGAAAACAGGCAAATTCAAGCCTTCCTATGCATGTCAAACCGTTTAGAAAGTTTTTTCCTCCTACTAGTTGATGATGAGTTTAGGAGCCTTTCTTTCTCACCATGGAACTTGACTATATACTTGTTTTTGTGAACACTTAATTAGAAAATTTCTGCTCCCCCACTAACACCCTATAGTTTTCTTAAAGCATCTGGAATAGTTTATAGTCTTTTTTATTTTATATTGTCTCTTTCTCTTTAATTCCCTTAACATCTAGTATGGTAGTGTTACTGATACGACAGATAAAAAGAGTAAAAGTAGCTTACAAAATACACACATGTACAAATAGATTTTTAATTTTTGGAATTTTATTTATTAAATAGTCTTCTAAGATTAAGTTCTTCTCTGCTAGATAGATATTTAACTTTGGCTAACTAGCATTGGTTGAACTTTTAACTATATAATATCTTAGTATTTTCATAGAATATAGTTATGGCTAGGGTTGTGAAGTTAAAAGTTAGCCCTGGTTTTAGAAAGCAATAGGTGGGAATCAGATTAATTATTCCTTAGAATTTTGTGCATACTTGTCTGACGTGCATATCTAGTTTTTAAAAATAAACTCTTTTAACTTTTTGAAAACCACTGATGTTGCTTTTTTCCCTCTTCAAAATTATAGGCCCATCCAAAATACTTGAGTTGTATTGCAATCAGCTGTTTTTTCCTAGCTGCCAAGACTGTTGAGGAGGACGAGGTAAATACTTTCCTTTAAAAATTAGTTAAGTCTCTTTCTTGAAAATTTCTCTCCATTTATTAACTTGCTTTCTGTTTACCAGAACAAAAACTGAAAATTAGTTTATTTTTTTCCTCTCCTCTTCACTCTGCCCCGTTCCACTTTGTTTTGGACAGAGAATTCCAGTACTGAAGGTGTTGGCAAGAGACAGTTTCTGTGGCTGTTCTTCATCTGAAATTCTGAGGATGGAGAGGATTATTCTGGATAAGTTGAACTGGGATCTTCACACAGCTACACCATTGGATTTTCTTCACATTGTAAATACACCTAATGTCTCCTAGCTTTCTATGGGAAAATGTAGTCTTAGTAACAGGAAAGTAGAGGGCCCACTCATGTGTTATGACTTGGAAAAAGAAAAATTAGAAATTAGGATATTATCCTATGTCAGATTTCATGAAGCTAAAATTACAAACTTAAGAAATTGAGTAATACCGAGGTTACATCAATTTCTATATATAATTTACCTAAAACTTTAAGTAAAACTAGTATTATGTTCTTGTCGTTTTTTTCAGTTCCATGCCATTGCAGTGTCAGCTAGGCCTCAGTTACTTTTCAGTTTGCCCAAACTGAGCCCCTCTCAACATTTGGCAGTCCTTACCAAGCAACTCCTTCACTGTATGGCCTGCAGCCAACTTCTGCAATTCAAAGGATCCATGCTTGCTCTGGCCATGGTTAGTTTGGAAATGGAGAAACTTATTCCTGATTGGCTTCCTCTTACAATTGAACTGCTTCAGAAAGCACAGGTAAGGTGTCAGTCAAAGTAAGTGTCCATTTTAAGTTCATCTCTTCCTGGGATACGTAAATGATTATAAAACTAAGAGACAATCTAATCTTGTAATGGCAAACCACTTTGAAGAGGAGACAGGAGTAAAGTAATATACACTTTAAACTTATGGGCTAGGTGAACTTTTTTCTCTTAGAAAGCTTAGATAGTATTTTCTTGCTTCTTTTCAACCCTTCTAGGTTACTTAAAATCTTTTTTTAAGAATCTTGAAAAACTAGTAAGATTCTCTAAAATACATTGTCCTCTTGTTTTGTATGAAGAACCTTCCTAGCTACATTTGTAGGTTTCATCATAGTATTTGTTTCTATATTTCTACTTATTTTGTAAAAGATAAATTAAAACCAAATGGCAAGAATTTGCTTTTTAGACAAACAAATAATTTATTGTTGGCTAGGAAGTGAAGTATTTGTACTAGACTTTGGCAAGTAGAAGCCATCTTTCTGAAAGAGGTTTTGTCCTGGTAGCTCCTATTATTGCCTAAGATTTTTCCATCACTTCTCTCTGCAAATTGGCATAAAATGTTATAGGCCAGTTAAATTTCTTATCAATTATCTATATAAAATGCAGGAGTTTCAGTGGAGAAAATTCTCATTCAAATGGAAAGTTAGTAAAGGTGCTATATGTTAGCAACTACTTTGGATAAGCTTATTGGTTCTATTCATGTCACCAAATAGAATTTAAAAGTTTACATCTGCTGCAGACCATACTCCTCTGCCAAATGAGTCCATAAAAGACTTATGGATCTACTTTCCATTTATATGTCCCTATTTATTCTTATTTGATGAAGTTATTCTGATTTATGTTATTGGATTTTATTTAGAGAAAAGACTGTTAAATTCTGAGCTTAAGTAATTACATTTTATAATAAAAAAGAGCTGCAGTTATCGAACTTAAAGAACTTAGAATGCTATAGAAGAACAGTAATACTTGAATTTCGTGTGTTATAAGATGTGTCATAGATATGAACTGTAAAAGTTAGCAGACATATAAGTACCTCAGTACTACCTCTTAGCTCTGAGAATTTCAGACCTTAGTCTGTGAGCAGAGAAAGATTGAGGGTCTTTTCATAAAAAGGTTGGTGATCAGAGCAATATATTAGCTAGAGGCCCATTCCTCTTCTGTGTGCTTTGTTCCACTGTTTTTAGCATGGCTCGGCTTGCTCTACATCCCCAGGACAGGCATAGGATGTTGGTGGTAACACAGGCTGTTTCTCCTTTACAAGGGAGACATTTTCTTTTAATAGCATATCTTAGATTGTTATAATTGAGAAGTATTTCCATTGAAATAAATGCTATAGTGGAAATAATTCTAGGAGATAGCTGCTATTTAGTGAGAATTTTTAGAAATTATCATAAACCACCATATAACAGTAGTGTGGCACAGGGAATTTACTTTCCTACCTACAGCGTTGTTAAGTGAAATTGAATGTTAATCATTTACATTAGACTGTGGAAGTGGGGGAAGGGATATTAATAGAAAACCTCTGCATTTCATTTTCCATTTTTTTATTGGAACAATTGACATGTTTAAATGCTCTGACTTGGTCTCTGTGCCTATTCCCAAAGCCAGTACAGAGAAAATTTGCTATATGAAGTGTTACTGTCACAAAGAAAGGACAGACTTTGAAGCATAAATAATAAGACTGTTGTAAATAGAATTTGTATTCTGTAGCTCTGAGAGCTTGTTCTCCACTAAAAAAATACTAGAGGATATGCTTATTCTCTTTCATGAGTCTTCCGATGTTTTGGTGCTGTAAGAATGTTCACTGAAATTTGTTCCCTTCTTACTGAAGGAGTATTACAGACTTAATTTGAAGGAATCTTCTTAGAAATCATTTCATTCAACTCCTTTATTTGAAACCTGCAGTTCAGGGAACTTGGGACTTTCTCAGAGACAACCAGGACTGCTTAGTAGAGAACCAGTGCTTTCCCATATACACCTTAAGGGTTTAGTTTGGTGGTTTTCAGAGTTTCTTTTAGAACAAGAATCCTTCCCTTGACTCCAGCAAAATCTTGTACACACACAATCCCTGAATATAAAGTTAGAAAAGTAATACTTTCCAATGTGTATTTGGGGCAGAGACCTGTTGGGTACAGCCTTAATCCACATGGCCACATGGCCACATGGCCTCTTCCCTTCTGCAAGCTGTTTGGACATAGTTTGAAAACCAGTGTTCAGTTCTCTTATACGAATAGCTATGGTCCACAAACATTTATTGAAAAATCTATGATCTAGGCACTGGGGAATACAGTGATTGTAAAAAATGAGAAAAGGCCTCTGCCCCATGTAGTATTCAAATTATAATGGAGAAGAGAGTTAAAAACACCACCACAGACTTTGGAACTTGGTCTTAACAGTTCTCTAAAACCAACTGGGACTGATAGCCAACATATGTGGCCCAAACCTGATGGATCCTGAGTCTTTAAGGCTCAGTGCTGTCTTTGCTGTAAGTTCACCTGTGTTTAGGTGGGAATACCAGGTCTAATATCTTGTAGTTAGATGCGTGATAAGGCCATCGAATATTCCTCCTGGATTCTCGGAAATCTTTGCAACGTATTGGTGAGATCATGCCCGAATTACTTCTGCCATGTTTGCCCGTGTCCTGGTTTGAGAGGACTTCCAGTGTCCATCAGAGACATGCCATGCTGTAAGGGGGCCGCTCTCACTGGCTCTGCCTTTGTTCGCTTGGGACTGCAGACCAAGTACAGCAAGGATTCCTGGTTTGAAAGGCAAGCCTTCCTCCTAGTCGCCTACCCCTGTTGTCTTAGCTCCCATGCTACTGTTGGTCACCTTTCTGGGATGGCTCCCCTCTTTCTCTTACCCCCCTCTTCCCTTGCATGACCTCTGTAGCTGTACTCACACCCTTCTGACTAATGTGACCCACCTTGAGAATCTCAGGATATTAACTCTACTGAGTGTGGTCATTCCCCTAGTCCCTAGCTAGATGGTCGTCAAAGTAGATGTTCTTGGCCGTGGTGTAGTTTAAAACTAGAGTGGAGACTTAGAGAAGCAGGCCTTCCCCACCAGGGTCCCCCAGTTCTTGAGGGTGCTGAAGGTCGGACTGCTGCAGCAGGTATTTTCAGTGCTTCGTGCTGCCTGCCTTTCCTGGGGCCATCTGAACCTGTCATGTAGGTCCTGCTCTCCTGTGCCCACTTCATCAGTAACCCATCTGCATGTCTGCCCTGCAAACTTCCCGTGCTTCCTGCTCCGCCTTCCTTGGTGAGCTGCATTACAGTGGTGGTTTTCTACACCAATAATGGTAACCATTATTTGAAATTTGAGGAGATAGTCATGAAAAGTAACAAATGTCCTCTGAATATCCCGCAAGTAGAATGAGTTCATTTTAAATCTTTTGGTAACTGTTTCATTAGAGGACTTTTGTCTGGTGTCTGAAGTTGTAGTAATTCCAGTTTAGGTGCTTGTTCTGTTTCCTCCAGTGGATCTGAACAAGGGTCACACTTTCGATTTGTTTACTTAGAACAAATTCAGGTAGTAGATGAGAAGGAATTTCTTTTGATGTGTTATTTTGGACAAAGGATTTAGTTGGATGGAAATAAAGTTCATATAGATGGTGTTGGTTTGATAATGTCTTTCTTGCCCTGTCATTTTCTAAACTAGAATGGACTCTTGAACAGTGCGGGTTTGAACTGCACCGCAGTACACGACTGCAAATGTCTTTTCTCTTCCTTATGGTTTCCTTAATATTTTCTTTTCTCTAGCTTTATTGTAAGTATATAATACATATAACATACAAAAATGTGTTCATTGACTGTTAGTGGTTATTAGTGAAGTTTTTGGGGGGTTGAAAATGAGATGCAGATTTTCGACTGTGGGAGTTGGCGCCCCTAAATGCCCCGTGTTGTTCAGGATCAGCTGTATAACTTCCTGTTAACTTTTTGCACAGAGAAAGATTATAGTGGCGTAGTCTTCCTTTTACTCTGAAATGTCTTTTTCAAACCAGTACCATCTGTGTGAACTCTGCTTTGTAGAATTCTGCTGTGGCATTACGCCCAGTGACCAAGGCTTTAGAATACTGTGATACTTTTACTTTCTAGACCCCTAAGTATTAGTCATTTGCTAAGGAATAGTTTGTTAGAGTAGGTACTTTTCAGAAATAATTCTTATACTCTAGCCTTTTTTTCACTTTCCAATTTCTGTCTTTCACTTCCCTGACCTCCCTTTTACAAGCTTCTTGAAGTATTGACAAAAGCTCCTGAAAGAGCTTTAAAGCCCTGTCCCTCTTCTCTGTTCTTTGCTTCCTTGTTTTTAGCATGGCTCCGCTTGTTCTGCATCCCTGGGACATGATAAGCCCTCGCCTACAGTTGTAAGCTTAATAGTTGGGGACTATCTTTAAGTATTATGAATTCTTTTAAGGGAAGAAAAGAAATTCTAAGACTAGCTAGTAGTATTTTACCCTTAGGGTGTTATCTGGTGTCTTTCAAACAAGGAAAAAAATTAGTGAACCAAATGGTAGAAATTAAAAATGGTCATTTCATTTTTGTGTATTGTGTCTGACAGTTTTAGGCATTTTAACATTTGTACTGTGGTGATAACATCTGCCTTTCATTCTTCTTTCCACTGATACTTTCCTGGGTAACAAGTAATGAATATTTTTAGAGATAAAAAGTCTTGTGACCGGATGTGTTCGTTGTTCTTGCAGATCATGCTATTTTCCTTCATTTTCTCTGTGGTATTGCAAACAGTCATGCTGTGTACTGTAGGTTATATGGGTATGAATAAGATGTGGTTAAGAAATGTCTAAAAATACTTATAAAATACACAAGACTGGAAAGTGATCCCTGATAGTTAATAGTCTTAAGTAGACTTTCTGGAGATGGCGGCAGTTAGCCAGACCTGGCAGGAATAGGTAATACATTTTCATTAGGTAGAAATAGGATGAGCAGGAGTAGAGTTAAGACAGGGCAAGATTTGCATAGAATAGAGAGAGCGGGCCTGTTTGGCAGAAATGGAGAGCACAGTTTGGGATATGCCAGGAAATAAGGCTGAAAAAAGGTTGGGCTCAGATTGTGGAGAGCCTTATACCAAGCTAAGGAGGTTAGCTTATTTCTGGTAGGCACTGGGGTGCCGCTAAAATATTTGAATAGGGGAGAAATGTATGTTGCTAGGGAGAGTAGGACAGAGAGACTAATTGTACTCTTTACCACAGAGAGGATTTTGAAAGCCTTTCATGTGTAGTCATTGTGCTGGAAAAGAAACTTAAGGAATAAAGATGAATACGATACAATGCCTGCCTTTTGGGGGCTTATAGTCTATAAAGGAAAAGCTAAATGATTAAGTAGATTATTGTAATACAACGTGGTGTATGAAGACAGGTTGAAATAGAAACAGATGACCCTGGGATTTGGGTGTGGGGGCCAGGGAGAGTCAGGGGTGGCTTCAGACAGGATACCTGAACTATCCTGAAGGATAAGAAGGCATTAGTGAAACCTCCAAATTAAACAAAAACATTTCTTGTTGTTACCAAGCCTAATTTCTACAGAAATATTATTTCTCGAAAGTTCTCATTTGCTATTTTAAAAACAAAATAGTTAAATTGTTTTAAATTCTTAGCCAAATGATCAGCCCTATCCCTTAAATTCTTTCATGCCTCTGGTTTTTTCCCTAAATTCTGAATGAATTTTGTGTTTATCTGTCCTTGTGTCTTCGTGAAGAGATTAGAAGAGGCAAAGAGGGTGAGGTGAAGGGTCTTCTAGACAGAGGGAATTAGACTGAACAAAAGTAGATGTTGGATATACAAAGTGAACAAAAGAGAATAGTTTGTTTTCATGAAGATGTTCAGCATATATTTACAAATACAGAACTTAAGTTCCAAAGAGTCTGACATTAGAAGTACAGATTTGGACACATTTCCTAAGAAGATGATGGGTAGGCTGGAGGGATCGATGAGTTTCAGGTAGAAGGTGTGGGAGAGAAAAGAAAGCTGGGGAGGACAGAGGGCACAGGGAGGGAAAGTGGCCAGCAAAATGACAGCGTCGTCTGTATTAATTAAATGATCGACTGGTTTTTTTCCTCCTGGCCCAGATGGAGAGCTCCCAGCTGATCCACTGTCGGGAGCTTGTGGTGCATCACCTTTCTTCTCTGCAGTCTTCCCTGCCTCTAAATTCCGTTTATGTCTACCGTCCCCTCAAGCACACCCTGGTGACCTGTGACAAAGGAGTGTTCAGATTACATCCCTCCTCTGTCGCAGGCCCAGATTTAGATTTCTCCAAGGACAACAGCAAACCGGAAGTGCCAGTCAGAGGTGCGGCAGCCTTCTGCCATCAGCCCCCAGCTGCCCGTGGGTGCAAGCATACCTCTGCTAAACGCAAAGTAGAGGAGATGGAAGTGGATGACTTCTATGATGGACTCAAACGGCTCTATAATGAAGAGAATGCTTCGGAAAATGTGGGTTCTGTATGTGGCACTGATTTATCAAGGCAAGAGGGACATGCTTCCCCTTGTCCACCTTTGCAGCCAGTTTCTGTCATGTAGCTTCCAGTGTTACCTTCAAGTGCAAACTAGGGTAGACTACTCTGGGAATGGGAACGTGGGAAAACCAGGAAAGGCTATATACAGGTGTATATCTAAGCAGGCCAATTTGAAGTGAGCCAGAAAAAAAGCCCGTTTACTTGTGTGGCAAATTATAATCAACATTATTTAAGCATTTAAAGACCCAAAAAAAAGTGTGAAATTCAAAAGATCCAAATTTTTTTTTAAAGTAAAAAAAAATTTTGTAGTGTTTGTCAGTTCCATCCTTTTCTCTGCTAAAATGTAA
The DNA here is from genome assembly GCF_003265705.2 of Callorhinus ursinus. Classification (NCBI taxonomy): domain Eukaryota; kingdom Metazoa; phylum Chordata; class Mammalia; order Carnivora; family Otariidae; genus Callorhinus; species Callorhinus ursinus. The sequence continues at coordinate 61,619,819 of NW_027397066.1, read as the reverse complement.
TGGAGATTGACCCATCTCAAAGATTCATATTCAGTGGTTTTTTTAAAGTTCCAGAATTCATAGCTGGCACACACCCTGTCTCCAGCATCCTGATTAAATTTTCCTTGTTTCTGCTTGCTTCTTTATTGAATACTTAATGAACTTTATGCATGTGGATCTATAGCCTGACTTCCACTGATTAGAAAACCCTCTAAATCATTTTTTAGCAATTTAATGAATAAATTATTTCAGTGTGACAGCCATGTTTAATCCAGGACTCAAATTAATCCGAAAAGGGTACTTCAGAATTGCCCCATATGAATGAGAGGTGGTAATAGAAAAAGGACTGGCATTACCACATTGATTTTGTGTTTGTCTCATTTCAATTCTTGGAGGTTGGAAACAAAATTACTGTTTTCATTTTTGTTTATCTTAAATTGGAACTTAAAAGTGGCATGTAATTAGGACACTCTTAGATTTGTTGAAAGCATTTTTGACTTTTGTATAAAAGAATTTGTGATAAAGTATATCCAGGTGCTCACCAAAGAAACATGTAACAACGAAGGTTTTGGTTTTTTTGTTTTGTTTTTGGTAACTGATCGGTTTTCACTCATTTATAATCAGTAGGAGAGACTGTCTAGATGTTGGGGCAGCTCTATGATTGGGGTCTGTAACGTGTAATAACTGAATTCAGTACCCTAGATTTATGTTAAGCTATTAGTATTTTCTTGATGAAAGTTACTCACCCTACCTGTATTTCTCTTAATGACTTCTGGATCCTGAGCTCCTTGTGCAGTCTGAAGAAGGTATTGCAGTCAGAACCATGTACTGATGATAAAAAGCCTCTGGTAGCAATAAAAGTTGTCCTTAACCTTTGTTATCTTTAACTTTTTTCTGCTTGCAAAGTGGTACAAATTCCTGATTGCTAGACACTGCTATTTCAACTACAGAAATGATAAAAATCCTAATTATATGCCCAAAGAAAATAAAACTTAGGAAAAGGGGATTTAAGTGTGACTGAGGAATGTAGGTTTTGACAAGAGTTTTTCTTTTATGTCCTTTTCTCACCTTCCAAATCTTAAGTTTTCATCTGATGGAACAGTTTGTGAGAGCATGCCAGTCCTGGCATCACATCACAAACTAAACTATTCCAAGATTTGGAAACTTGAACTTTATCGGTAATTGTCTGGTGTTTCCTGATGCTTACAAAGCCTATCATTCCATGAAGCCTCCACAAAGGCAAGGGAATAAACTTGATGATTGGGCATAAACTAGTTATGCTCTAATCTTCCATTTTAAAAGAAAAAGTGCATCCTCTGACTCTTGAAGATGAACTTTAGTGAAGCAGCTAAATATTTTTCATTCAAAGTTATCTGTGGAGAACTGAATATCTTTTCTACAGAGGATTGATTAATGTGGGGGAGGAGGGAAGGACCGAGAAGGGGGTAGTGCTCCCAAATGCCAATAAAAAGATAAAACCGATTTGTTGGAAATGTTCCTGACACAGCCTTTGTCTTGAAGGAAGCTAGCTAGAGCTTAGCACTTCACTCAGCCCAGCTGATGAGACTGAGCTTAACATTTCTGCCGTTGAGGGAATTAAAGACACTGGTGTCTGCCCCCTAACAGCAGCATTTCTTTTCTCCAGTGTTAGAAACAACATGTATGTGTGTCCTCTGTACTCTACATACCTGGATTTTAAGTTTCCTAATTTTCTCTTTCCGGAGTTCCTGAAATAAAGTCAGTCATGCTTGAGCATTACTGCCCAGAGCACCACAGTGGCCTTTCACTTAACGGTATGATTAAGCTGCTGATTCTTGGCCAACATGGTGAGGAGCTTATCGTCATCCTTATGGTAATTTGTACGTTTTCAGCTGGAAAGGGAAGGAAGATATTGTGCCATCTGCTCTCATAACCATCCTGAAAGATCGTATCCCTGGTCTGCATTAGCAAGTTGAGCATTAGAGAACTGTCTAATGCCACATAGCTAAGAATTTTTACCCCTTTATATTTGCCAATGTGAAGTTTTGTCTAACTTTAAATTGTTAATTCTGAAGCCTCCAAAATTCTAGAAATTAGCCTTTGTTACTAGGAGGAGGTCTCCTATCTATGCCCCATATTAATGTTTTGAGCTTTGGCCACTAGATGGTGCTTCTAGGAAAATAAAGCATCTTTTTAAGTTTCTAGGAAAAATTGAATTACTTAGGCTTACTGTATGAGAATGAGCATTTGAACACTTGTCTCTTGTTGCCAAACGTTAACATCATTTGCAGTTACAAATTCACATCATTTAAGGCACAGGGGACCTGTGTATTTGGGACTCAGGGCAAATGAGCAAGATCTGCTGAGGTATGGGGCAGATTGTGTCCAGATAGGTCTCACACCAAACACAAAAACAGAACCAGTTTTACAAAACTAATCCTAATTTTTCTTGAGTTGTCTAGTCCTGCAACATAACCTAGAAATGCAATTGAGAAGATTAGTTTCCAAGTCCCCAAACCTTGCTGCTTTCAGTTTGAGTTGGATTTGACCTAATTCGTTCAGACAGAAAAGATGAAGTACAGGCTTAAACAGCATAGGTTGTATCAAGGAATTAAAAGCTTTCACTCCCCATAATGAGGAGCTTAGTGGTTTTTATGACATACTATTATGCCTAAGACCCATGGGTAAGACAAAGACCTCCCTCTTGCCATCTCTGCATTATTGAAAAGGCATAATAAGAGGTAACCAAGAATGTCTTACCAGAGAAATTTGGGAAAAGCTCACAACTTGTTTTTTTTAGTTCTCAGGAGCTTCTGAGTTAAGGATAAAATGGGAAAAACTCCCTTTCTCTTGACTGTAAAGTACAATCTTCCTAGCGTGTCAAATGCTAGAATTGTTGATCTTACTGTGTTACACGACAGTAGGGTAGTAAAACAGTATAGGCCCAGTGAACTGGTTTCTCATTTCTCACGAACTGTTTTGTTAGGCAAGAAGACACTCTAGAATGAAGGGCAACCTTAAGCAAGCAACCACTGAAAAGCAATTTGGGCAAGGTGGGAGGAGAGGGCTTTTACTTTTCAGAATACAATCTGTCTTTAGCAATTTAGCATAGAAAGGGCTTACCTTTTCTTTTGCTCCAAAAATTTGCTGTGTTCATGAGGTAGTGTTTGGCTACATCCCCAGCATCTAACGTAGGCCTGGTACAGTATAGAGAATGAAGTATTTGGAAAGGGGGAGAGGCAGAGGGTGGGGAAGGTGGATGGATGGATGTAAATAAAGGGCAAGGAGAGCTAGAACAGCACCTTCACAGTTCTGAAAGCATTGTACAGAGAATGCTCGGTTGAGCCGAACTCTAGCTTGTTACTCTGTGCTCCCTTCCCCATGCACACTTTGTGTGTCTGGGGGGGGGGGGCAGGGACCAACCTCATTATAATAGCCTCTGCCACCTCTGATCTAAGCGCTGTAGTTTTGAAAGTTTCCACAGTGGAGCCAAAATGCCATTCCACTCACAGCACTGCAGGTAAGTGGTTGGGGGCAGACGTGAGATCTCCCTTTGTGCCTCACTGTTCCACTGGCCACCGAGAGGTCTGGCTTGTGTACAGCTACTTGTTAGACTAGGATGCTGCAAAGGGAGGTGAGTGGATACGAAGGCTCACAATTAGTCTTTTCAAATTGACACTAAATCCCTTCACCGGCCAGGGGAGAGTTTCAGCTACTTGCTAGAAACTGATCTGAAAGCCAGATGGTGTCCATCACAAGGACAAGATGCCATGGTCCTAAGGACTCAAGTATAAGGATCTTCAAAGTGATCCACACTGACATCACTGTCAGTCTCCAGGGTGGAAAGAGGACAGTCATCTGCAAAGCAAAAGGTTTTGTGTAGAAAAATCATTTGAATACAGTGAAAATTATGTACTGACTTTTTCAGATATCCACAACTGTTTACTAATAAGCTGGGCCAATAGGCAAAAACCATCATTCACTAGGAAGGAAGTTTCATGTTACAGATACAGTTGATGGGAAAATGGGGGGAAAACTTTGGCCAAGCATATTGGGAAGATGACCTGATTTTTTTCTGCCCCACCAGCTCAGCAGATGCTGATTCAGAAGACCTCTCCTTTATACACGTGCTGTGCCAATCTCAAGGAGACCGTCTAGACTACACTTGTCGCAAGGCAATAGGCAGTCTATATCTGAAATCCAGTAATACTTTTTAAAAGACTGAATGAAAAATAAAAGGCCCATTACCCACGGAAATGGGTTCAGATGACTCAGTTCTTGCTTTTCTTTTCCACCACAGTCTAGCTTGGGATAAGCAAATCATTACTATTGATGATAATTAGCCCTGGGATGGTTTCACAGCTCTTAGTTGGTCAGCCAGGAGAACTCGAGAACTGATCAGTTTTATCAACACTTGAGAAAAGGAACCACCCGAAGTAAAATGCCAGATCTTAACAGGGAGGACAGTGCACTTGACCGGTGGTGTCCATGATCAGCTTTCCCTGGGTAGTTGAACAGAGGTCAACCTACCTACAGTAACCTGTTCCCCCACACTTCCTCCAACCTGGCCAAAATGGGGGAATAAAAGGGAATAGCAACAATACACATTTCTCTACTTAAAAAAAAGTGCCTGGTTTGATTTTTAAATATTGCTCAAAACATGTCTTTACAACCTGATGCAGAATTTGTTTTTAAAATGAGTTGATGGGGTTAAGTTCATATTAAAATACTAAAAATTAATCCAATGATTGTACTTAGTGCTTACAGTGGTTTCACACAGAAGGGTGTTTGTGTTTGACTTACAAAACTGATACCTCGCACTTCGGCGTTGGTTGGGAGTTGGTACCCACCCCGTCCGCCCCCAAGCCACCGGTGACGTCACTAGCAGACTTAGACCTTTACCGATTATAGTGTAATGTGGAAGGGATGGCTCTTGACGCTTCTGAGCATTTGAGCATTTAATGGCTCAGATGAACCTGACTTTATTGCATTTAATTACATATCTTTCTAAGAAAGCCTCTTGCCAGCAGAGCTCATCCAATTGCTCTAAATGACCTCTTTCCAAGAAGCAAGTGACTCAAGAGGCAGGGACTGTTGCTTCATCATTTCACCTTTCAGCGGAAGCAGATGTTACCATTCTCAGAGGGGAACACTCCTAAGGATCTCTACCGAACACGACCCATGCCACCAAGAGTAATTTTAGGGTCTTCCTAATATGAGGTTGAAAAATGATGGAAAGAAGCAAAGACTATCGACAAGTAATGGAATTATAAGGTAACTTAAAATGCATGTTCATGCTCTAAAATAGAACTGAATTTGAATGAAAGTCATCCCTTGGTTATGAAAACTGCCCCTAAGAGGTGACTAAAGTTAACAATAGCCCTGCATTGATCCAGTCCCTCACAAATGGGTCAACATTAAAAATCACAGCCTCAACTGCCAGAAGTGTGTGTGTTTGTACATTGGGTGTATTTTAAGTGAATTACAGCAAATTTATTTTTCACAGACATGGTAGAGAAAGCCACACGGGTAACTGAGAAGACAATGTGGAGCAGAACCATTGTAATGATGCTATTGTCTGGGACAGGTTATATACTTCCCTTGGGTTTGTTCCCATGGTCCGGGATACAAAAACTCTGGAAACAAGGTAAAGCACAGCTTCCCAATAAATAAAAAGGCAGGGATGGGCCAGAAAGTTATTTTTAAGGTACCTTTAAGTATAAATTCAGTCCTAGAGGCAGAAAAGTCCTCTACCCAACACTGACACATTTTAAACATGATTAAGACTTATAGGTCAAAACCCCAGTGACAGCAGAGGGATTTTTTTGGTTGTATCTGAGATGAGGAGAGATTCTTAAACAGAATTCTGTGACTAAAACTTCACTTAAATTTCCTCTTGAACTTAAAACTGGCATAATTTTGATACCAAACTAAGTTTGAGTAACCAATACATAAAACAGAACTGGCTAACTGGAAAAAAATTTTTTTTCCCCAAAACAGAATCCCAAACCCAAAACAACTTATATAAGGGATGCAGGTCACAGAAAAAGAGTTAAATAAAACAACAATGGTTCCTGAATTTAAAGGAAGGATGCCCACTTCTCTCTCTCAAGAGGCGGATGGTCAGCTGAAAAATAAAAACATTGCATCAATAGAACACTCCAAATAAAAAAATTGTAGCCATCTCTGTTCATGCAATATCAAAAGTCAAAAAAAAAAAAAAATCCCAAACTCCAAAACAACCCATAAAAACTAACAAAAGGAAGGAGAATGTTGCCCAGATCTTATGACCTGATTGATGGTTGAGGGTCCCGATGGGGCTGTTCAGAATGTCACGCATGGGACAGAGAGGTCTGGAGTTAACATGAGATCGAGTTTGTGGACCCTGGAGGTGCTGACCACCTCAGAGTAGGGTATGTGCTGTCTTCAGTCCGTGAGTTCTCGGATCCGCAGCTTCAAGAACATGACAGCTAAGCAAGAGGATCCCAACACATGGCTACCCTGGGTCTTGGCCCAAGTTCTCTTTCACTGAATTTCCTTTTAAGCATTATTAAGTATTACTGTTTTTGGTAGTGAAAAGTCACCTTAGTAACCACTATGGGCAGTGGTTTGTAAACAGACATTGACAAATACAAACAGCAAGGCAGGAATTGACCCGGACTTTAAAAGAATAGGAGGCGATGGTGGAAATGAGGTAACTCTTCCCCAGCACGCGTGAACAGACACTCCTGCTCTTCTAATGCTCTATGTCCATTAGGGGGGAGTAGGGCTTGTCAACAGGATGGCTACATAAAGAAGAAGCTACAGAGGAGAAAAAAGAAAGATTCAGATTCAAATTTGATTCTTAAAGTTAAAAAAAAAAAAAAAAGAGCTTTTCTACAACAACTGGGGAAGAACAGCAGTGTGTCAGTTAGAAGGCTGACTTCCGTGAGCACAGCCAGGTGTGAGCAGCCCTGGCAGCGCAGACGCCAGAGGCCGGGCAAGAGGTGCCTACCTCCGCTGGGCCCAGGGGTGGGGTGGCGCCAGGGACAACAGTCGGGACAGGAGGGGGTGGGAATGGGGGAGAAAGGGAGGCAGAGACCACATGTGACGTACAGGACACCGCACGGCAAGGATCTCGGAGCAGGTGCTGCTGCCCACTTGGGAGCGTTTGAAATCCCCCAGACAAGGCAGGAAAGCATGAGACTCTTTCATTCCTATTTCTTTTATCCAATACAAGAATCACATGTACATATGCATACCAAACAGTGACTAAAAAGAACTCACAAGAGGGCACACATTGTTTGGGTAAAAATATATTTTCCCCCACGTTGTGTCTTGGCACTAGTGATATATGCATAGATTACCTGTCCACCGCTCTCCTACCTTAACAGACACCAAATTACTGAGCAAGGTGGCTACGTGATTACTTCCTCACTTGAAAAAAATGATAGACTTCATATCAATACAATTATTTTAGTTTTTAAAAAAGACAAGTGTCTAACATGCAGCTTACATATATGACAATTCTGCATTAACACCAAGAGTAGATTACACAACACTTTTAGAAACACATTGGTTATTTTCAAACAGCAAAATGACAATGATCTACAACTACAGTTTAAGGCATATCAGCATATTTTAAAATTAAGAAATAGACAAAGTTCTAATGCTGTTCACAGCTTTTCATTTATTTAAAAAATTCCCTTCATACCTACATACAATCTAGACTTTGTAGGTCATAATTTCCACTAAAGAGTCATCACATATGTATCCTGTCAGTGGAACCAAGACTTCTGGAAGCTGAGAATTGACAATTTCAGACACTTGCAGATGGCAAAGCAGAGGGATCTGAAAGGACGGTTTGGAAGGACCACACACACACAGTATGACATGGGTTGGTTAACAGCTGAAACCCAGATTCAACAGTCTGGATGTGAAACACTTAGGGGTAATGTCAAGAAAGTGAAGAAACCCAGTCCATTCGTTTGAGGTGCACAAGATATGAAGAATAAGTGTAATTGCTGGTGAGATTACAAAGCAGAGAAGGAAGATAATAAGTAACCTGTGCCCAATGTGACATTAAATGTTCCCCTGGTTGAGATGCCCTTTCTGGACAAAACTTTGACCAATTAATAAGGAGCCTAAGCTGGGAAAACATAGTCTCTAACTGCCAGTAAATTCTCGTAAATGCTTTTCCATCATCCTACTGTACATACAAACATTATAGGGACCTAAAATCCAGAAGCAATGGTCATTATGGTTGAACAGAAGATACGGGGAGAGGCCAGCTAGAACTGTCTGGCAAAAAAAAAAAAAAAAAAGGTGTGTTCACTGCCAGCAGTTAGCAGGAGGGAAAGACAATTAAACCAAGATCAGCAAAAAATTAAGCAGTCATAAAGGCAACCTAACATAAAAAATATTTCCCTCTTGGTTTTCTCCAAAGGAAGGTGGTAGTTTCTTAGTCTAGCTTTACTCCATAGTCAGAACCAAGGACCCTCTGTAATATCCAGTGATGCCCACAAGGCTGTGTGGAATGCAGCCTGGGAACAACAATTTCTGACTCCCATATTGGTATCAAGGAAAAGCTGAATTTGTATTTATTGTGGGAAAGGTACAAATGTGGCCATTTTAAATATATTTAGTGTTTTCTTTATTTCTTAATAAACAAAGGCTACTCAAACCAATACCTCCCTACCTCCCTCCAAAAAAGGGTGGGGGGAGAACCCATCTATCCCATTTGTTTCTCTAATTTTAAAAAGTCAGAAAGATCTCAAAGTTTTCTTACTACTGTACTTACATGCAAAGGCGAAAGCACATCCAATTAGATTTGAGGGTATCATTTATTCGGTGCAGAGCCAAGGACTACTGTGAAAAAAGGCACAGATACAGAAAGAAGAGAAGGGCAGCAACAACAAACCAAACAGGGCCAGGGAGTGGGGGGTAGAAAAAGAGTTCAGAAGCAACATGTTAAAAAAAAAAAAAGAGCTTCTAGAACTTTCTTTTGATTTTTTATTCCCTGACTCTCCATATGGTTTATTTTGTTGTGAAAATTTTCATGGGGGAGAAAAAAATCAATCAATCAACAATCTTGGAATCAAAAAGTCAGCTGGATGCCTTTTGCAGCTAGGCTCACTGTCAAAAAGGCTTTAGTGATGCATTAAAAATGATAATTTTAAGGTGACCGTTTTTTGAACTTACAAGTATATTTTCTGTTACAAGGCACAAAAATGCTCACACAAGCAGCAGTTGGAACAAGCATACAACACGAGTATTCAAGCTTTTGTCTGGCGCACAGCGTATGAGCAAATTCAGCCACGGTTAGAAATCGGCATGCCGTCTAGTATTTGGCTGCTCCACAGCTAGCTTTGGACTAGAATCATTAAAAAACAAAACAAAACAAAAACATTAGTCCAGTAGCTCCTAAGCCTGTCTTTATACCACCACTGCGGCTTCCAGTCTTCAGGTTCTAGCCCAGCCTGGTTTGGCCTTCAGTGAAACAATCTTTACTTCACCTAATTAGGCCCACATCAGTTCATGGGAGACCATAACTTGTTTCCCCTAAAAGTATGGTTTGAGGATGAAAAGAAGGGAAAAAGACTTTATTGGAATCAACTAGAGACTTATTAAAAAAAAAAAAAAGGTACGCGTGTGTTGGTCAGGGAGACAGAGTATACTCTATCCTATTTACCTAATGTATGACTAGTGAAGGCCAGGAGGAAGCGAGAGGTGGAGTTCAGGAGAAATATTATTCTTTCAGGTAAGAAACAGGAGACTACAGAGTTAGAAGGTGGGAGGCTCTTGTTAGTAGAGGGGAGAAAAATCAAGAAGATGAAAGGGTAAGCCTCACAAAGGAACAGTACAGAAAAGGGATGAAATGCGCCCCCTCCCACACAAATGTGGTATGGAGTGCGGGTCATGGCCTATGGGTCGGCCCTAATCCTTGCTGATGGGGCAATGGGCTCGTAGCGCTAGTTGGGGTGAGGGAAAAGGTGAGAGGATTCCTTCAAGACAACTGGATTTGAAAGACTAGCTGTTCTATTTCTTCTTCCCTTTCCTGCCATATATGAGAAGGAGACTATGCAAGGAAGCTGGATGTCAGCTGAACTTCTACCTTCTCCACTCGTGGGTTTGTGTTACCTTCCTCCCCATTCCTACCGGAAACCGATGAGGTCCCCTCTCAGAATTGGGGCTGCAGATGATATACAGTTGATAACAAATTTTCTCCTCATGATTACTGAAAAGTATCATTAGAAGTACTGATGTCCTAGAATCGGCCATTGCCCATGGAGAGTATGAAAGAATGCTTATTGTAAGCAGTAGGGAGGCTGTGGAAAGCCTACCATCTTTAGCGGAGGATGCTTCTATGAGGCCATGTTACATGCCCTGACGTTCAAGATCGCTGACTAGGACAGCGTCAAGGTTGTGCTGATAGAAGCGAACATAATCAGCTTTCTCATTACGGTCCAACTTGGCCAGGACTGGGGAGAGGGGGGTTCAGGCACATTTTTAAAGCCGTAAGAGGGTACGGTCTGAGGAGAACCACAACACAGGTCAAATAATGTTATTATAATAATGAAAAATCCACACAAATGCAAAAGTCCTAAAAAGCTGACCCACCATTCTGCCTACGTAGGAAGCTACCTTGGTTTGGGGCAGGTATGGAGAAGAGGCAGAGGGAGTTCAGGGCTTCTGCCCCCATGGAGATGAGAAATCAAGAAAAACAAACTGTTGTCCTGGGTATTCGGGGTTATAGTTCAGCGGCTGAAGCGGTGAGTTCTCCCAACAGACGGACATGGAGCCATTGACCCTCCATCCCTCGGTCCAAAGCAACATACAAGCCACAGGCCTGCTTCCTGCTGCCACTCCGAACAGGCATAAAAGGCCAATCATCTGCTTTCCAGAAACAAAGTCCAGCTGCACATAGCTTTTGGTGTTACTCTCTTGCTCTATCATTTTCCACTACCCAACAATAGTCAGCAAAATGAGTTAATAGTTATTGGTGTCTGGGGAAGGGTAAAAAAAAATAAAATAAAATAAAACAAAAGGACACAGATGGCAGAGATACAATATTACTGCAAAAGCAGGTGAATGCGGGACCATCCTTGGCTTGCCAGGCTTTATGTGAAGCTTGCACTGCAAGTTAAAAAACAAAACAAAAAAGTTAGAAATAATAATAAATAAAAAAGAAAGGAAAATTAGGAGCGCCAGCACCAGCATTCGGTGATGGTGAATGCTCATGCAATGATGATGGAATTGACAGAAATTAAAACCACGAATCTGAGTAAGCTACTCTACATGACAAGCAAAAGCAAAATTTTAATACTGAATTAAAGAACACATGGTTAGTTTCCATTTGCATGTAATTTAGAATTTATGAGTGACTTCTTGAAACCACTCCATGTTATCGTAGAAGGGTTTACTGTTTGATTTTCATTTTCTCAAATAACATAAAACATTATCTATTAGATTTGGGCATCACATCGGTGCTGAAGAGGAGCTGCATCTTTCCATTTCTGAGTGGCTGGAGTCAGAGAATAAATCTACAATAACGTCTCTGAGCAGTTAGCTCGGGGACTGGAGTACAGTGGGCGGAGGACATGCTATGACGTACTTGGGAAGGGGAGCGGGCCCATCCCGCCGCGGTTCCGGCTGCCGCCGCGCGGGGGCGCCCCCTCGCCCAGGTGGAGTGCAACACCCCATCCGAGAGCCGCAAGCCTCACTTTAGGCGCGTCCGCACCGTGCAACCTCGTTCCTCAGCGAGGATCAAAAGTAAACAGGAGCGGATGACCGTATAAACTGTAGTTATCGGATGCCGGGGACCATTTTAAAACGATGGATTTTAAGACCTCTCGGGATGGATGAAGCGTCACCACCCAGGCCTCCTGGCAACGGTGCAGAGTTTTCGGAAAGGAAGAACGCTGTCCACTGAACAACTTACCCCGGGCAGGGCCGCCCCGTGGCCGCCACGAACAAGGACGGCGCCCTGCCGGCCGGGGAGGGGCAGGAGGCAGGAGGCCGGGGAGGCCAGGGAGGGCAGGAGGCGGGGCCGGCTCGACTCTGCCTGTCACCTTAGGAAATGCTATGGGCTTTCAGGCCACTACGGGGCAAGAAGCATAAAGCTTTACCTACGTTAAAAAGGGAGCGTGTCATTAGAATAGAAAAACAATTTAGAACTATTAGAAACACTAAGTTCATTTTCCAGGTGGAAGCATAGCAAGTGCCTACATAAGCATCTCTTTTTGGAACAATTTTCTCCCTGAAACAAAGCCAACTCCTAAGGGACACGTATGGTGACCCCCGCATCTCTCTGGCTACGTGAAGAGGCCAAGAGTCTCCCGTTTGTTTTCAAAGTGCTGCCTGGTGACTTTCTGTGTCATCTCTAGCCCAAACTCTCACGGGGCCCTAAGGGGCGGGGGCGGGGGAGGGAGAGGGGGGCTCTTTAACTTTACACCTCAGCTCTGTGACTGGCAGTTGCTTTCAGTGTTATGGGAAAGTTGTAGAAAAGGTTAAGAACCTACCAAAAAAATATGTGCCATTGTCAGGTACAAACCCTGGTCACTACTTGTGCACCAGATGAAGTCCAATTCTATTAATAATACATGAGAATGTATAAATAAGGCTAAAATAGAATTTACACATACTTCATGTAAACATGAAAAGCATTATACATTGCTAAGGCCCAAGGTTGGGACAAAAATAACCTAAAATGATCAAAAGGGCAAGGAGAAACCTCCCTACCTGGGGAAGTCTGTCACTACATAGACTTTCGTCCAACAGAGGCACAGTGCGGATCAGCTCGTGGAACTTGTGTTGCTTTAAAGGCACATCCAGGCAACGGGAAACATCCTTGGAACGTTGCTGGCCTTTTATAAACATCTTTAGTTCTAAAACATGTACCTTTATGAACATTAGTGCTTCAGGGTAAGAAAAACTTGACTTTGGGTTTCCTAAGCTGTGAGTCAGCAGCTTTTTCTGTGTCATCCATTCCTATGGATGTGGACCCACGCGTGCGTGCACCCACTCACACACCCACACCCACACCCACACCCACACACACACACACACATTTTTATCTTGGGTTAGTTAGGATCAACAAGGGTATGATGCCAAATGACTTCCCTTTCATCTTCACTGGAAGAGTCACGAATCTCTGAATCTTTGTGCGGGGAATGTCACCGGAGTGACGGCTGCTCTCCCGACATGCACAGCACAAAGTGATTTCTGGAACTGGATTATAATCCAGGCAGTTGTTACACTCAGACTCAATCTGGCATAACTAAGGTTTCAGCCCTTGGAGCCCTTGATCCCTCGGGTCTGTACCAACCCCATTAAAATCACACCACACCTGCACCAACTGCTTTCCAATGCTTAGAAAATGTGCTTACTTCTTTGCTCTCTTGACACGTTTTCTGCTGTCTCAGAGCTTGGAAAGTCCAAGTTTGTAAGGTAGAATTTAAAACCTCTCCGTGCGTCCCCATAGTAGTGCACTGTGATTTCTGCCATAGGCAACGTGAGGAGACTCGGCAGGGGTGAGTGTGCGTGCTCACCCCCTCCCCCTGTGATGGGTCTCAACTGCTGTGCAGATCCACTCCAATCTGCGCTACTCTGCAGGATTTAATTCTCTGCCTAGTTGACCACCAAAAGCTTTACCGTTTACTTAACTGTCAGCTTTTCCCCTAAAACCCTGGCACCTGAGGGTAAAGAGTAGGGATCCTGAAACACACCCTGAGCTGCCGTATCACTGCCCTGAGAGCACCGCACGCTCAACAGACGCAGGAGGGCAGCGCCCGTGGGCTTGCCATCCGGGCACCACAAGGGTATTCCTAGAAGGGATCGTACCGCCCACTGTGCTTACTGTCAACCCGGCAGCGATCGTCCTCACACTGCATTCTCTAGTCATGAAGGTGATCTGATGCAGCACTTCAAATCACGAGAGAATTTCAAGGCAGGCCCGACTCTCCCACCGGACTCAGGCGGCCGCTACTGCAGTCAGGCTAGGAAGTGAATAACTGAAGAGCAGAACCTGACCCTTTGGCACCTTCAATCAAGGCCACAGCTTAGAATATTCTTTTGTGTGCTCTGAGGATGGGTGGGGTGTCTTAATGGAAAGGGTATTTTGCTCCCATTTCCACAGTGAAACGGTTCACCATCTCGTTGAATTTAGGGGGAAACTAGGTGGCCACTAGCAGTTTGTCCCAATCTCCCACTTTGGAGACAAGACTTCCCGTGACTGGCTGGATCAGGCCTCGCAACACAGAAGAGAAAAATCTTAACGATCATCATTTTAGGATGCCCTTCACCAAGAGTCATGAGGATTGTCTCCAGAGAGTAGTGAAGAGAAATAGACTGTCTTCTCCAGAGTCCTAGTGTTGGTGCAGAAGATGCCACTGGAGACGGCAGGTTCCTCCAGCCCTGATTGCTTGGTCGTGTGGTCAAGTTTTATAAATTAATGTTTGTGTACCCTTTACAAATACTTTAAAAACCTGTATCATCTTCCCTGCACTGTAGAGAAAAGACTTGCTTTTATCTTTCTGGTAACAGACCAGTTTCCAGTCTGTCAATGGGAAAAGTAGACACATGCAAGAGGAATAAATTGTTAGAGGGCCCCGAAGCATGGGGGGACACCCGCTTACTTTTTCTTATCCTTGTCTTTCTTGGTTTGCTGGGCCCCAGACTGCTGTGCCTGGGACTGTAGTAGCTGAGCGGCTGCTTTCTTCTTCTGGAAACTGTTCACTTCCTCCTCCAGCTCCTTCTTCTTGTCTTCCACTTTCTTCTTCTCTTCTTGGTGTGTCCGCTTCAGGAGGTCAAACTTCTCATGGAGCTGCAGAGGGAAAGAGGAGGGCAAGCTGGGTGAAGGGAGCGGAAAGTTACTGCTGCAGGTCGCGCGGACCCGCTCCAAATCAAAGCATGCTCCGTGCTGCCGCAGCCGTGGCAGTCCTGCGAGGGCAGCACCATCTGGCAAAGCGCAGCAGGGGGAGCCCTACTACGCGCCTCTGCGACTTGGACGCCCTGGCGCTGAAGGGGATCCTGTTCATTCTTACTGACAATAAAATACATATTCCTTGTAAGAAGCACAAAGAAGAAAAAGAATTATCCACGCTCCTAATTAGCAATTTACCCGAGTGGTAAGAGTAGTTCTTTATTTCTGGTCCTTTTTCAAAATGTGTAATATACATTTACTTATAGACACCCGCGGTGACTACAGAGGATATAGGCTATTCAAAGAGTAAGAATCTGTTGGGAGGTTTCTCGCAAATTTCTCGACAAATTGAATTTAGAAAGTTATCACGAGGCAGAAACAACAGCAGGGAGGAAGGAAGGACAGAAAGAATTAAGAAAAAAACTCTTACTAATTTTAGATTTTTATCCAGCATCCACTTGGTACTTATAGCCAACAACAGATAAGGATCAACTTTCCTTTCTCTGCACCAAACTCTATTGAGTGCTTAGCTATTTAACCACTAAATTTCAGTAGTCTTTATAAAGATAAATTCAAAGGGAATGATGAGGAAATTATGTAGACAATTTGGAAACGTGCAGAGCTATAGTTCAAGCACTTGAGATATGCACTTGAGATATTATCTAACATCAGAGACAAATAAGTTACTCTCTCTCCCTCCCACTCTCTCTCCCTCCCTCCCTCTCTCTCTCTCTCTCTCTCTCTCTGTCTCGATGGGATGAGTGCTATAGCAGAAATCCACGTCAGCTTCTAGGAAGCAGTTAATGTGGCCTGGTCACGGGCAATGACAGGCAGGCACAAGGACACCGGAGCAGCAAGTACATGCCCGCAAAGGGCCCCTCCACCGTTTACCTCACCGAGCTGGCTGACAGACGACAATAATAATAATCATGGTCCCAGAATCCCAAATCTTAACGTTGCGGAGACTTACAAATTGAGGAAATACGGAGCTACAGAGAACACGGGACCACACCTGGAGACCTAAGGTCTAGTTTTAGTTTCGGCTCTGCTACTTACTAGGTATGTGACTACAGAAATCATTTAACCTCCAGGCCTCTCAGTTTTATCATCTGTAAAATGGGGATAAGAACACCTGACCTGCTTTCCTTACCATGTTAGTCTACTGCTCACATGATAAGATACACGTAGAAAGTACTCAGGAGAGGATGAAGTTCTAGAAAATGTGACGTATTAATAACACACCTCGCTTATTTGTCTCTGCCTCGAAGGAAGACAGATGGCTTACCTCTTTCTCTGCCTCTTTAAGTTCAGCTTCTTTCTCCTTCACTCTCATCACAAACATTTGCCTCATTTCTTCTTCTTTCTTCTGAAGTTCTCCCAGAAATTCATTTCTTTTCGCTTCGTAAGTCTCCTGAAGACTATTCAAAAGCCACAAGACAAGGAGAGTGTTGTGAAGTTGAACAGGAAATTTCAGCTCATATAGTTTCTACTCATTGCTCCCAAAAAAATAGATGAGGCTGCCACTTACTATGTTAAAGGACACATAAAATGGCACACCATCTTCTTTTCAGTTATGCAGTGACCAGAAAGACAAGCACATCGAGAACCGGGGATGAGTCAGTAAGCGCGACGTAGCATTACAGGTATGTCTTACTGGCCACGTTTACCCTGTATATCTTCACACAGGGAAAGCCTGGGTTGGGCTGGCCAGTATCTTCCAGATCAGCAAACAAGGCAGAAACCAAGTAAAAGACTTTTAGGAGACGAAGGCAGCATAGCGTAGGGAGAGAATGCAAAGGCACTGGAGCCACACGGGCCAGGGTTTGGATTCTGGCCACAGCAACTTACTGACTGATCTTGGGAAGGGCACAGTCCCTAAGCTTCAGTGTTCTCTATCTAAGATGTGGATACAACAGCATTTACCTTCTAGGGACAGGAGTGTGGGAGTTACACGGGGGCAAAGTGAGGAGAGCATTCGACATACCCTCTGCGGCAAATACTACCCTTTCCCCCTTCACCTCCCGCCAGTCCCCAATTCAGAAAATGGATTCAGTGAACCATCTAAAGAGACAATGGTATATCTAAAGATATTATAGAAAATTGCTACTTCAAGTTATATTACCAACTGTAAATAGAGCAGGCAGGAGTTTTATTTTTATCTTAAACCCCAACCACCTCCTGACTCTCTACAGAACTTTGAGCCCAATATTTTAAATCAAATGCGAGACTCGGCTTTATCTCTAAGTCAGAACAAATACATTGACAGAAAAATTGCCTTTGGTAACACAACTTAAGAAAACACACCCCCATATCCACACCTACACAAACAGAGAAACACTTGCTGATATTTGATAAGGTGTTATTTCTATTTCTCCCTTGCAGTTTCCCCTAGAACAAGACTTGTTACAGTAACACAGGTCTGCAGGATTATCCACCTTTACCCGTGGACTGAATTCATCCGAAGTGCTGACTCCAAACTGGAGAGCACCCGTGGATAACCCTGGCCACCATGCAGAGCCACCTCCCTGCACCCACGCTTGTCCTTTTAGAAGGAGAAAAAGGACATTCAGGACATTTACAATGCGTGTAAACAATTAGAAAGTGTGTTCATTAGGATTGCTTATAATTCTGTAATCAACACTTTCAGTGGTTGATTAAAAATATGTTCTCCTGGGGCGTCTGGGTGGCTCAATCAATTGGCTGTCTGACTCGACTTCGGCTCAGGTCATCGAGCCCTGAGTCAGACTCTGCGCTGGGCATGGAGGCTGCTTAAGATTCTCTCCCTCTTGCTCTGCACTCCCCCTACCCCCAATGCTCATGCGCACTCTCTCTCAAAGAAAAACAAACAAAAAAACGTTCTCCTGTCCTCAAGAATTTCAACACTACCTGTTAATGAACAATCAAGTACTTTGGGTTTCCAGAGTTTCATATTATCTTTTGAAACAAAAACAATTTTGGCCAATGTTGACATTGGCTAATATTAATAGCAGTCTTTGGACTTGAAATTTAATCTTAAATTATAGCCACAGAGATATAGAAATGTACTGATAGAATTCATGAATTTGATCTTGCTTGTTAGCATCTAATGAACTCTTTATCACCTTTATCTAGATCAGAACTGCCAAAGGCAGAAGATGACCTGTCCCTGGTACAAAACTTTGAGGGATACTTTATGATTATGAATATAACCACCCACTTCTTTCTAACAAAGAGGGGAACACCTTTTACAGCAACACTGCCCAACATGTATTCTGGAGATCACTAGTTTCAAGAGATCTTCAGAAGAGGGGTTCCTGAGGCAAAAGAGTAAAGGGAAAACGCTCTTTGAGGTCTCCTGTTGGGAGAGTCACAATGCACGGTGGCTCGCAAGCCCGGCAGCATGTCAGGTTGGCCTGGGCATGTTTTATTGGACTTTTCAACAGTTTCCTAACCCCACTCCTGGAAGTGCTGACTCAGGATGGCAGGCGAAGACAAAATAATCTGTATTTTTAAAATGCTTCCAGGTGATCTGATGTAAGTCGTCTGCCAACCACTGCTTGTTTTAAACGCTCTGAAAGTCCTTACATACAAGAACCTGTTTATTAACTTAGAGCTCCCCAAAACTGTTTAATCGTGGAAACTTTTTAAGTAACGCACAGAGAGAATGTACTTTAAGTAATGCTACCTAGAATACGAGAACCCTCACGATAACTCTTGTCTTATGCAGTCCCAGCCACAACCTAACTTATGCTCCGGTTTCTGGAGATACGTTTTCAAGCTATGGGTCATGACCCAAGTGAGGGTCTTAACCAATATGTTAAATGAAAAAGTTTAACAGAATAGGATAGAAAATACCAGAGTGTGCTGCAAACAATAAGAGCAGTTGTACTTCCAAATTTGTATACTGGATCATGATACAGAACCCATTTATAGTGAAGGTTGCCACCCAAAGTCAGAAAGCCCGTGTCCTCGAAAAAGGTGATCAACTAACACTACGCCTGGCCAGACAGGCTTGGCCAGGAGACTCAGCGCAGCCTCAGCCATCCGGGCCAGAACAGGAAAGCGGTCTCCACAAATGCTACTCAGGTCATCACTGTGTCCTAGGATATGAACCAGGTTTTGAACTCTGACACTGGAAATGATAAGCAACACTCAGGAAATCATAAGACCCTACTCCAAGGAGTCACAACTACAGAGAGATACTGAGAAATGACTTCGAACAACCACACACTCATGGGGTCAGAGTCCCCAGAAGCCTCTGGCAGTTGAGTTGCAAACGAGAGACACCAGAAACCCTCACTAATGCTTCCAGTCAGTAAAAACCAGTTGAGAAGGAACTGGTTCTGTCATCCACTCACAGATCCCTAACGGGATGACGTCTTTGGCAATTTTTAGCTCTTTCAACTTAATTTTTAATTGTAATTATTTACACCCTTTTCTCAGTGTGAAATATGCAATTTTTTCATGAGGTTTTAAGCTGGATTGAAACCACAAATTCTATCTTCTCATTTTCTCACTTTTTTAATTAAGGTTTTATTTTTAAGTAATCTCTACACCCAATGTGGGGCTCGAACTCACAACCCTGACATTAGGGGTCACATGCTCCTCTGACTGAGCCACCCAGGCGCCCCTCTTCTCGTTTTCTTAACAGCCCTAGGCAGGGATAGGTGTCACTCACGGAAGTCAAGGGGAAGGAGAACTGAGTACAGGTAGTTCAGTTCAGACTTTATTCTGGTAATTCACACAACATAATTCTCTCTCTGTTCCAATCCCCAGGAACCACCTGGTGAAGGGCATGCCCCAGAAGAACACATCACCAGTGTTTACGAAGCAATTTACACATGAGAATTCATCAATCCTCACAATAACCCAGTAAGGTGGGTATTACTAACTATCCCCCATTTCCTAGATGAAGAAACCTGGATACAAATGTTTAGTCATCTGTCTAGGTCACACAATGAAGAAGCTCAGACAGGAGTTCTACCCACTACACTGCACAGCTGGTGAACCGAGGTCTACATGTTCCCCTCAAACAAATGGGTCTCATGGACCTGAAAACTTTGTGATCTCTTGAGAGAATGGTGGTTACTAAGCCCTTTTCGTGACCTGAGTCAGGAAAAGGGGGTATTCTGAGATAAGGAATGGGCAGTTTGGACGGGAGCTGTTGGGAAAAGGGCAATGGTGTCTCAGAAGAAAAGCAGCAGGACCAAGATCGGTGCGGTCCCCACTTGGGTCCTATGTCCCCCTCCTCTTCTCCAGACACTAGCCACAAAGCGACTGAGGTCAGGGGAAGGGAGACATGGGTGCAGAGAAGGTCCAGAAGGCTATAGGGCAGCAGGTGGGAAAGATGGGCACAGGGGAAAGCAAGCTGACATCTGGACAGGTACGTAGACAGATACAGAGATTCTGCCACAGGACAACTCTGAGTTGAGGCAGATTCAAGGACACCAGCAGGGACGACCTCAGCTTTACGGCCTCCCATGTACTTCCCAGGCTTTCATACAGCCTGTTACTGTGTTCACCCTGTTTTTGCTTCACACTGTACCATATATTTGAGTGATGGCTGCCCCTTCCTAGCCTTGGTTTTATTTATTTTTTTTTAAAGATTTTATTTGTTTATTTGAGAGAGAGAGAACGAGAGATAGAGAGCATGAGAGGGAAGAGGGTCAGAGGGAGAAGCAGACTCCCTGCCGAGCAGGGAGCCCGATGTAGGACTCGATCCCGGGACTCCAGGATCATGACCCGAGCCGAAGGCAGTCGCTTAACCAACTGAGCCACCCAGGCGCCCCCCTAGCCTTGGTTTTAGAGGTCACTGTCTGCTTCATAAACACAAGAGGGGCTTGGAGGACAAAGAGTAGACATAGGGTGCTCAAAGGGAAGGATGGACTTCATTGTACACCTGCACAGAAAGCCTCTGCTTTGAGAATATACTTACACCCGTCTCAGCTCACCCAAAATTCCCATGGAAAAAAATCTAAGAGCATCCGGGAATGAGGACTTTTTAGATGAAATTCTGGAAAGCCACTCAAATCAGCTGCAGTTTTTGCTTTTCCTTAACTGTGTCATCTTTCAAGCAGGGTCCCCTCACTGCACCGCCATCCCCCCCTTCAGTGTGGTCCAAGGCTCATAGGAAGTGCTGGGGATGCTGGAGATGCCTCAGAGGGAAAGTCGGAGCCCCTTTTAAAGTAGTGGTTCTCAAGAAATGGAAAACCAAGTTGATTTCACCTTCCTATTTGCCAAGTCAGTTGATTCAAAGCCAGTTTTGATGCTCCCAATGATCTTGCTTGCACCAAGATGGACACCTGAGTTTAAACGATGGACAAACCATTTCCAGAGTTCCCAGTAACTGAAATGATAGCAAGTATTTCAGAAAGTCTACTTTTCTCTACTTATTTTTTTTTTGTATAGGGAAAAGAGTAAAGGCTTTGGATGTATATTTATAATCTATTCCCCCTTTTCATTATCAAAAAGGAAACCTCAGTCCCCCAATACTTTATTTTTGCTTTTGTTTCCCTTGCCTGAGGAGACATGTCCACAAAATGTTGCTATAGCCAATGTCAGAGAAACTGCCTGTGGTCTCTTCTAGTTTATGGCTTCAGCTCTCACATTTATGTCTTCAATCCATTTTGAGTTTATATTTGTGTATGGTATAAGAAAGTGGTCCAGTTTCATTCTTTTGCATGTAGCTGTCCAGTTTTCCCAACACCATTTGTTGAAGAGACTCTCGTTCCCCCGTTGCATATTCCTGCCTCCTTTGTCATAAAGTAACTGACCATGTGAGTGTGAGTTTATTTCTGGCTCTCCATCCTGTTCCACTGATCTCTCTGTGTATTTTCGTGCCAGGACCACAGTTTCAATTACTACAGCTTTGAAACATATCTTGAAATCTGGGATTGTGATCCCTCCAGCTTTTTCTTTCTAGCTATGTCTCCTCAGGCAAGGGAAACAAAAGCAAAAATAAACTACTGGGACTACATCAAAATAAAAAGCTTTTGCAAAGCCAAGGAAAGCATCAACAAAACTAAAAGGCAACCTATTGCATGGCGAAGATATGTGCAAATGAGGTAGCTGATAAGGGGTTAATATCCAAACTATATAAAGAACTTATATGACTCAACACCAAAAAAATCCAATTAAAAAATAGGCAGAGGATCTGAACATTTTTCCAAAGAAGACATGCAGACGGCCAACAGACACATGAAAAGATGCTCAACATTGCTCATCATCAGGGAAACGTAAATCAAAACCACAATGAGATATTGCCTCATGGCTAGTATCAAAAAGACAAGAAATAACTAGTGTTGGCGAGGATGTGGAGAAGAGGAAACCCTTACACACTGCTGGTGGAAATGTAAACTGGTGCAGCCACTCTGGAAAAGTGTGGCAGTTCCTCAGAAAATTAAAAATAGAAATATCATACAATCTAACAATTGTACTACTGGATATTTATCCAAAGAAAATAAAAATATTAATTTGAAAAGATGTATGCACCTTATGTTTATTGAATATTACTTACAAAAGCCAAGATAGGGAAGCAACCTAAGCATCCATCAATAAGTGGATGGACAAAGAAAATGTGGCATATACCCACAATGGAATATTATCCAGCTATAAAAAAAGAATTAGATCTTGCTGTTTATGACAAGATGGATGGAACTCATGCTAAGTGAAATAAGTCAGGCAGAGAAAGACAAATGCCATGTGATTTCACTTATGTGTGGAATCTAAAAAACAAGGCAGAGGAATTGGGGCACCTGGGTGGCTTAGTCGGTTAAGCGTCCAACTCTTGGTTTCGGCTCGGCATGATCCCAGCTCGTGGGACCGGGTTCCGAGTCAGACTCTGTGCTCGGTGCGCTCTTGCTCTCCCTCTGCCCCTCCTCCTGCTTGCTCTCTCTCTCTCTCTCTCTCTCCCTCTCTCAAGTGAATAAATAAATCTTTGAAACAAAAACAAATGAACAAAGTAACAAACAAAAACCAGACTCTAAAATACAAAGAACAGACTGGTGGTCGTGGGGGCAAGGGTGTGATAGGTGAAATAAAGAGGACGCTGGATATAAATAAAAGAAGATAGAAACAGATCAAGTTTGTACCAGTCGTAAAATAAATCGGTCACAGCGATGGAAAGTACACCACAGGGAACACAGTCAATGATACTATACTAACGTTGTATGGTGACCACACTTCGCATGGTGCGCACTGAGTACTGCCTAGAATTACTGAAGCACTGTGTTGGACGTCTGAAACTAATACTGTGGGTTAATTATTCCTCAATAAAAAAAATAAATGAATGTGAGATTACAGTGAGGTATAAAAACAAAACAAAGCAAAACAAAGAAACCTTAGGCCAGAAGAAACGAGACCAAATGGGGAGCAGCAGATGTGTGAATAAAGCATACTGTCTACAAATCAAGGCCTGGATGCCGTCCGCCACCGTCCCAGAGCCCAGGAAGTCAGGGAGGCCTTGCGGAAGCCAGCCGGAACCGCCCAGCAACGCCGCCTCCTGGTGGGCACTTACCCTGGGCTTGCAGGAGGAATTTTAATTTAAATGCCAAAAACAGAGGCAGCAGAGGAGGAAATAAGTGTCTTCCAAGGAACTGCGGCCCCTACTCTGTGCCCAGACACACCTCGCATCACCTCAACTGCAATCTCCATTAAGACTGCTGTGTGGGCCCAGGAACGACAAAGCCAATCCTCTGCTGAGCCCGGAGGTGGTAAATCTGGCCCGGAAGCCCCACCTGCCCTTACCACTCCGTGGCCAAGGTACTCAGCCCCTGCCGTCCCTCCCCCGCCACCAGGTTCTGACAGGGACGGGGCCTTTGCTAGGCTGCTAAGTCTACATTAATTTTAGTATTCTCCCCTTCACGTTGGGCCTCTGGGTCTCCATCCATCGATGATGTGGGAAAATACACAAGACATTTTCTACAAGTTATTCCCTTTCCTCCTCATTAGTAGCTAGCATTGTACTGAACCACTGAGAGCTGGGAAGAGCCTTGGGAAGAGAGACCTGGCCGGCAGCCACGAGCGCGGCATGCTGAAGTGAGTGGCCATGACTCGGTAAACGCCTGCGCTGGGCCCTGTGCCTCTGCGAGTAGAGTGGTTCAGAGCAGGGGTTCACTTCCTACTTATAGGGCCCTGGGAGGTTGTTTACACTTTCCGTACCTTAGTGTCCTGGCCTGTAAATGAGGAGGATAATGACAGCAACTACATGGGGTAGTTGAGATAATGCCAAAAAAGTGGTGATCACGATGCCTGGCAATTATGCTACTAAGGTGTCCCCACCAGGTCCCTCTGTCACTGATATCTTAATCCAACAAGCATTTCTTTTTTTGAAAGATTATTTATTTGAGAGAGAGATAGAGAGTGTGTGTGTGTGTGTGCGCGCGCGCGCGCATCTGCACGCGCACACCTGTGCCCATGCAGAGGGAAGGGCAGGGGGTGAGAATCCTGAAGCAGACTCCCCACTGACCACGGAGCCCAACGTGGAGATGGATCTCACAACCCTGAGATCATAACCCGAGCCGAAATCAAGAGTCGGCCACTTAACTGAGTCACCCAGGCGCCCCAATCCAATAAGCATTTCCATGATGCACCAACACACCACTCAAGCCACTATCTGGAGAACAGCTGACTGCTAGGTGCCCTCATACCTGAAAGGCTTGCTGTCAGGGTCAGTGTCCTTGAAACCCATCTCCTCGAGCTTACAGCGCCGATACAATTCATAATGGCGGGTGTGAGTCTGCTCTCGCAAATCTTCCATGTTCACACGGATCAGCATCTCCCGAAGTTTCACGAAATCACAATGGTTTTCATTCTCAACTGCGAGAGATGGGAAGGTGGGGGTGGCTATTAGCAACGATGTCCCTGAAAATCTGAAGTGACACTTTCAAGAGGTGATCACCATTGCTCCTGAAATCTCTGAAGTCTCAAAGCCACCTGAAGACCTTTACTGGATTCGTCTCACCTTTCCAATGAAGACAAGAGTGCCGACCACGCGGACCATGACACTGATGACAGGACTGACTGCAGAGGGCCTGCTCGAGGCAGGGCACCGCGGGAGCAAGTGTGTAAATATGGTCTTTACTCTTCAGAATAATTCTGCCAAGTAGGCGTGGCGACTCTTGCCTTGCAGATGCAGAAGCAAGGCTGTGATAAGCACGCTGACCTCCTGAGTAGAGGTAGCAGAGTCTACATTTAAACACCCCAACATCAGGCTGCAAAGCCAGGTCTATTTCCACTACTCCATGCCCCCTGGAAGTATACAAGGCAGTTCTTACATATCGCTTCTTTAAATTTTATCAACACTATGAAAAAAGTTCTACTGTAGAAAAATAGGTAATATTCATAAAAATTAAAACTTTCCCAGGAACCCCAAAGGTGTAATTTCTTCTCACTTCTCACAGATTTATTGCCTTTATTCAGAACAAAAGAAAAGGAGGACTGATAGATCTTAAACCAATGAAGGAATTTTCTGTAGTGATCCTACTTAACCTCTAGCATTGGGCATCTTCCTTCAAAAGGTACAAGGGTAGGGGCGCCTGGGTGGCTCAGCCGTTAAGTGTCTGCCTTCGGCTCAGGTCCTGATCCCAGGGTCCTGGGATCGAGCCCCGCATCGGGCTCCCTGCTCAGCAGGAAGCCTGTTTCTCCCTCTCCTGCTCCCCCTGCTTGTGTTTCCTCTCTTGCTATGTCTCTCTCTGTCAAATAAATTAAAAAAAAAAAAAAAAAAAATTCTAAAAAAAAAAAAAAAAAGGTACAAGGGCAGGTAACAGAGTCCTTGCCCAGCCAAGCAACATATGGGAAGCTTCTTTAGATCAGAGACTGTGGGCATGTCCCACAGTGCCAAACTAGGTCAGATAGCCTTATAATTTACTGAGATAATATTTAACTGGAAGACAAGTTTTCCAGAGATAATGGAGAAACAAGTATCCTCTTATTTACAAGAAACGTTTTGCAGCTTTCTTATACTTTGCCGATGAAACTGGTATGAGAGTGGTTGAAACTACTAGGCAAGAACTCTTTTCTATCAGGAATGTATACTGAATTTGCCACACAAGCCAACACTCTTTGAGGGGCTGCCTCACTGGCACTAGGGCTCTGCACTCACCGCTCCCCACGGTCTACCTACCTGGTCACCGTGTCTTGCTTCCTCGCTTGACAACTGTCATGGGTAGAACCCTACTGCTCCCTTCCTCCTGCCTACAGCTGAGCACCTCCCCAAACACAGCAGGGAAGGAAGGAAAGTGGACAGTCACCACAGAGGTTAAATGTGAAGACACCCTTCCCGTACTGTGCACCTACCCTGCACCACACCCCAGGGGTACTGCCTGGCCTTGGCCATCTTGTTGCCGATCTTCACTTCTTCGGTGCTGCCGACCACTGCAAATGGGAGATGGACCTGTGAAGCGACACAAGGACAGAGACGAGTTACCTTCTCCAGCTCCGCCCTCTTCTGCAGGCCTCACTTAGCAGCAGGAGAAAACAGGGAGGGAGGGGAGGAGAGGGAGGAGAGGCACGGGGCTCTGGGGTTGGGCTGCGTGCACCCCACCCTTTCTACAACCAAATACGGACTAGGTGCTAGGAGCTAGCTTCAAGGGAAGCGGTAGGAGTCTGCACCCACACAGGAAGCTTCAGACTCGTGTTGTACAAGACCACAGCCACTAATATGTGTGGCCACTGAGCACTTGAAATGGGGCTTGTGGGATTAAGACACTGAATTTTTAATTTTATTTACTTTTAATTCATTTACATTTAAATTTTAAAATGGAAGATAAAATATTTTTCCGTTAGATAAAATTCTGTTGTTTGGGGACTTCACTTCATTTTGCTTCAAACTCAAATCTTCTAAAAGAAGAACCAGTTTGCTCAATGTGGATGCAAACATTAGAGGAAACTTATCTCTTTGGTAGTTAGTTCATATTGAAAAACTTTCAAGTATGTTAGAAGCAACTTGAGTATTCACCCAAATTGGGATATGCTGTAATTATAAAATATACATTGGATTTCAAAGACTTACTGTCAAAGTATCTCATTAATTTTTATATTGATTACATGTCGAAATGGTAATATTTTGAATATATTCAGTAAAACTTTTAAATTAATTTCACATTTCCTTTTACTTTGTTTTTTTATAATGCCACTTCTGCCATATTTTTTTAAAGATTTTATTTATTTTGAGAGAGAGAGAGAGAGAGAGAGAGAGAGCCCAGAGGGAAGGGCAGAGGGACAAATAATTCCAAGCAGACTCTATGCTGAGCACAGAGCCCAACATGGGGCTTGATCTCACAACCCTGAGATCAGGACCTAAGCCAAAACCAAGAGTCCAATGCTTAACTGACTGAGCCACCCAGGCGCCCCCTTTTTACCTTTTTAAATGTGACTACTGGAAAATGTTAAATTACTTGTGTGACTCATATTATATTTCTATTGAACAGCATTGGTTCAGATAGTTGGCCATTGCACAAAATTCAAGTCAGAAATACACTTTAGCCCAAATTACTGGCCCAAGCCTTGCAGCCCAGACTTATCTCAAGCAGAGGTGGTGTTCAAGACAACGGACTGTTCCACATTGACTTCTTTGGTACCTATGTCTACATTCTGGGAGTAGGGGATGGAACAGATAGTAATTCCACCTTTTTTCTATTAGCATATAAAATAAGAAGATTTGAAATGGATGTTCCGAGACGTATTATCTCGAGTTCCTTGATCCACTGCTCTTCTACTGCAGAGAAGCTGAGAAAGACAAGAATGTTTCAAAGCCAAATCCTCTCCCACAGAGGGCATAACTCTCAGCCCAGGCTGCCCAAGTGGTATTTCACTGATGCTGAGGATAGTTCTATTTTCTGGTTCATCTCACACTCTGGAGAAAGGAAGGAAACACATTCTCTTTCTCAGACTCTGATTCTGGAACTGTAACATGTTCCCTGAAGTTGAGGAGCACCAGGACCCTTCCGGCCAACATTTTGGTGTAATGACCCAAGAAAACCGTTTTCTCTGCTCACCCTGAGGGACAAAAGCAACTGCCAAAGAAATCTGTTTTCCACCTATCACGTGGGATTTCATCACTAGGAATTGCTTGCAATGGAGAGCCTAAAAAACAATTTCTTGTTGAAGAACAAGATTAATTTGGGACAACCAGCTCGATTAATCAGATAAAGAGAGAAAGAACCAAGATTCACAGCTATTTTCTTTCCAAGAAATTTAACACGAATTTAGTTGCATGACCATCCAAAATGATTTAAGAGGATGGGGAGGGAGATAAAGAGAAAATTAGATGATATTCATTCACGTTATTTCTCAAATCCTACGCTGACATCCCAAATCATGGCTCTGCAGCAGAATAAACCAGTGCTGCCCTGCCCGAGCTCCTGACAACGCCGTAACACGAGCTCGCTGCTCCACGGGCGTCACTCCCACCGGCCCCGCTGACAGCTGTGCCATGTGAGGGGTGGGCTGCGGTCTCCTCTCACCTGAGTACCTACCCACGGGATTGGTGTGGGCACTAAATGTAAATAAGGCCTCGCGCAGCAGCTGGTGCACAGTAAATCCTCCACAGATGTCAGAAACGTCAGGCACTATGATTATTAAGAGAGCTCTCGGTACCCACAACCAGAGAGTTCTAGATGTGGAGGAGACCTCACATGCTACCTGTTTCGATCCTGCTTAGGAACTCCTTCTACCACAGCTGTTCTAAGCACTTTGATTCAGAATCTGTGGTCCACCCCCCGGCAGTGGGAACACGCTCCTTCCACGGGGTGTTTGCTACGCTGCGGTGGTCCTGATGGCCAAACCCCTCACTGCCGTTCACTGTTGGTTTCAGCTCTGTCTTTTGAATAAGAGCAGTCACTCTCCCCTATGACAACCTTCCTTACACACCCCCTCAGGCCATCTCCTCAGGAAGAGCCTGCTCTCCAGTTTCCAGAAGTTCCAGAGCCTTTACTATCCTGACCACAGGAGCATGGCAGCCACAGTGGGTCATACAACTCAGAGTGTGACCAGACTAGAACAGAGTGGAGCTGGGCTATCTTTGCTTTAATGAGCTCCTAAATTTTAAATTCATACAACAGTCCCAGAGAGGGGAGGAGCTGCACTGGCTTCCAAAGTCCTAGGCATATCAGGAATAACTTAAGGAAGAAACAGTGCTACATAGAAAAGTCCATATGCTGAACTGAAGAAAAAATTTTTGTGTTATAACCCTGTTCTCCTAAATTATGATGGCAAACAACACAGATGTGGGACCAGGGTTGAAATCTCAGTGGTGCTATTAGCTGGCTTTGACCAAGTCATTTAAGTCTCCAGATGAGCTTCAGTAGGAGTCCCCTTCATATGAAATGCCTAGCATAGGCAAATCTATAGAGATAAGAAAGTCGAGTGGTGGCTGCCTAGGGCTGGAATGGTTAGAGAATTGACTGCCAAAAGGTACACAATTTCTTTTTGGGGTGACGAAAAGGTTCTAAAATTGATGGTGGCAATGGTTGTACAACCCTGTGAATATACTAAAAACCACTGAATTACATGCTTTAAATGGGTAAATTGTACAGTATATCAATTATATCTCAATAAAGCTGTTAATTAAAAAAAAACAGTGCCTTTGGTGCATTTAATGACTTCATTAGACACTTTTCATGACCAGATCTAAGGGAAGTAGAACATAGCTCAACCTACCACAACTTAGACTGACTTCTGCTGCCAATAGCATACTTTTGGATCATTTTTTAGCATGTATCCAGGGAAAGGCAACTTATTTAATAGCTTCTAATTGCATTTCACTGAAGCTAACCTACAATTTTAAGAATTCCAAAAACCATCATTGGGCATCTACTATGTGCAAAGAACGCTACTTTTACAGAAGTTATGCATTCCTAAGTGAAAAAAAAATGTATAGTAATTGTGGCCAAGAGAGGAGCTATGGCTGTGAGATACAAAAGAGGCAGTGGGAAAGATTCAGGTGTCAGCGGGCAGCATGGAGGCTCACCACAAGACATCATATCGCAGGTGCACCTAAGATTTGCTGAAGCTTTAGTCCTTTCTCTTCTGACCATCCTGCCTGTGAGGTGAAGAAATTATACCTCGACTGCCAGTTAACCCAAGGGTTCAGGAAAGGGTAGGAGAAGCAGAAAGGAGGGAAAGGCAGGAACCCATCACAGAAGCCAAAATGAGGCAGGTGGACATATTTCCGCCAACAATGCCAGAAACAAGCAGAGATCTATTTCCTGTAAGCCGCTTTGTATGACATGGTGCCGGGCAGGCATTCCCTTCCCACGAGATTGGCTGTAGAAATCTTATCTGTTGGAGTGGGAAGGAAACTGGAGATGAGCTTGCCTAACTTTCCCATTTGACAGATAGAGACACTGAGGAGCAGGGTGCTTAAATGCCTCGCCATAGTGACAGGGCTGGACCACAGTGAAGAATCAGATTCCCGGTCCAGGGTTCTAGTCACTCTACAATGCTGCTACCAAGAAAAGCTTTCAGGAAAATTACTGGTAGGTTCTTCCTAACTTGAGGACTTACGCTCATTGTTGCATTAATCTCCGCCACCGTTTCTTCATCTGTGGGGAACTGATATATCTGGACTCCATTGCTGACCAGTTCACTCATGATCTTACTCTTGAATTTGTGCAGTTCATTTTTGGCAATGGTGTCAGCTTTTGCAATTATTGGAATGATGTTCACCTATAAAACAAACACATCTATTTTTACACAATTCCAATGTAAGAAAAACAAGACAAATGAATGAAACATAATAAACAACAAAAATTGTAAACCTTCACTTAAAAAACAGAGATGATATTGAAAATCAGACTTTCTGCCCAGATGCAAAATTAAGAAGATATGGGATAATCTTTTAGCTCCATCTGTGAACACTTTTACTTCCTCCCATCCAGCACTGAAACCATACTTGTAATTTCCTCTACCTCATTTTTTTTTTTTTTTTTTTACAGAGTAAAAGGAAGTGTTACTCTATGACAAATAGCAATAACAAAGCCTATTCTTTCAATAACCAGCCACTCCTTTTAGACCCCTCCCAGCTACTTTAGGAGCTTGATTTTTGCATGTTCCCAACAGTGTAATAGCCAAGACTGTGTTAGTCAGAACAGGGGCATATCCAACTCTCCCAGGATAACACCCTCTTTTTTTTCTAATGACTGCTAGGAGTGGAGAATCTACGTATTCACTGAAACAAAAACAGTTTCGCCTACTTTTAAAGTTTTCAAAATGATACCAACTAATTCTCTTGAAACACTGGTTTCTATCACATTACTTCTTCATACCAGAATGAGACCTGGTGCCAAAGACAAGGCTCACTTTCGGGGCACAGGCTACAAAGACCAGGAAGAAGGCCGAGTTTGACAACCGTGGCAGAAAGCCCAGCGTGAAAGCTAGGGACACCCTCAAGCACAAGCCCCAAACCCCAACGGCAGTCATTCTTCCAACTTTCCCCAGCACTGTCCACACAGCACATTTTTTTTAAATTCCTTTTTTTAAGATTAACTGTCCTCTGCTCCGTGGTAGGTACAGAGCTTTCAGTAAGACACTACGGACATCCGATACCTGGGGCCGTGCTCTCCACCCAGCTCAGGGGAAAGAGGGATGGACGTGGTAAGAAAGCCGTCCTAGCAAGAGAATGAGGGAGTCTTTAAGGAGGTTTTCGTGGTCATGTTTTACTTCCTTTGCTTCCCCTTTTATTCCAAGAGCCAAATCAAAATCCCTGATACATCACAATGAGGACACATGTGGATAAAAAACCTATTCTTCCCCTATTTCTCCACCCACTCCTACCCTCATCGTGCCTGGTCTCATCCAGCAAGTCACAGACCGAGAAACACGCTGGTGGTGAGGAAATGTGTGGGTCAGGACCCAAGGAACAAAACACCTGCCCGTTGTTCTTACGGGCTATCTTTTGTACACACTTGGCATTCAATGTTACACAGACAAAATGGCAGAGCTTCACAGTTTCTTGGGCCAGTCTGATCAGAGTAGATAGATGAACCAAGCAATTTAGATTTAAAATCTTCTTCCTTGGGGGGCCTGGGTGGCTCTGTCAGTTAAGCGTCTGCCTTCAGCTCAGGTCATGATCCCAGGGTTCTGGGATCGAGTCCCGCATTGGACTCCTTGCTCAGCAGGGAGCCTGCTTCTCCCTCTCCAGCTCCCCCTGCTTGTGTTCTCTCTCTCTCTGACAAATAAATAAATAAACTTAAAAAAAAAAATCTTCCTTGGTAGCAGGTGCTTGAAAATCTTTTCTGAAATTATCATGTATTTGTGACTTATATAGTTAAGAGCCTAAACTCTTCACTTTGCTTGTATCAACAAACCTTTTTGCAAATACCATTTTCAGATGATCTCCAGCATGCCCAGCTCTACAGCAATAGTGATTCTTTGAAGGCAGTTTAACCTGCTTTCTGGGGACTTTTTTGTTAGTTTGTTTCCAGCTGTATTTGCTTTGCTGTATTTTCGTTCCTCTTTTCCCTTTTTAACTCAACTCTACTAAGCATAACCCTGTTGTTGAATATTAGCCTGGCTTGGCCCACCGACGTGGCCTCAGTCAGGAGCCCCCCTCCGTCCCTGCCTGTCCCCCAGCCCCGTGGCCAGGACAGGACAGCACAGGGAGCCTGCCTCGTGGCCCAGATCCCTCCGCCATCTGTGGCTAAATGCAGCTGAAACAAATGTGATGGAGAAGGGTTTCCGTGTGTTCTCGGGAGAGCACTACAGCTGCAGTAATCCACTCAGGCCATCAGACCATGTTTCTGTAAACCCAGGCATCTGCACGCGCTGGAAGCCCGGGAGCCTGGCTCTGAGTCAGCCACAGCCGGCACTTTGGCCGCAAGTTCAGAGAGAGGCCGTGGGGACAGGCTGGTCTTCTGAGTGTTCTCTGTCATGTTCCTCTAGAGAGAGAGCATCTTTCCAACAGTGTTGTTTAGACAAAAAAATAACACCCAACAAAACCCTCTAGAGACGGTAAGACTCCTCGTGGAACTCAAAAAGAAGATTAGGAGAGAAAACACCACAGCTTCTTTTGAGGGGTCGTTCCCATTGTTATTTGCTTCTTTGTTTTCAGAATGTACCGTCTTCCATTTATTTCAAAATGAAAAAATCAAATTAATTGTAAAGTAGGTCACTAAACGTTATCAAACTTATCAGGACTTTCCTTCAAATGTTGTGAAAGGGAGAGGTTATTAATGTGAAAAGCTCAGGTGTCAAACGGAAACTACTTTGTAAAAACACACGGGTACAGTTCTGTTTTAAATCTAAGGAACCAGACTGCCCTTATCACCGAAGTAAAAAAAAAAAAAAAAAAAAAAAATTAAAACTTTTTTTCCCCACTCAAAACTTCATATTAAAGCCAAATTTTTAAAAACTTTTAACGAAGAAATTTAAAGAAAGCTTTTAAGAAAATAAACAAATTGCGACTTCGTATTTCAATCTCCCTAAATTTAACCCTTCCTATGACCTTTTAGGTGCCTCCACTATTTAATTCCTCATCAGAGCACCCACTGGTGTTAATTTAAGAACTAAAAATACCTGGTAAAGAGCTCCATGGTTTTATTTGTTTGTTTGTTTTATTTTGTTTAGCCTAACATCCAGAGGTTTTGAAGCATTTTTCTCACATTGCTAAACCCTATTGTTCTGTAAAGCAGAAAAGACAATTACGGGGTTGGAGGAAGTGGGGAGGGATGAATGGGCAAGAGCACAGAGGAATTTTAGGGCAGGAAAAGTACTCTGTACACTATAATGAGGAACACAGGTCTTTACAGACGTGTCCCAGCCCACAGAATGTACACCACCAAGAGGGAACCCTAATATAAACATGGACTTGGGGGGGCTGATGTGTCAACGCAGGTGCACCGCTGTGACAACGTGCCCATCGGGTGGGGGTGTTGATGTGGGGGCAGGGGCATACGGGAATCTCTGTACCTTCCTCTTAACCCTGCTGTGAACCTAAAACTGCTTGGAAAACAGTCTTGTAAAACAAAACAATACAACCGAATGACATTAAAAGGAGAAAAATCAGGGCCTTCAGATAAAGGTGATCTAAAAGGAGGGGACAGTGGCCAGCGTGGTAGTGGGTACCTTGCTGTCCAGCTTTTTCATGGTGACTAGATCCAGAGACTTCAGGGAGTGGCCGGTGGGGGCAATGAAGTAGAGGCATGCGTGGATCCTGGTGTCGTGGTAGTTGAAGAGAGAACGTTTGATCTTCAATTCCTCTTGCAGGTAGGCCTCAAACTGGGCATCAATATATTCCACTATTGGCTTATAGCTAGAATGCAAAAGAATGTTTTGTAAAACACACCTTCAAATGAGCATGTTTCTAGCCATAAATCTCTCATGCAGTTCAGTGCAGGACAATCCTTCTGTAAAGTCTCCAATGGCTCCTTTGCTTAAGAGCTAAAGCCCCAAAGCCTTACCTGCGCATCCCGGGCCTTCCATCCTCTGGAGCCTGAACATCTCTCAAGCTCCTCTCTCCCACTCCCTCCCTGGCTCGCCACGTCTGTCCCAGTCACACACACGAAGCTTTCATCTGCCTCCGTGCCTTTGTTCACGCTAGCCCCCCGTACCCAGAACAGACTTCTTCCTAGTATTCTCCTGGCTAACATTCATCCTTTAAAACAGAGATTATAAATATGTGAACCATGCTGTCACTTCCCATGGAAGACACTGCTAAGAAATTGTGGCATTCTTTCCTGCTGGGCCAAAACGGAGTCTCAGAATCTGTCTTAATAAAGTGATTCTGACAGCCTCTGCCAACTGATTGACTTTGGTGCACAAAAGGAAAGTGGTTTTCAATTTTAGGCCATGGTATCACCTAGTGGGAGCTCTTCCGTGCTCCCTCCAGAGCTTCATCTATAAACTGAGGGGCCTGGGTGATTAGGAGCTTCAAGATTACTTCCAACTCTGAAATTTTATGATTGGGAGATAAATGCTGTAACCCTTCTCAGCAAATCATAATTAAAATCCGTTTTGAATAATTACGTATGATTCTATTAACTGACCATAATCATTAATAGTATATTGGGAATATGCATTCAATAAACCAGATGTTCTCCAGGGACTCAGCAGTACATTAGGTAGGTCACTGTGGAAAAGCTATAAACTTTCAGGTCTCCAGGGGACTGCTCAGAAGTCAGTGTTAGCCGCAATGAGATTGGTCTACTAGGAACACAATGGGTTAATTCTCTCCAAACTTAACTATCTTGCTGAGGAATGACTTAAGCTTTAAGAAAAATAAAAACCTTTCAACACTCGGCTCCCCTAACTCATATAGTAAAACTGAAATCCTTGAAAGGGAACTACAAATCTTTGATAATGTGGATGACAGCAGATACCCTGAGAAAGCAAGCAAACAAACAAAACAAAAAATACATTTATAACCAAAAACTGAAAGCACTCAGAAAAAAAGGTTTTTGATATTTTTCCTTGGTGATTCATCACAATCCACTGATGCAATTTGAGCAGACAAAATCTCTAGTGGTTTAAAGAAAAAGCAGGATATGCCTCTGTAATAATAAAGTTCTAAATATGACAACAGAAATCCCAATAAATTCTAATAGAAAGAATGAGCAAGTGATAAGTTTCTTCTATGTTTTGCACTTTAAAACACAGGTAGGTATTACATAACAATATTAATAATATTATCATAGGATAGTGATTAGAAGCATGGATTCAAGCCAAACCAACTCCCACTCCAAAAATTTACTACCTATGTGACTTTGAGCAAGTTACTAAACATCTGTGTTTCAGTTTCCTCATAGGTAAATCAAGGACAAAAAAAGTACCTATATCAGAGAGCTACTGTGACAAATAAGCTAATATGTATAAAGGACTAGCACAGAAGAGTAAGATATAACTATTTCATAGTAATATAATAAAAAATAATAAACAACAAACAGGGGAAAAGCAAGCCTGACTTTTTAGAAAGAGAAGGGGGGGAAAAGGAACCCTACCCTCACCTGGCTCATGGTAACCATTCTGCTGCTGAGCTCATGCCCTGCATTCCACCGAGGTCCACCTGTGCCAGCGCAAGGCCTCATCTTTCCGTCTCTGGACACTGAGGCAAGTGTTTGGGGAACCAGGGTCTTTCTCCAACACCCTCTTCAGAAAGGAAAGGAAAAGCAGCTCACAAGCAATTGCTCCTTCCTGCCTCACCAGTTCCTGATTTTTAGCCTCTCGGCACCGCCTCCCCAGCAGGCTCCAAGTATGTTTCTGCTTTCTACTAATTTCCCTCTTGCCTCTGGTGTTGATTCTGAACCTCCAAGATTATGGGAAGCATAACACCTCTCCTTTTCCAGGGAGGAATGCTTTCTGCCCTGGATTCAATATATCCCAAGAAACCTTTCGTTCTCCTCTTACATCGTGGGTCTCCGTCTGCCTTCCCCTGTCAGGGAGTTCTGGCTAATCTTCCAATCCCCTTCTTTGCCCTTTATGTGATCTCCCTGAAAAATCACATTTACTCCTGTGTTTTACTCACCATCTAAGTGATGATAATTCATAAATCCCTGCTCGGAGCCCAGATCTTTCACTCAAGTTTCAGCACCATTCATCCAACTGCTTACGCGATATCTCCATTGGCTCTTCTAACTAAATGTGTCCACGATGGGACTCTTCATCCTGCCCCCAAACCCACACTTCCCTGTATTCCTTCGCTTGGTGAATGGCACCCCCATGCACACCACCCGGGGACCTCCCCTTCTACTCCCCCACAACACACACAATCAAGCATGAAATTCCATCAATTTTAACTTCTAATTGTTATAACAAATTACAAAGAAATGTATTTCAGGAGAACTATTTACCAAAATCAGTATTCCCTGTGTTTCAGTCAGCCAGTAATTTTGTATTCCCCTTCTTAATCCTTTAAACAAATGATCTGCCCCTCTTCTCCTACTCCTTTCCACTTCTTATCTACATTCACAGTCATAAAGAGAAGGAAGTGTAATCCCAATTTTGCCTTTTGCTAGTTTCCATTCTTAGAGAAAGGACACCCATTTATTTTCTGTTTAGCCAGTTCCAACTTCTCTGGATTATAGTCATACCAAGCAGAGGAAAGTGGAGGGCAAATCAAATCTAGTCCTTACATTGTCTCCTCTTAAGGCATGGGAATAGTCCTTTTTACCCACAACTCATTTTTTTCATATACCTCCAGCCACAGAGTCCACAATAAAATACAGAGGCTGACCCTGAAACTGATGGAAAAAGATATTTTATACAATGTTTTCTATCCACCCAAGCTACCCACTGATCATTCTTGCAAAAGAACCAACACCATTGTTCAGGGACCGACTCTCCATTTTACATACGGCCAGATACCTACCATCTATTTTTCTCTACCTTGCTGTTAAAGTTAGTTTTCCTTATCTCTCAACTACCTCCATCAGAAAGTGCGGCAAACAGAAAGACCAAATGGTCTACTTCAAAACCATTTTATAACTCTGGTACAAAGATGTGGTGAGTTTGAAGATTTCAATTATTCATGCTTTTCAGGGTTATCATTACAATTAGTGACATGCCATTGACATTCTATCTCCCATTTCCCAAATGTGGGGCAAATGAATTATTCTATTTCCAGTTCTATGACAAAACTTGGTTTACCTTCTTCTCCAGACCCCTCCCCTTCTTCACTGAAGAATACAGACAGCAAAACAAAGAAGCCCTTAAACCATGAAGAGTTAATCCTGCTATTAAACCTAACAGGAAACCTTACCAGATCTCTCTTCCTGCCTCCTTCTAGCTAGCTCGGTCTCAGGCAGATACTCATGCAGGAATGCTGACATGACTGAAGCCTACATAAACAAGCCAGGACATTCTTGAAGTCCTGCATTCATGGCAGAAAAGCTTGCCTCATCCCCAAAGTAGTAAAAATAATCATGGGTTTAGAGAAACAGCACATTGCTTCCCATATGGTTACATATCAATGCAAAAATGCATATCTCACTTCCAATTCTTTTATGGAAGCAGACTGTCCGAAAAAAAATTTTTTTTAAACAATAGTCATTCGGGTTTAGAGTCAACAGTGTCAACAATGCCTTCTAGGGGACAGAGTTCTAAATGCCATTTAAAGAGGTTATGCAACAGCTGTCAAGAAATTTCAGAAGAAAAAAATATTTGGTATCTAGGTTAGGTTAATATCACACTTCCTCTCTTCTAAATCTCCTTGGAAACTATTATTTGACCCAAATGAGTCAGATAATTTCTTAAAGAGGCCTCCAGCTGCAAATATGAGAATTGGTATAGTAGTAGCCACTTGCTGTTCAGCGCCGGCCAGTGAAAACCAGCAGGCCGAAGGAAAATCCCCACTTGGGGAGAGGCAATTCAGTGCAGCCACTGAGGCAATGACTCTGAGCGGGAAGAGCACATGGAGTCTTAGCAGAAAGATGCTGGAAGATGGTTCTCATTCCTGCAGGAAGGGATCCTGAAAAGGTCCAGTTACTGCCTTCCAATCAGGGAGTGCACAAGCCTGACATCTATTTCACTTGGTATTACAAACAGCCTTCAGGCAGTAACCTCTCCATCATTCCTTGGCATTGAGGTCATAAATTAAGAGCAATAGCTCAGCTGCAGGGTCTGAGCTTAGCTGTCCCCCACCCCACACAATGTACAGATAGTTCATTTTGACCAGATGCGAAATAAAATCCTTCTCACTACATCTAACAAGTGCTCCTGTTATTACAGGACAATGTTTATTGAAGAGCATTTAAATTGCTCTATAGATAAAATGGAGCTCAGTGCTCAGCTAGAGAATGAATTAAATATTTCTTCCTAATTACTATGTTGCTCATATATATCAGGGTAGTTAAAATATCTCTAGGCAATACACATTCTAGATAAAAATAGTTCAAGTTCCTCTTGATAAAACATATGCATATAATATACACAGTTTTGAGGAAAATTTTTTTAAAAAGAAACAAACAAACTCTTGGTACTAATAAAATTTCTGAGCCCTAAGCAAACATATCTTACTGACTTGGGGTTTTATTCCCATTATGTTGTCACTGCACAAAAATGTCTCTGGAAGCCCCCTTCTAGAATCATCTTTGGACCTGCAACAATTTTAACTTTCTCTAACTTCCTTTGAAAATGAATACAATAGGGCGCCTGGATGGCTCAGTGGTTAAGCGACTGCCTTCAGCTCAGGTCATGATCCCGGAGTCCCGGGATCGAGTCCCACATAGGGCTCCCTGCTCAGCAGGGAGTCTGCTTCTCCCTCTGACCCTCTCATGTTCTCTCTCACTCTCTGTCTCAAATAAATAAAATCTAAAAAAAAAAAAAAGAAAATGAATACAATATTTAAAATAGTCATAAGATATCTGATGTTAAGAATGATGAATAGGATGGATGATCTCGAAAAGGAGTGTGAACATATTTGGG
Source organism: Callorhinus ursinus (assembly GCF_003265705.2). NCBI lineage: Eukaryota > Metazoa > Chordata > Mammalia > Carnivora > Otariidae > Callorhinus > Callorhinus ursinus. The sequence goes on along the minus strand of NW_027397066.1, from coordinate 61,580,626 downwards.
GACTGAGGTTAACATATCGGTTGAACACCAGGAAGTTTTAAGATTAACAGCTTCCCTCAAATAAAGGCATACAGCAACTGAGAGAGAAGAGCCAAACTTACCTGGCTTTATAAATTGAGTACATGTTTTATAAAAATCCTAAAACCTAACTGTATTATTTTATAATTATATCTTCAAGTTTATTTGAACGCATTTTAATGAATGAATACATAAGACTGACTTACAGGTAGTAGCCTCTATCTACATACAAACTATTGGAACACAATTCTTAGAAAATAACTTATTTCTTAAGCAGGTTAGACATGTCCTTTCTTTCACATATATAGTTTATTGTATAAATTATTTCATAGCTTAACAAACCCCACTGGATAGAGAGGGAAAGTTTAATCCAGTCGACCTAAATTCCTCATTAGGCTTGACTGAAACCACAATCATTCAGACTCGATTTGGCAATTCTGCACCCAGCATGCTGCCCAGACCTCTAGCAGCCTAGAGGAAGACCCAGATACTTCACAGAAGGACTCACAGTGCCTCACCCCAAGCACTGACATCAACAGCAAGATCCAGTTTCAGCTGGAAATCAAGATTTTTCCAACAGATCTTCCATAAAAATGCTTTCTTCACTTTGAGGTTTTAGGAGTTAATACCACTTTGACCAAAGACTTCAAAATATAGGATAATCCCCTTATTACCACACCCTCTTCCAGGCCTTGCCTTTCAGTGTCCTTCCTTCAGCCTCTGCCTAAGAATAGGACCGTACACAGTATCACACATCTAGTGACATTCCCTTAAAGTGAAATAAATTGCCACGGTCCTATAGCTTCTCATTGGCAGAATCCAGGCTATGACCCAGGTCTCCTAAATCCTGGGCTGTGGCTTCTTACAGATGATTTCTCATCAACTCTCAGTTTTCACTGAAATCTGCAAGAATTTGGGGATTAAGTCAAATATCCCAATCTGCCTCAGGGACTAAGAGAGCATGGCAGATGCTCATTCCAAATTCCTCTACTTTTTAATGCCTTCTTATTTTGCAGAGTTGCAAAAAACAAAAACAAAAACCACATTTCCCAGATTCTTGCAGCTCGTGTTCTAGATGTGGTTTAGTTTCTACCAAGCAGACGCAGCTATACAAACCTGGAAGCAGGGAGTGAGCACCACACAGCTGAGGCCACACACAGGCCACACCTGTTCTCCTTGCAAGTGATGGTAAAGGCATGTGGTTATCCGGGACAGACCTGGTGGAGGTTCTCGAGACCTCCCCCCAGCGTCATGGGTACCAAATTATATAAGGTGACTGGTGGCAGGGGCTTCTGCCAATTGTCCTGTAGAATATTGGGGTGTTTCTCTAGATTGCTTTTCCTGTTGGGAAAGCCCCCATGTCTAGTTCCATGACCCTCCTGGAAAAACGCCATAAGCTAACTTATTCCTTCTAAGAAATCCCTTTTTTCCTTACACTAGCTGGAATCAACTGTGTTGTCTGGTTCTGACCTCAGGGAAGAACATTCTAAGAAAATTTCTCAGAGAACAAGGATGTCTTTTCTTTTAGGCAACAGAAGACCAGCCCCATAACTAGTGAACATTTAGCCTTTGAATTTACCCAGAACAGGTCCTGCCATCTCCTGATCCATTTATATCCCCATGAAATCCCAAGACGTACCTGTCATCTTTATTTATCTGGTCTCCAAATCCCACGGTGTCAACAATGGTTAACTTCAGCCGTACGTTGCTTTCCTGAAGCTCGTAACTTCTGGCTTTTAATCGGACACCTGGTTCATTGTGAGTAGCTGGGTCACTTTCAAATTTGGTGTTGAATAAAGTGTCCATTAACGTGGATTTGCCAATGCCCGTCTCACCTACATAAGCACAAGGGAGACATGAGAGAATGTGTCAACGCCTCTCAGACATCAGTTCAGTTCATCAGGAATTTCTCATACTCATATTTGTAAAATTTTTATAGAAGTATCACCAGAAATCCCACTACAAAAAGATAGTTCTTTACATGTGTGATCTATCAAATCCCTCCCTAGATAGGCCTTAATGAATTCCAGAAACCATTTAGCATAAAAGATCCTGCACTTACAGATCAAGATGCTCTTCTTAACCTCTGGATAGAGAAGAAGAACCTGTAAGCTTGCCTGTGGCAGCTTGTACATTTCAAAGACATATACTGTATCTCTTCCTCTCCTAAATATTGGTGGGTAGAATTACATTACTTTAAAAAATACTATATTGTTTGTTTCTGTTACCAGGAGAAAAAACACTAATCCCATTTATATTATCTGATGTGACCAAATTATCTGACACCATCTAATGTTGTTGAAAAAAATTACATTTTCAAAACAACACTCTTGACAATAACAGCAATCGTAACAAACCCAGCTAAAGTTACTGAGGGCTTACTTTGTGCCAGGCCCTGTAGCAAGGGCTTCCAATGCATTATCACATTTAAATCCTACTACTATCCCCCATGAAAGAGGCACTATTGTCCCCTCCATTTCACAGAAGGGGCAGTAAGGCCTAGCTAAGTTTAAGGAACTTGTCTAAAGTCACACGGTTCTGTGACAGAGCCAGGGTTTTCACCCAAGTCTGTGTGGTTCTAACACTTACACTCAACCAACACAACATCCTGACTTTACTATTAGAGAGAAAACCGACGGCCTGGTATTTTCCAGTTATAGTTATGCATCTCTGTGACTCCTCCATATTACTTCCATTTGTCCTTCCCTATTCAACTGGAATCAAGATGGAAAAACATTTATTAGTTTTTCCAGTTTCAGGGTGATATCTGTGACGATGAAAGTAAATGAGGTTAAGCAACCTGCAACAATGGCCTTGTTAATTCACATCGATAATTCAAATTGGTGTTTGCTGAAGCCCTAACATGTGTAAACAAGAGTGACAGCGACCTGGGACCACTGCACTAATCAAATGAGGACCCCCAAATGTGGAGCAAGAAGAACGTTAGCTAGGCCTCCAAAATAGTGTCAAGCAAAACTGTCTCTTAATCCTAATTTTTATGTTGCATTAAAAATAAAACCTACCCTTGTCAGTGGTGGTGGCAACTGAGTGTGGGAGTGGAAAGAGGGACGCAGAAATCAAGAAACATGATCCATAAGAATGCCTTTGTTTTTCAAATCTGGAATATTTCCCAATTACACTTCCAGTTCAATTTAAACATGGCAACATGTTGCAGCTCTTTCAACAAATCCAAATCCCATGAGGTTTCACTTCTAAAGGGTTGCTATGAAGCCTTTACGATGGTGACAATTCTGTGGGAAAAAGCTCTGGGATTTGTAGCCTTAAAGCAACTGTCCCACTGTAATGACAGAATCCACTTAGTAATTCGAGGTTCTGTAATACTCATTTCTTCCAAACACAATTCGAAAGTGAAGGAGGATGAAGCCTTTCTGGATTTGACCTTTCTCTACTTAGAAGCTTTATGTGTTTTACCACTGGCTATAATGATTCACCTACAGGATAAAAATTGTTTAAGTACATTTGCCTTACTCTTTAACCTTGCCCATTAGGCAGTACCCGATACATCTAAGCTCAAAGAATGTCCTCCTTCATCAGGCTGCACTCAGCCAGTACTTTTTCCAGTGCCTACTATGTGCCAAGCTCTGTGTCAAGTTCTAGGAATACAACAATGAACTAGCTTGATACGGTGTTCTCCCATTGCTTGGAATCTGACCCGGAATGGGACTGAACACCAGTCAGACTCTAATTTACTATTACAGAATGATATTCTAAGTGCGTGCCATAACTTCATTCCTCTTATGAGCGAGACCATACCCTGTGACCTTGCTAGTGACCACAGCTAACTCGACGAGGGCTAGCCCCCCGACCGAAGGTACCCATAGCAGCCTGGTCACTATGCTCTAAGAAAGTGCTCCATACTGGAGAGATACACAATCCACACACAAAGCAATAGCATGGAAAAGAAAAGATACACAGAGGGAAGTGAATAAGCAGAGGCCTTGAGGCAGAAAAGGTGTAAGTAAATAGAAGGTGTGTTGCTGACTGACATTTAGCTGGGAATACAGGAGGAAGAGAGCAGAGAGATACAGTAGAGCTTAGTATCCAAAATGTATTCATTAATAATATTTAAGTACATCCTATGTGACAAGCATGGGTGCTGGGGACAAAATGGTGAACAAAAACAGACAACTGACACTGACTGAACTTCTGTAATATCCTGAATGTCATTCCAGATCTCCACAAAGTCTGGATGTATAACAGTTGAGACTGTTTCCTGTCTTCCTTACTGTCCTGAATATTCTTACAAAAAAGCCCATCAAGGGCCATCTGGGTTGCTCATATGGTTAAGCATCTGCCTTCAGCTCAGGGGTTGATCCCGGGGTCCTGGGATCGACGCCCCACTCCCCCCCCCCCCCCCCCCCCCCAGCAGGGAGTCGGCTTCTCCCTCCTCCCTCTCCCTTTGCCCCTCCCTCTGCCCCCCTGCCCGCCCCCCCGCTCTTGTGCTCCCTCTCTCTCTCAAATGAATAAAATCTTAAATAAAAAAAAAGCCCATCAATAAAAGATCTCTAAACTAGTCTCTGCCCCCTAATGTAATAGAGCTCAATAGCTGATACCCAAGATTCATGGCTTAACAAAGTAACTTTGAGCAAAACAAAGTTACTACGTAATGGATAGAGAAACAAATAGAGCTCTCGCTCTTCGATACTTAGAATCTGGTAGGCAATTCAATACTGAAGGCGCTGGAGTCATTTTCAGTATCTGCTACATGTGTACCTTTCTCAAGGGCAGCAAAGTTCTTTTCCAGATTTACCCATTTTCAGAACATGGACAAAAGAACAACAGCAGAACTACCTTATAAAGGTCTCTGCACAAGGTTAAAGTTTCTCTCAGTACAAAGTGACCCAGTTAACTTTCATCTCTTTCCCTAAGAACAGCAATGAAGACTTCAATTTACATGGTTAAGGATTCCAGGTTACCTAGATAGGACTGAAATTACCATCTCATTTTTCTAGGTTGAGAATTAGTTAAGCACATGTGAATCAGGAATAGCGTGCTTTGTTTTGTTTTTTGTTTTTAAGGCAAGGTAATTTTAATTGTCATTTACATTAAGGTGGAAATTATGAACAATTAGCATTCCAGGCACTACTTACAGCACGGGGTTAATCAATGGGTTGGAAAAACCACAGTTCCTCTAAATTTCAGAGTGCATTGCTTTCCATTTCTATGCTCTGTGCTTTTAAGGGCCGTAATTAGACACAGCTACTCTTGCAGCAGTGTGATTCACCACAGCAGTTGAGAAGGCAATGACAGATTTTGGAATAAGAGGAATTACAGAACTAGGGGAGTTCTGAGTGCATCAGTTTATGAGGCCTCTCTCTATCCTCAGAAAGCAGGGCATCTTCTAGAATTCTGAGCTACCCAAAGAGCAAAAAGTCTTCATTCTAACTGAGTAACTGAAAGCTTACTGGGCACAGGTTTGGATTCAAACCCAACAACCATAACAATATTTTGAGAAAATAAATGACTAACACCAACTTTGAAGCATTTCAGAACTCCCTAGCGGAGTATCTGGCATAGAACAGGCATTTATTAAAAGTTAATTAAGGCAAAAAATGATCACGGTGATAATTTATACTGAGATTTGCCATTTTGGTAGATTTTTCAGAGTTTGTTGTTTATTCTGTTATAAATACATCTGTCTAAACATTCCGTTGTTACAGTCGAGATTTACTCTTAAAGAGCTATCTGTGGCTTCTGTTTCTCTTGCTCCTGCGGAGGCTGGTGAACAGGACACCCATATCAAAGTGGAAAGCAGTACTACGTCTTCCATTCTATTCTCAGGCTTATTTAAACCACAGGCTCTGAGCTGGACATGAGAAGGAGGGGGAGGGGGAGGGGGAGGAGGAGGAGGAGGAGAAGAAAGAAAAAAGAAAAAGAAAAAAAGACCCAGAAGGGTTGTATTATTAATTAGAAGGTAACTGTAGGGGCGCTGGGGTGGCTCAGTCAGTTAAGTGTCTGCCTTCAGCTCAGGTCATGATCCCGGGGTCCTGGGTCCTGGGGATCAAGCCCCACATCGGGCTCCTTGCTCCTCGGGGAGTCTGCTTCTCTCTCTTCGTCTGCCTGCCACTCCCCCTGGTTGTGCTCATTCTCTCTCTGTCAAATAAATAAGTAAAATCTTTATAAAAAAAAAAAAAAAAGACGGTAACTGTAGATTGGTCAAAGACCCAATCCATGATTCAGCACCTTTTACTGACTGCCAAGTCTGGCAACTTGTTCAATTATCCAAATAATTGTGCATGAAGGTCGGCCTGCCTCCTCTTAATATTCTAGAATTTTATTCTTGGATGAAGCCCGATAATCAGAGAGCTATGTATCTAAGCTGTGTTGTTTTAACTCCTCATCGAATCACCTTTGATGAAACATGCTTTGTCTAATACCACCAGCCTGCATGAGGGACTTGAAAGAACAGCATATTACACTTGGCATTGCATGGATTAACTGCACTGATCTAGGGAATACTTAGGAATCTAGACCTAACTGCAGAGACATGTACCGTATCTCTTCTGAAAACCCATGGGGGAGATTTTTCTAGGTGAAACTGTTTCATCTGGAGCAACTGTTTTGTTTTTACTTTACAAATACTATAAATCTGTCATTGTTAAACGTTTAACTTATGTTTGGCACATAATATGTGCTCAGTATTTTTTGGCTGAATGGATTCATTCCATGCTCTGACCACTGGCTGAGAGTTAAATGTATCCCTGATAGAATTGCTACAGACTGACTTGATAGCTTTGAGTTCTGACTCTTTTCCTGGCTTCTCTTTATTTTCTGGGGTTAATTTTATCTTTATTCATTTACTCATTCATTTTGCCCTGTAAATCATTTCAAATCCTTTCCTGGAAAAGCAAAATGGGATAAAAATGTATACCTGAAACTAATGTGACATTGTGTCAACTATACCCAAATAAAAAAAAAAAAACTTAATAAAATTCTTGAGAAAAAAAAAGATTTAGGGGTAAAATTGAACATTTAAGTGTAAAATTAAACATTTAAGTATAAAAATGAACATAAAACAGTTTATGTTCATACTATAGTCTTGGCTAAAAAGATCTTAAACTTGCATGGTTTCTACTCCTCTTCTGTCATCCTCTCAAAACAACTATGGTTGGATTATAAGAAAGATTTCTATTTTCAAGACATATTATTAATTTACTTTGACCCTACTACTGAACTGGTTGCCCTTCAAAAGCAGGGATGTTACAGTATTTTATCCATCTTTGTATATACACAAAGAACTTACATACTTCTGGATCAATGTTGAAGCTTCTCATAGAGCTAATGCCATTTTGGAAAATGAATAAGGTACATAAATTTTAAATTGTGAAGAAAGGCTAAATTTTGATTCCCTAGAGAAATACAGCATGGATAAGAAAGAAAAGGCTTTGTTTAAATACAAGTGCAGCTCTGGGGGTGATTTAGTATGTTGTAAGCAAGATGTAGCGGGAGTGAGGGGGGAGGCAATGAACTCCTGGGTGTTCCGGCATCCAATTTAACATCAAGAATTTCCTTCCCTGTTAAGTGAACACCACTCTCCTCTTTATTACATTTCTTTCCAGGATTCAACAGAGATGGGTTCTAATACCAGACATTTAACTCATGGCCTCTAAAACTAGACTAAGCTCATGCCAGGATTAGTTACTGCCCTGGTTTGTTTCCCCTCTTTGCAACCTAACAGCTCTTGCCACAAAATAAAATTACAATTCCAAGGCTTTTTTGTTAAACATGATCAGTTTCCTTACTAGGATCGTAACTTTTTTTTTTTTAAATTCTCAATTCCCTCCCGTAATTATCACATGAAAATAATGATGCTATAAATACCACACATTTGCATACGGTGTTAAAAAAATACAAATGGACAGTAGAGTGACAATGTGAAAAGAAAGTACCATGGATATGCTTAAATGAAATGTCACCTACTCCTCTAAGTGGCTGTCAAAATATTTTGATCAACTAGAATACTTTTTCATAGACTCTTACTTTAAAAATAGATGGACCATTATGGATGGAAGTGGAGGGTATTATGCTGAGTAAAATAAGTCAATGAGAGAAAGACAATTATCATATGGTTTCCCTCATAGGTAGAATATAAGAAACAGCACAGAGGATCATAGGGGAAGGGAGGGAAAACTGAATGGGAAGTCATCAGAGAGGGAGAAACACCAAGAGAGACTCTTAACTCTAGAAAACAAACTGAGGGTTGGTGGGGGGATGAGGTAACTGGGTGATGGGCATTAAGGAGGGCACGTGGTATGATGAGCACTGGGTGTTATATGCAACTGATGAATTATTGAACACTACATCTGAAACTAATGATGTACTATATGTTGGCTAATTGAATTTAAACAATAAAAAATAAATAAACATAGATGGACCATTAATCGGCAGTGAGAGTTGTTTTCTTATACAGATATTTTGCTGTAAATTATTTGTGGCAAAGGGATTTGATGTGTTCTACCCTCTGTGGACAAGTATGCTTAATACTTAATGCTGACATCCCTGAACCCCGTCTCCCAAAGAGCTAATGCTGGCTCCAACCAGAGGGCTCCAGAGTCATGGAAGAGAATCTGGTCAGCTAGATATACCAGCATGGAGGAATAGCTAGGACTTACTGTAGAGTTAAAAAAAAAAAAAAAAAAAAGAAAGAAAAGAAAAGAAAGGAAAAAGGAAGGCGCAGAAGAATATGAACAGCATGATCTCATTTGTGTAAAACCAAAACATAAAAGTGCTCCCATAATCGTGAGAGCTGTTTATGCCTGTCCAGTGTGTGTCTCTTCCGTGCCCAACCTCCTTTCTGATCATGTCTTCTTTCTCGCAGGGCACCATTTGTGTTTTGTAGTTAGCTAACCCCATATCCCACCCCGAGTGAGCATATGACTCAGGCCTGGTCAGAGACGTCCTATGACTGTTCAGCGAGACTTGTCAAGAACAGCGGGTTCTTTCCTCGGGGGTTGCTAAGCCGACAACTGCTGGAAGCCATACTAGCCTCCTGAAGAAAAAGCCTGAACATGAAGCCAAGCAGAAGCAAGCAGGATGAAGAACCAGAGACACAGCCTTGAAGACACTCTGTGATTCCCTAGAGCCAGCTGTTCTTAATTACATGATTCAATATATTATTTTTTTAGCGTGCTTTGGAGTTGCAGAGGCCTCTTGAGTTTAAACTGGACTTCTGGAATTCTCTGTGAAAATTTTCCTAATACAAAAACACAGAGAAACACAACACTGTTGGCTTTGAAGATGGAGGAAAGGGTCCACAAGCCAAGGATGCAGGTGGCCTCCAGAAGCTGGCAACAGCAAGGAAATGTGAGTTCCCCCAGAGGTTCTGGAAAGAAACTCAGCCCTGTGGATGCCTTAATTTTAGCCTGGTAAGACACATATGGGACTTCTACAGAACCATAAGATAATAAGCCAGTGTTGTTTTAAGCCACCAAAAATAATTTTTTAAGTACAGAAAAATGTAGAAGATTTCTAGAAGGATTCCACAGTGCTACCTCTGTGGAATGGAAATGAGGGCAGGAGGGGAAACGGGGCAGGGAGAGCTTATAATTTTTTAAAAAACAAGTATGTATTATTTTAAATTAAAAAACTAATTTTAAACATGTTTAAGAATGAGCCCAGAATAAAAATCTAAAAATCAAAGGCATTATCACCTACCCAGGACAGTCAGAATAGCAGCTGCTTTACAAATCCATCCGGGCAGCGTGGATGTGGCTTGTGATGAATTCCAACTGGCATCATAATTGTGCTATTGAACACACAGAGTCAGCCAATGAGCCAATACACCCCACTGCACACCACACACCGGCTCAAACCAGGTCCTTCCAGCAAACCCAATCCCACTGAAAGGCATTATCCTACTTGCAGGCGCTGGGATATAACTCCCACATGTATTCTTGAAGCTGATTTTAGAGACAGGGCTGAGGGAGGCAGGGAAGAGAAGCCAGAATAGTAACTGGCCTCTAATTTAGCACGCTCTTCAATAGAAAATCAACAAATTGCCAACAAATTGCTACGCTAATGAAGAATTGCCCTGCTCTGCAATGAGCATTTACCCTAAGAGAAAAGACAACTCATTTATGCCACTCTGTAGAACGAGCTGCCATTCAGGAGCTCCCCTGCTGAATTTTAAACAGCTTCATGTAGGGGAAAGGGGAATGCATGAGAGCTGGTTTCTTTGGTCATGTTTCTCTCCAGTTATTGTCTTATCCAACGCTTTCAGACATAATGCCGGAGTGCAAGCTGGTCTAGTGTACAAGTCGGTTGTGGCTTTCTACAAATGAACACCCAATACAGGGGCTACATTGAATATGCTCAGGTTTTTTGAAAAAGAAAATATCTGGCCCTCCCCCTAATAACTAACAAATTTTTTAAATGGTGGTTCTTATATTCAATGCCTACCTTTTTTAAATTCACTTCATTTTACCTGGACAAGAGAAATAAGTCTGGTACATTCTGCCAAGCTTAGGGGAAGGATGGTCCACTTGGCTATATATGTAATTTCTTCTGGTCTAGCTCAGAGTGATGTCTCCGAAACACACACCCGGAGGACAACAGGACAATGGCAACAAAACAATGCAGCCCAAACCATTTCACTGCTGTACAGCCTGGCCATTCATCAGGAGTGACAAAGAAGGAAAGGCCATTATCTGTGCCAGGGGCATCTCTTGCTTCAAACCAACAGATTTACACTTCTATTTTCCTCTTTCCCCCCCCCCACCTTCTTTTCTGCCTTTCCTTTAAAAAGAATATGGCTAGAGAGAAGAAAAATACCAAGGCCAGAGGCCTAGACTAATGTACAATATCTACAAGATATGAATAAAACATACTGAGGAGGCAGATAAATCAATTCTCGTGGGGGGTTTTTTCTATTTATCTACCAGGGAAAAAACTAAGGTTAGTTTTAGATTCCAATTTAAAGACAAAAGTTTAACTTGATAATTCGGGCAGAAAACTTATTTCAAATATAAAACAGAATTTTAAATTCTTTTGCTCTAAAAACCAAAAATGTAAACATTATGTTTATTAAGGAAGTTAGAGTAATTTCAGGTTTTACTTACATTAGGTTGTATACCTTTGAAAAGACTTCAATGGAGGTTACTATTGCACTGTAGTCATAAATTCTCAAAATGTTTTTGAATGATCTTACTATGTATGTTCATATCACTTCCTTCGTTCAACTTCCTATAGTCTAGTTAGGATCTAAGTCTCTCCCCCCACCAAAAATTAAAATAAGTGTTTTAATAACAATACTGAACTGACCATTTGAATGTGTGACACAAATAAAAATAACAATTTGAGTAACATCGCAAAGCTTATGAAACATTTACCAAATACAAGTCTCAATCTGTGTAACTATGTGACATATATCTGTGTATATTATTGTCCTACTTTACTAATGAAAGAAAGACGAGTAAAAATGTCATTCCCCTATTTCCCTGAAATGTGCGCCTCTGATAGTCACCTGCCAACACCTAAGGATCAGACTCCTCGCTCAGCAGCAAGAGATGAGTCACTTACCAACACACAGGATGTTGAAACAGAATCCTTGAGAAGTAGACTTATTGACCAGCTGGTCTGGGAGACTGTCAAATCCAACATGTCCAGAAAGGGACAAGTTCCGAAGCTCTTCATTCTGGAATTTCAGAGGGAAACGTTTGAGAATTCATGAACCATGCCACCTGAGTCACCTACAGGTGGATATTACCCTCTCCCTCCCTCTCTTCTTAACCGCACGGAAAAAGAAGATCCCCTCTAAACCCACATCCTCCTTGCCTTCAGTTGCTCTTCCACAAAATCACACTGACTCCCAAAGCAGACTCTATCCCAAGGAGTCTCACTTCTGGTTACAAGTGTCCTGGTCCAGGGAAATATGAGGTTCTAGCGGTGCTATTTCAGATATGCATTAAGTGACATAAAAAAAACAACCATGTTGATGGCTTCAAGAATTCAAGAAAAATTTTCAATTTACTTTCAATCCAGAGTGTAAAATAAGTAACACTCTTTTAGATACAGAAAGGAACTCTGAGACCCTCAGAATGGAAGATACATACTTGTTCCGATTATAAAAATTCTGTAACCACCATAAATGCAACATATTTAAAACTATTCACTTCTTGAATTGGTCCTGTCTCCACCATCAGCTATACAGGCTTTTTGGGGCATCTTTGCTTTCCCCTGCGCAGCACCCAACACAGGCTCTGCACTCGCTGGACCTTCTCAGAGTTTACTGAAGGAGACTGGGGTAAGGTAGTTATCATACACTTAAAAATTTGGATGATTCATGCTATTTTATAATGGTGCTGACTGCCTCCATGACTTTGAATGCATCTCATATGTATTGGAGGTAATCTATGAAAACTTTCCTTCCCAAGAAAACAGAGGTGAGCTATGGTCCTTCAATTACAACATCATGGTTATGGTTTGGGATTCCAGAAACTAGATATTGAAAGCCTCCTTGAAAACAAGACTCCTGGTGTTCTTTCTGGTTCTGTTACCAGTGATCTTTAATATTCAAAATACTGAAGTTTGAAAGACAAAATGAGCCTCAAAACCCTATTTTTTTAATAAAAAAGAAAAAGCTTTGCACAGGATCATTTCATCGATATTTTTAAAAAGATTGGTTTTCATTATTCTTCTACTTGTTACATAATGATGACAGTGATTTCTCTTAATAATCAAGGACTGAGACTCCATTTTCACATCACTATGGTCACTATCTAGGCAGAGAAATACGACTCCCTAAATACAATGATTTTAAAGGAATGTTTTATGAACAATATAATGGCTAAGGTCCTTGCCGCTCTAGAATTCTAATTCCATGAAATACAACTAAAAACCGGCACAATGCCCGAATACCATGGTGGCAGCTGCAGGTTTGAGGTCAATGGGACAGAGAGCAGATGCCTAGTCTATGAATAGTTTCCTTGAAACCTGCCAACAGTGAACATGAGACTCAAGAGTAGGCACTTATCCTTGAACAGGATGGCATGGTCGACAGCTCCCCAAGCAGCTTTGGTGGCAGGCCCCCACGGGCAGAGGCCCCCACGGGCAGCAGGCCTGGTAGCTGGCCAGGCCTCCTCACACCAGCACGTGGACCTAATTCTACCACCTGCCCCTTCCTCTTCCATACCTCAAAGGTTCAGACATCAGGTATTTTTAGGGTGTTTACCACATCCTCCAAGACTTGGAGGAGGAGGATTTGAAATGAGTCTGGGTTATATTTAGAACTCTTTCCACCACAGCTGTGCAGTGGCTGTTGTGCATCAGGCCGGGAGATGCCACCACACCAGCCTTCATTTGAGCTGCATCTCTGACCTGAAGAGTCAGTGAATGGCCTGAAAAGAGGCAAAGCAGGGAAGAACCATCATCCCACGCTCCCCCCTCTCCCCCACCACAACAATTCTTTTCATTTCCGGGGGGGGGGGGGAGGCGGGGGGAGTGGTTTATTATTGTGGATTCTGCATTGTTGGGTTTTTAGATTCAGATAGATATCCACCCATGAGCCAATCCTGGGAAAGGATCAGAGTTAGTAATTATAGCTCTCATCCCAGAACCCAATGCACAGCATCTCATATTCTCACCATTTCCAAAACACGAGAAACCACCCACACACCCACTGAGTATTTTTATACCCACTGAAAACCACATACAAAATGAAGGGTTATAAAACAGTTCGGTCTTGAAATTTTTTTAATTTAAATTTATTTCTTCAGAGTCTGTGTTCTAACCTTGTAATATGAAATATGTAAATTTTATATAGCCATTTTAGAATTCCATAATTTGAGCCTAATTCTCTGCCCAGTATTAAAGAAACTTGGAGGGTCATTGGCCATCAGTATGTGATTGGAAAAAGGGAAGTAGGAAGTTCCTCCTGCGGTTCATGAGCAGGCTTAAAAACTGGAAAGTGCTGTAGGAAAAGCAAAGAGCGGCTCTAAGTCACACACAACAGCAGCTGAACTGAATTCCTACGCCCCAGAATTTTAGGTGACCATGTTTCCTGCTTCTTGCCTTAGCTATCTCTCCTCCAAAAAGTGTAAGATCTCTTTTGAGTCTACGGGTGCAGTCTTAGGCAATTTCATATATTGTCATGTCCTTAACCACTATCACACATCTGGAAATGACTCTCAGCTTTTTATCTCTAATACTGAACTTTTTGCCTGAGTTCCAGTTCTGAATCTCTATCAAAGGGATGATTCTCTTGGGCTGTCCCACCTGTACCTCAAACTGATGTTCATGAAACTGAAATCATATTTCTCCATCCCAAACCCTATTTCTGTTAATGGCACTTAGGTTATGCCCCCCCATCCCTTGCATAAATTCCAAAGTGTTATCAAGACCATAGCCTCCTCCCCTTTACTCCTACGGACTCAACCACCTTCTATCTGGTCCCCTTACCTCCACCCCATTCCCTCTAATCCCTCCTCTCTCTACTTTGCTGCAAAAGGGATCTCTGAATTCAAAGGCCCCCAATCCACACTCCTTGGACTGCCATCCCAGGGCCTCCATGGGCCAATCCCTAATCTCTTACCTAATCTCCCACTTCTCCCCATAGGACACCTTTCACTGCAGCTAACCTGAATTCCTTACTATTCCTGAGACAACCCCACATTTCTCCCCATCAGAGTTTATTCACACTATTTCCTCTATCTGGGAAGACCTTATAGTCAATGTTTACATATCCAAACCTTCCAGATACTGCTGAAATGTAATCTCCAGCATTATCTTTATTATTAAATCTCAGAGAGAATTTCAGTAAACATACCCCTTACCAATGAAAGGAAAATGATGATTGGATGAAGATGGGTCAGGCCATTTGGCATTCCAGGACCATCATAACGGCTAACATTTATTGACCATTTCCAATGTTCCAGGAAAGCCTTAATAATGAACTAGTTAATTTATCTTAACAATTCTATAAGATAGTTACTATTATGACCCAACCTCAACTTTTGATGAGAAAACAGAGGCACTTAAGTTTAGTAACTTGTCCAACATCACACAGTAAGCTGAGGAGCTAAAATCTGAGCCCAGAAGTCAGGCTGTAGAATCCAGAGACCTTGCACTTAGTCACTGGTATAGCAGGATGATCTACTAAGTTCTCAGACAGCCCCAGACAATACAATGGTTTTAGCTGGTATCAAAATCCAATACGTTAAAGTAGGGAGGAAAAAAAAAAAAAAACTCTCTAAAGTCATAATTCTTTGGCAACCATAAGAGACGGAAGGTGAGAATTAGAATTGGCAAAGTAGCTCTAAATATATTTTCACTGGTCCTGGCAATGCCAAGGCCAGACTTTGATTTTTGCAGCCACAGCACATGAAGCCAGTAATATAAGGCTTAGTTTTGACCATTCTTTAAATGAAAGTGCCAACATGGAACCACTAAGTAAGTAACTCTAAGACCTTAGTTGATTTAGTCCTCCATTTGCTAATCTATCTATGGAGGATTTGTACTTACATGATTTCTATGCCTACTCCATCTTGAAATGGGTTGTGACTAATTCTATGGTATAAAATAATTTAACAACCTTTTTTCTCTTTTCGGGTCACCTCCTCACGGACACAATTATTTATTTGCTCATTCAAAAATACTCACTGTTCAAAGCAGTAAGGGACCAGATGTTATTTTTGTTATTCATTGATAAATACTCCTCCTGCCCTTAAGAGGTTTACCATTTAGGGGCACCCAGGTGGTTCAGTTGGTTAAGCAGTCGACTCCCGATTTCGGCTCAGGTCATGATCTCAGAGTCCTGGGATCGAGTCTCACATTGGGCTCTGCACTCAGTGGGGAGCCTGCTTGAGGATTCTCTCTCCCTCTCCCTTTGCCCCTCCCCCAACTCCCCCACTTGTGCACTCACATGCTCTCTCTCTCCCTTTAGAGAGACAGAGAGAGAGAGCGAGAGAGAGAGCGAGCGAGCATGGTGGGGGGAGGTGAGGAGCAGAGGGAGAAGGGTAGAGAAATCCAAGCAGACGCCATGCTCTGCATGGAGCCCGACTCGGGGCTTGATCTCAGGACCCCAAGATCACAACCCCAATTGAAACCAAGAATCAGACACTCAACTGACACCACCCAGGCACCCCTAAAATAAATAAATATTAAAAAAAAAAAAGAGGTTTATCACTAGCAGTAGAGACCGGACATCAATTAATATAATACCACTAAGGATTAAAGTGATAAATACCATGACTTTATGGTTGATATGAGAAGGAGCTTTTGGCTAGGGAAATTCAAGAACACCTTTTGGAGGCCAGAGCTCCCCAACTCTACCAGGGGAACAAAAGTCCAGCTTGCAGAAGCCTTCTAGATAAATGCCGTCTATGCCCAAAGGGTCACTTTACTATGAATTTATACTCTGAAGTTTATAATCAACAAATTTTTTCAGAAGATGCCTAGCTGACTTCATTACTAAAATAATTATAAAGTAAATTATTTAAGAATGTGTGCCAACACCTACGTTCTGAGTGCTGCTTTAAAAGAAGTTCCACAGGGGCACCTGAGTGGCTTGATCGGTTGGGCATCTGCCTCTTGATTTCAGCTCCAGTTGTGATCTCGAGGTCATGAGATCAAGCCCCGCATCAGGCTCAATGCTGGGCATGGAGCTGGCTTGGGATTCTCTCTCTCCCTCTGCCCCTCCCCTCCCCATGTGCTTGCGTGTGCTCTCTCTCTCTCTCTCTAAATAAAATAAAATAAGTTCCACAACTCCAAATCTTGCTTAACCAGGAGCAGGATGGCAAGGGGTTTGGAGTCAGAAAGCCATGGATTTGAATCCCAGCTTTGCTTCCTACTTTTCTTAGTCTCTGATGGAGCACTTGGCAGGGTGGTTGGGAGGAGTTAAGGAATCAGTAAGTATGAGAGTGCCTAGCACTTAAGGTCCTCGGGAAACGTGGGTTTCCTTTTTCTAATTAGGTGGGAGGAAAAGATGACTGATTTTAAAATCCGAAATGAATGAGCTCTGCCAGTGCTGTTCAGCATGCCAGGAGATGCTGCTGATTAGCAAAACCCGCAGACTAACCAGGAAAGAAAAATCACAAAGGGAAGAACAGAATGAACAAAAAGGAAGTAGAGGAGAGAGAGAAGATTCTAGCTGGAAGAAAATTCACCCTAAATAGGAAAGTCATTTACAAAGCTGGGGGAAAAGCCATAGAATCACATTCCTATTTGCAGGCATCAACATCCTCCACAGCTGGAAACCATTCCGGATTCCCCTCTTCATTTTTCCCCTCTATTTTAATCCAGCTCAGAGCCTCCTGAAACTGGATGTGCACAGATGGGTTCTATTCACCATATTCAAAGTGAAATGATATCCCCTTTCTTTGCTTTTAAAACTGAAGGCTTCCCTGGTGTGGTTAGGTAATCTATGGTTGCTGATCCTTATCAGCCGGCAGAAGCATGGGAGCACGTTACCAAGGTGATATATGTTTTACTGTATGTTGCAAACAATTAGACTTAATTTTTACCTTTAAAAATAGATACTACCATTTAAATTTAGAAAGATTTCACCCCTTTAAAATGATATTTTTTTAAATGTGAGCAATAACTTTTATGCATTCATTTAGAGAGCTGAAGATTTTGTTGACAAGAAGTGGCAATTACATTCTTCTCAAAGCATCATATTATAGATGATAAGTTATATTGACCCAAGTCAAAGCCTCATCTGTAAATGAGATTTCACCCAAAGGCCTCTAAGCAAAAGTCTTTGGTTCTAATGTTAATTCTAAGGTTTCTTGAATCTGGAAATCACACATGCATAAATCCAATTCTGTCATGTTGCTTGAGGACAGCCAACACAAGGTAAAAAATTCCTGGTAGTATATTTTCTCTTGCCAAAACAAAACAGCTCAATTTTTACATGACCCTTGAAAGCGAGTTTCTATCAGTTATCCTAGGAAACTCCAAACCTTATAGAAATCTGTGTGTTTGCCTCTGTTTTCCAGCTTAACTTTTCATTTTTGCTTAACTGTAATAATTACGACTTAGTTTTTTAAAAAGTTATAAAAAGTTCACCCTTTGCAACTGCCCTGCTTAAAAACATTTTTTCCTTCAGCTGTATCTGCTGTCTTCCATGAGATTTTCTTTTGAAAAGTGGATTTATAGCCTCAAAACAAAACAGGAAATAACTCTTCTGTGTAAGTTAATCATCTGTGTTCAAGAAAAAAAAAGTAAATCTTTATTCATGCTTTCATTCACTCAACAAATATTTATTGAATACCAACGTGTGCTAGACACTGTGCTAAATGCTAAGGAAGTGATGGTGAGGAAACAAAGCATCCCTAACTCACGGACCATAGTCTAGTGGGGCACATCAATGTTAGTCAAAGAGTCACAAATATATAATCATCAACCATCCAAAAGTGCAGGATGCAGTGCAACCTTACAACTCACGTTGACTGGCACCAGCCTTCACTGTGTAAAATAGCGTTAGTCTGCAGCATTTTTGGATATTAATTTAGCAGATAGCCCCTATGTACAGTTGATGTGCAAGTTTCATGTATTCAGATGAAAACAAAGAGTATTTCTGACCAGCATTGCCTAATGGAAGGAAGCAGAAATGATTAAGACTCAAAGTCTTAAGAAAACGAACGTCCAATTTTAAGTGAAGCTGAGATACAATCGTGGGACATACTCCCTTTGCTCTGTTTTTCCCCACATAAAGAAGATGCCCACTCAGAGAAAAGAGGAGGTACATGTCCCTTCTTCCCCTCAGGTAGTGTCTTGTTTTGAGGTCCTGTTTGAGTGTACAGATGCCACCTAGTTGAAGACAGGCAGAGAAGAACATCCTATTCCTTACATGAAATCCTTGACCGAACACCAGCCAGTACTGGAGAAATCCTGGCCTCACAAACTGCCCAAGAAGTTTTACCCAACTGCCTGATTGATCATTTTCATAAATACACACTCTTATCTAACTACATTTTACAAAGTATTGAACTTGTTTCATATTCTCTTTTAAAGAAAGAAAAGTTGGTGGGAAGATGGGAAACGCCCTTAGTTCCCATGCAAAAGGGAAAACACTGGAATGCTAAATATCTCAAGCCACAACTATGAAGTCCGCATGGGGATGTTTTCAAGGCTAGGCAATGCTGGGGTAATTTCCATAATATAAAATGTCTGAAGCATCTCATTACCAATGAGGATCGCGTTCTTTAAGGATGACTTGGAGAACATCTGTGATTCTGCTTGTCATCTATACCATGAAATCCCAAAGTGAAAGCCAAGAAAACCCCACAGAAATTGTCTCACACAAGCAGCAGAATAGAGAGCCAGGAAGAAGAGAGAACAGTTAAGAGGAAAACCATAAGAGGAAAGAACCTGAGTGTAGCCCAGCTGGAAGCAGGGACTGAGAAGGAGCATCCAAGGGCCAGCCCCCAGGTCAGAAAGCCAGGTAGGTCAGCTCTGAGTGACAAGCCTAGGGAGCCAGCCTCGAAAACACCACCAAAGAACCAGAGAAGATCTTGGTTCATATTGAGTAACTGCCCCAATTTCAAGTGTCATTTCAAAGTAAGTCTCTCCAAAAGACTGCCAGAGAAGGAACAAATTTTGCTTTTCCAGATCCTTGCAAAAATAATGTGTGGGGGTTTTCTTTGGGAGTCGTATGGCTACAGGGAAATTTTACTTTCTAAGTGTTATATTCCTGTAATATTTGAATTATTGCAAAACAAACACCTCACACCTTTTAAACAGAAAATAAAAGATTTTAAACATTGGGAAATGCTAAAAAGGACAATAATAAATAACAAATAAATAATAAAAATCCTTTCAAAGGAGGCAATCCTGCAATTTTTATTGCGGCTAATAGATGGGTGATAGGATAAAATACACAAGCATTTATTTTTTCTAATAACAGAACCCAATCACATTTAAAGTGAAAAAAGTGAGCAGAAAAGCAGAACAGTACAGTGGAAATTGCTTGATGGGGGAAGCCAGAGGAGTCGGGGCAACTCTGCCATTATTTAGCAGCGTGACCTAGGTAGGGTAAGTCATTTAACTTCTCAGCCTCAGTTCTGCCAACTTTAAGATAAAGTACTTCACAGGGGTATTGCAAGAATTAACATAATTCTCTATCCTCAGCTCAGTTGACACACTTTTCTCAGATGGCCTCTTCCTTGCCCACCACGTTCGTGACCTTCCATAGGCTAATTACTGCCTGCCATAACCCGCAGCTCCTCCTCGCTCCCGGGCATCCAGAGCCCAGGCATTGCTAAGCCAACATCTCCTAAGTGGAACTCATGCTATCCCCCATTCAACTTAAATCTGTCCTTCCTCACTTTTTCTTATGTCAAATGGCAACATCTACTTCAAGGAGGTATCACAGAGTCCCCTAGAATAACATTGATCAACATGCACACTGTTAACCCTGATTAAAAATGTACATAAATTTGTAGGCTTCCACCCTCCTGCAAGAAAAAAAAAACAAACCCAAAAAAGTCCACTGTATAATCATTAAACCCCCTGCTGGCCTCTGAATTCAATAGTGAAGACTTCTTGAGGACATCCGTACCAAGCTGGCTTTTGTCCTCTGCGCCCAGATGAAATAACCACCCACCACCCTTTTTTAGCCAAATCTTTCCCACCAAACCCTTTAACGGACTGAATCCCATCTATCAGCTGATTCATGACTTGAATATTCCTCTTCTCCTAATACTACTCCCATTAGGCTTCACCAAAATTTGTACCTGTGTGACATTTTACCACAGTCGTATTCTCCAACCTCCTCATTCTCAGATAAAAGAGGCAGGTACAGCGGCTGATGGGTTTTCCCTAGAAACCGGGCCAGGTGGCGAGACAGGGCCACAGGGACACCCAGCGTCCTGGTGCCTGGTCCACCCTTCTCTCCCTTACACTTGGGCTGGCTCTGAAGGTAAGAATTCATAGTGGTTGCTGAGGGAAGTCTGACACCCAAGCCGGGAAACACAGCACTGCCCGGGTTCTAGGTCTCCACAGGGGCCCCCAGCTCCCTTATGTCTTCTCTACATCCCACCTCCCATCACAGGAACAGCCCACACCACCTCCAAGATCTGCCTGGCTTGTCTGTGATGAAAGTCCCACCTCTGACCCAACAGAAATGAATTCCTCACATAATTAGGAAAAATACTGTTTAAAAGCAGTCCCTAGAAGTGGGTATCTGAAGTGAACAGAGCCCCAGCTGCTGCTTACAACCCTGGATCCCAAGGGGGTGTGGAGGGGGATGGGAGAGGTAGTGCTGAATTATTAGTAAACCAGACTTTCAGCAATCCAGAAATTGTACAAAGTGGAAGCACTTTCTTCTTACAGACAGGATGTCTTTCTAAAAGTCCGTGTGAACTATGAGAGCTTCAGTCTAACTGCATGCCAAGAATTAACAACAACAACAACAAAAAAGACATTTGAAGTTTCCAAAGACGACTCCTTCTTTTTGAGTCAAATGACTAATGCCTGTAACAGCCTAACGTTACAAAGTGCTGATCAGCAGAAAGTCTCATGTTTGGGAATGACGAGGCCCACATGTGCATTCCAGACACCCTTACAAATGCTGCAGTGCTCAGAGGAAGAGGAGGTGGGAGGGAAGCAATGTGACAAACAATCAAGAAGCATTTATAAAGGCACGATCCAATTAGAAACAGATGCTACAGCTGTTCTCTCGCACCGCTGCACATCACAGAGGTGATGAGAAGCCCTTTCCCATGGCTAGCAACCTCGGAAAGTTAATGAGAAAACCAGGGAGGAGGGTCATAATCATCTTAAAATCCTCTGACGCTGCAGTGGGATTCCCAAATAACTGGATTCCGTTTCAAACATATCACCTATCTTGCAGAGGAGAAAACCACCCAAATGCCTCACGGTTGCTCTTTTGCCCTGCCATTACGGTGTGGGATAGCTTCCACACAAACTTTTTTCAGAACAGTGATGAATAGGAGGTCAAAGATTATTAAGGGCCCTTATCAGTTGGAAGTTTCCCCCCTCAACTTCTTATGTATGGTTCTACTCCTCATATTCACACATCAATTCCTTAGTGCTTCCTATCTGAGAAATATCACAGCTCAGTTTGTGTATTTCTATTTGCTGAATGCATTAATCAGCAAATAATGAAATATGGATGGGACACTTCCTTCCCTATGCCACCATTTCTATCACCGGATATAAATTAGCCACTTCCTTTTTGAAAGATATCATTTATTTCTGTCCCTTTCTGATAATGGAAGGGGATTTCAGCTATGGTAATGACCATGTAATGGTGGTCCCTGAAAAAGAAGAGGAAAAATCCAAACCAGCTCTAAGGCAGTCATAAACAAAAGCACCAGGGATATTTCAGTCCCAACCTGGCTACTGAAAGTAGCCATATTCAGTTCCTAACCCAGGCTGGTCTAAAACATCTCTGAGTGCAGTGATAGATTTCCAGCCCCTGAAAATTGAGGGGCTATACCAAAAATGCCCAAAGCCATGGTAAATATATTCTCAGGAAATAAGCATACAAATTACCATTTGATACCACTCTGCAAGTATTAAACAATTCTGGCCAAAATTCTCAAGCCTTCCTAAAAGTTCTACTGCATCTTACTCTCACAGCTCTGGATGAAACACTATCAGGGTGGAATAGAGGTTGTTTACAGACATTTGGGGGCATGTATTAATTTCCTATTGTTATGTAACACATTATCACAAACCTGGGGCTTGAAACAATGCCTATTTATTAGCTCTTGGTTGTGAAGGTCAGAAGTCTGGATGGGGCATGGCTGGGTTCTCTGCTCAGGATATCACAAGGCTGAAATCAAGGTGGTGGCCAAGGTGAGTTCTGATCTGGAAGCTCATGTGGGTTGTTGTCAGAATTCAATTCCTTGCAACTACAGGACTGAAGTTCTCCTCTCCATGCCCACTACCAGCCAGGGACGGACACAAAAGGACACCCATAGTGACTAGCCATGTGGCCATCTCGTCTTCATAGCCAACAGGGAACCCCTCACGTCCTTCTTCACATTTCAAATCTTCTTCAAGAAGAATCCAGTTCCATGGGCGCTGGGTGGCTCAGTTGTTAAGCGTCTGCCTTCGGCTTGGGTCGTAATCCCAGGGTCCTGGGATCGAGCCCCCGCATCAGACTCCCTGCTCTGTGGGAAGCCTGCTTCTCCCTCTCCCACTTCCCCTGCTTGTGTTCCTGCTCTCGCTATGTCTCTCTCTGTCAAATAAATAAATAAAGAAAGAAAGAAAAAGAAGAAGAAGAATCCAGTTCCTTTCAAGGGACTGATTAGGTTAGGTCCACCCACGATAATCTTCATATTTTAAAGTCAGCTGTGCCATGCATAACTTAATCACAGGAGTGACTATCCCGTCATATTCCCAAGCTCTGGGTGTTATATGGGGTGTGTTCACCAGAAAGCTGGGATTGGGGGCCATTTGAGGGTTCTGTGTTATTATATTCCTATATTCTTCTGTTTAACTTTAGGATATGACAATATTAGCACTTGTCTAACTCAAAACAAAACACAACTAAGTCTCCAGGAAAAAAAAGACAAATCAGTAAAAGCATAGGAAACCAGATCTCTCTCAAGTTACCACGGGAAGTTACCACTAACAAAAAGTAAACTTTGCAAATATTTAGGTGCTTCTACATAATAAGAATTCTAGGAAGTGCAAAAGCTTTCAAGGAACTTAACCCTTATTGGGGGGAAAAGTCATTTGAGATAAAACGGAAGACAAGCGCAAAATGTTGGGTGATGAAATACAGCACAAAGGTTACCAAGGTTGGACAACGGAGATTGACATGGGCCATAGCAAAAAAGTAAGGCTTTCTTAGAGGAGGACAGATCTTGCATGAGATCTTAACACGACCTAGGTCATGATAAGATAAAAATTAGATTCAGACTGCTGCGGGGAAGGAATGAGACGGGAGGAGAGAAAGAAGCAGTCAAGAGAAGCAGCAGGAAAACAAAGAGATCTAAAGGGCATGGAAATCAATGAACTGGAAAAAACTGAAGAATAATTAAGAGTAGAGGATATAAGACTTTAAAATTGGTTCACATTTCAGTTTCCTGGAAATATTCCTTAAAGTATTATGAGGATAAATATAAGCAATACATAACTAAATACATGCCCGGGCTCTGTCACTGAGTGTTCCGGGGTTGAGTGAGAGATGGAAGCTAGGAGCAATCACTGAACAATTGCATCATGAAAGATTTTTCGTTTCCTACCAACCAATGCACTTATGAACATATCTTCTCACCAGAGCAGGAGACCAAGGGATCTGGAGTATAAAACTGCCTTCTAGCCAAGGTTTTAACCCAGATTACGAGCCTGGGCAACCATCCAAATGGTAAGCTATTTCATGCAAACTTCCTTTAGAGCGTTAAAAAAAAAAAAAAAAAAAAGCATATCTTGCAGAGACCCTAACAGACTCCATTAGTTAGGACTATAATTTCTGCCATTCTAATCAAGCGAAAGCTTTCTTCTTTCTTACTCTATTCTCCTTCTCAAAAAATAGAACCAATTAACCTCTAAAAAAAAAAAAAATACTCCTACCAGCAGAATAGACAACTCTCTGCCTTAAAGAGGTTAACTTCATATTACAGAAGCATCCATTCAGCTGTAAAAAAAGAAAAAAAAAAGTTGATTTAGGGGTTTTCTCACACATCTTGATGTGCTTAGGAAAGTAGACCCACGGGACTATATTATAATTTTCCTCTACACTCAAAGGTTTACTATTGGTAGATGATTTGGGATGCTGGCTCTCTGGTCCTGATCAGCTAATGCAAAACAAACCTTCTTTTCACAGGCTGCCACAGAAAGAATGTTCCCACAGTCCCCTCCACCCCCTCCATTGTCTCTTAGAGAGGCATTTTCATTATCATTATTATCATGGTATTTCTGAATAATCAGTAGGACCCAAGGAGGATACTACATACAACAATCTGTTACAAAATCCCATTAGCTCTCAAAAAGATGATAAATATGTGCAGCAAATAGCAGAGGTTACAATTTCATGCACGTTGTTCCCACAAAGCACAAAGGGATTGGGTCAGCAGCCCAGACTTCTCCCTAGATGGGGTCCGGTTCCATCTCAAAGCTCCTAGATTAACAGATTAAGAATTAGGGGATATGTGAATGGGAATACGGCCTTTGATAGCATGATTACAGGGAGGCATTACGCTGAAATTGAAACTTGAAAAATTATAGCCTGGCAAGAGATCCTTGCTGTAATTCATATACTCTGTACGAAGGAGAAACTGAGAAAGTTAAATGGGACCCAGTGTGAAAGAAAGTCTTAGGCACTGATCCAAGTTGCTAGCTGCTTTAAACTCTTCCAAAGCCTAATGGTTCATTAGAATAATTGTTATTCACATAGTGAAAATGAAAGGCAGGCAGGAGGAAAAAAGTGATAATTACATTGGCAAAAACAAGAAAAGCAACTTCGGCCATTTGGATTTGAGAAAAATCCAAGCCTCAAATCCCTCCCACATAACAAGGGTCAGACCATATATCTTACTATAATCATGGCTACACAGAGTTAAACCCCTTTTGCCACAATTGCACCAACTGTGCATACTGAGGTTGGTTATTACCAGGAGTGGGTTTTGTGCATTGTGGTAGCTGCAACCACCAATGTAGGGAACTAAGGCTTGGCACCTATCCCCCGGGGATTCCTGCTCAAGCCAACTTCCTACACACTCTTTAGCCCAGATATTAATAATTCGGAAGACAGTGTGACAGCACAAGTCATCTGGCTACTCACATGCACAAAACATCAGGGAATAATCACTAATTATTAGTGAAACTTCAGTTCTCATGGAGAGTAAAGCCCTAATAAATGTACTTCATATTCTGGGATCAAGGTAGAAAAGTAGACAGTTACCTTTTAAAAGGATCAATTCAAAGTTGCCTGGAGTACCTAAATAATTAAAGTTAAAATATTCAGAGTAGCAAAAAGAGGGAATAGGCTCTACCACTTTTTTAGCCAAAGAACTAAAAAGGGGGAGGGAGGGTAATATTGCCTTTGATTGATCAACCAAGAAGCAATAACTGAAGATTTATGTAAAGACTGCAATGCTAAGTGTGGTCTAGTAGAAACAAACAAGATACTCCGAGACCACCATGTGTGGTCTATTCTTTGAGCATTTCCCACAACCATTCACATAAATAATGGTTCACTGGATACTTCTGTGCCACATACCATACCTGGACCTTTATAAAAAATCTTCCCAGAGGCGCCTGCGTGCCTCAGTCATTAAGGGTCTGCCTTCAGCTCTGGTCATGATCCCGGGGTCCTGGGATCGAGCCCCTCATCGGGCTCCCTGCTCCGCAAGAAGCCTGCTTCCCGCTCTCCCACTCCCCCTGCTTGTGTTCCCTCTCTCGCTGTGTCTCTGTCATATTAATAATAAAATCTTTAAAAAAAAAAATCTTCCCATTGGGGCGCCTGGGTGGCTCAGTCAGTTAATCGGCCAAGTACTGATTTCAGCTCAGGTCATGATCTCAGGGTCATGGGATCCAACCCACAGCTGGCTCTGCACTCAGCAGGGAGTCTGCTTGAGGATTCTCTTCCTCTCCCCCTGCCCCTCTCCCGCCTTTGCATGCATACTCACTCTCTCTCAAATAAATAAATCTTAAAAAAAAAATCTTTCCACTTAATCCTTATAACACTGTGAAATAGATATTATTGGCTCCATTTTATGGATGAGAAAATAAATCAAAGTTCTATTAAATGGCAGTATTTAAGCCAGTTATGCCAGATTCCAAGTCCATCACCACCAATACCTTAAGCTGGACAATTGACTCTGTTCAAAGCCCACCCACCTCTGCACAGAGAAAGCCTCCATCCTCAACTCTACCCATCAAATCCTACTCTTCCTTAAAATTCCAGGCAAAATCCCATCTTCCTCATTTAGCCTTCCCTGGTTCCTTGAATTGCACACCTTTGCTCTCTATGGTATCAACATTCAATGTATTTGGGCCACTCATCACATCCAGCACCTAGCACTACACAGCTTTCCACTGGTCCGGCCGCCAGAAGAATGTGGATTTCTTAAGGACAGGAAAGCTGTCATACTCATCTTACTTTGAACCTTACTACAAAGTCACACGTACCAGTGCTGTACTGTATATTTAAGGTGAATGACTTAGAGACCCAGAGACTCAGTTCTCACAGAATCTTCCTCTGCCTCCTCCAACAAAAAATAACTGCCATACAGGAGTGGCATTCATTATGGGCTAAAATGCCCAAGGTGTGTTTGATGGGGGAGATTTAAAAGGGTCGTTGGAAAACGGAGAAGAGAAATTAATGCTTCAGTTGCATGCTTCAGTGTGGTCTCTTCCCAATACTTAGAGGCAGGCAATTGTGCCCAATTTGAGCTCAAACATCATAGGGGGCTCTTACTCGCAGGACATAATTATTCTGCTAAAGTTAAAGTTAACATTTATAAAGCATTTATGTGTGCTCTCGTACTCTCCCTATATATTGATATGCCTATACCAGGCACCATTCTGGGTACTTGACACTGATCTGACTTATCTCTCACCATCACTTCTGAGGTATGTACTATTATTATTATTCCTATTTTATAGTTGAAGCTCAGAGATTGAGCTGCTCAGGGTCATGCAGCTAGTAAGTAGTGCGTCAAAGCCAGGCAGACTGCCTCCAAAGCGCTTGCTACAGCATTAACAAGGCCTGGTCAACCTTTTACACACTACTGAGTAATAGGTGTGTCTTGGCCATCAGGGCACATCCACAGCTTTGCACAAGCGCACTGCACCACCGAGGTCAGCATCTCCTGAGGTCAGAAATAGAAGAGGTAGCTCTACACACGCACAGGCCCTAAGCCACCATGTGGGACCACATAAGGAAAGAAGAAGCTAAGGGGAGTGTGGAAAGCAGGAAGCAAGGGGAGGATGAATCTGAGAAGAGGTGCATTTCCACCACCAACTGCCCAAATTGATTTCTTTATTTCTCACACAGAAGGAACAAGTGTAACCTAAAGATTACAGATTAAAGCTGAGCAGCCTACAACAATCACTCACTCACCTAAAAGGCGAAAAATATCAAGACTCCTTTCTGATTTCTCTCTGGCAAAGCTAGAAAAACCAGTCACAGAGAAAACTCAACCAAAGCTCATACAGAAGATGCAAAGAAAATGCATCAGACCTAGAGTAAGAGAGGCAGTTAGCCGTGCTAATTAAACCCACCTGACTAAAGCATCAAACTCCTCACTTCTACCTTAGCTACCCACAGACCACTGAGGAACAAAGACAAATATGTCTGTATTTCCCCCTAAAACTTCCAGTAGTAAGGGCTAGAGAAGAAGAAATATTTTCTGTACCCCTGCCTACCGTGTACAAGGAACTAGCAAGCCATTTTATCAACTTAGTTCTGCCTTAAAAAGATGCACCTTTTGGGATGAGAGGACGTTTCCAGATTCATTACCTCCTCCCGTCTAGAGGAGAAGGTTAAAGAGGCTTATCACCCACATCTTTAAGACTAAAGAGAAAATAAGCATCTGTTGATAGAGGGAGAGAGCACCATTAACCACCTTTTCTGAGTTTATATTAAAAACAAAACCTTTTAAAATTAGTGGTATGGTCCCCCTCAGGGTGACTAACACTGCTAGAATTGTAAAGCTCACCCTGAGCGAGGCATTAGCTGGTAACTTCCTTGCGTTGTCCACTTACTGTGTGTACTCAGACTCCCCCTCTCAGAAGGCATCTTACCTGCAAACGTTGTTTTACATGAACTTCTCCGCAGCTTACGATTTGTAACAAATGTTCAAACTACCAGCCACCGTGGCACTGACACAAAATGCCCATCTTGTTTTGTTTTTTTCCTAACAATCTAGGAGGCCATTACAAATAGTTTCCTCAGGCCCGTGGAAACTATCTTTGGATTTCATCTATTTAGGCAATAATATTTCTGCGTGGGCAACAAATGGCAAGCCATTCTAAAAACCAAACTTGAACAAATCTAAAGTTACACATTATTGAATACCATTTTTCTTCCCCTCCAATAAAAACTGGTAGTTGGCTTTTTCTTGAGTTTTTTCCTGTGGCCTAAATTTCTCTCCCACGAAACATGCTTCCTTCAGAATACTCTCCTCTCCACCCCCTTCCGTAGCTGGACTAATCCGCCTCAAAGCAAATAAGCACACGCACATATAAAATTACTCTAGCCATGACATTCCAAAGCTAAAAACCCTCGAAGGCTTCCAGCCCTATCCCAGGCAGGGTCTACTTTAAATGACATATACTACCATTCCTCTGGGCTTCAGTTTCATCATCTAGAACACAGAGAGATGAGAGGAGAGGGGTTGTTGAGGAAGGGTACATGAATAATGTCTACCTCTTAAATTATGGGGTTCTATCACTCACAATTGGGGTCAGAGAAGAAAAGTTGCCAGAGCCTACACTGGAGTCGCTATCGGGCTTAAATAAAACCTTATTACAAGTGTTCAGCATCCAAAACAGAAGTACAAAATACTGAAGCCAAATGCAAAGAAACAGCAGAGGGTTGGAGCCTAATGCAAGTCAAATAGTGGGTTGTCCCGTCCAAGAAGCACAACTTTAGTTTTGAAACCACAAAACCAGCCTATTTTCTAGCAGAAAGCAAAACAACTAACCAGCCTTTGTGGGCCCTTATCAATGAGACACAGAAGGCTCAAAGCAGTGGAGGCTATCCCCACACCAAGAGAGCTCAGGATTCTAGCCCCACATTTCAGCTTGAGAATCTCTCATTTTGTTTATTCATACAATAATGAAGGAATCATAAGCCTTAGATTTTGTGTTAACACAAGTACCGGAAGTGAAAAATGACTCTGATGGATATAGTTATAACTCATGTATCCAAACAGGTGTTTTGAAACCTAGAAAGATTCGGGAGATCCATGGCAAAAAAACAGAAAGGATTGAATGAGGGAAAAAAAAAACAGATTCATTGTTTCACTCAAGTACTAGAAACCAGAGCTTTCTTTGAATGTGTCTGTAACATACCCTTACCATGTAAAGAAAATGTAACAAACACCGGTATACTCAATACCCAGCCCAAGTAACTGAACATTACCGAAAGCTTTGACGCCCTGGACTACCCGACATGATGACGCCCCTGTCTCTCAGGTCCACCGTCAGATGCACTCTCCTGGATTTGCATTAAGTCATTTTCTTCTTTTCCTTTATGGGCTTACCTTATACACCACCCTCAGCACAGTCACTAAGAGTCCTAACTTCAAAATACTACAAGGACCCACTGCCTTCTACAAGCTACCTATCAGGAAAGCCAATGTTCTTCCCTAGAGGGGAACGAATGGGGACACAGCGACTAGCAGAGTTACTTTAAGGAGTAGTTCTCAAAGTACGGTCAGAGGTTCCCTGGGGCCTCTCCAGGAACCTTTTAGGGGTGTATAAGTTCTTCCTTTTCTAACCATCTATCTGTGAGGCTGGATCTTCATGTACTTCAACCAATACATTTTTTTTAAAGATTTTATTTATTTATTTGACAGAGAGACACAGCGAGAGAGGGAACACAAGCAGGGGGAGTGGGAGAGGGAGAAGCAGGCTTCCCGCCGAGCAGGGAGCCCGATGTGGGGCTCGATCCCAGGACCCTGGGATCATGACCTGAGCCGAAGGCAGACGCTTAACGACTGACTGAGCCACCCAGGCGCCCCAACCAAAACAATACATTGCATGAGAGTAAATGAAAAGCAGATCTGAAGACCCAGCTGTCTTCTATTAAGTCAGACAATAAAAAGAGTTGCAAAAATGTAAAACAATGCATCTCATTAATTTTTTGGTTTGAAAAACGTAATTACATTTCATAAAACTGTAAAATGTGTTTGTTGTTTTTAATAAATAAGTAAATATTGTTAAAACTTAAAAAAAAAAGTAGATTGATGTTGCAACAAGAACCCCTTGGGAATGGCTACAGGGCATACTTTCTTTTGTAAAGTATGCCATCTCACCAAAAACATCCCAAACTGACATTGTCACAGTAAGCACTTCGGGATGGCAGAGAGAGCTTTCAAACGGTGTTCTGTGCTGTCTGCAAGTCTTTGGTTATTCATTAGTCCACAGGCTAGAGGCACACATGCAGGTTGCGCCAACAGTAACCCAAGCTGTGTTACATAAGACTTTTACAAGAGCTCACATTTTTTAAAAAGAGTGGCTCCCCATAAATGTCCAAGTGCACTGAGGACCTAAGTTAACCTTGATTCATATCATCTGCAGCCCAGCTCTGAAACTGTTAAGATATTTTGCATCATAAATTAGTGGGTGACCAGCATCCTTAACATGAGATATGAGCCTGGAAGGGGAGTTCAGGTTTTCTCCACCGGGAAACTAGAAACCACCAAAGAATCTGCTGACAAACGACCTATCCAGAATGCCTCAGTTCTACTGTCCTTGGATTTGTAGTATAAGCAAAAGTCAGGGGATTTGGCTCCAGTTCGGAGTCTGTGGGCCTAAAGCAGGTCACTTACTCTCCTGGGTCTTGGCTTCCTTCTCTGTAAAATGAAAGGGCTGGATGAGATTATTTCTTTAAAAATCCTTCCTGCTCAAAGACTCTGTGGAAGCCCAAGCAACAAAAACCTGATGTGGTGCTCACTCTGCCTCCACAACATCTAGGACAAGCTGTGGCAGAACATCAGTGATCAACACGGGTTACCGAGTGTAAACAGCTGATGAGCACCACAGCTAAGGGGTAATTTTAAGGAGAGAAGTAGGGAGTATCAACAAGGGACATCCAGGATGTTTAATACAGACTTTAGCTGCTGGGTAGAATGTATAACCACCACCAGTACTGAAGTGGGGAGAACCCAATTCTTTAGGCTTAAATGGGGGGACTACGTCCGAGTGATCGAAAGAACATGGCCATGGTGCAAAAGTAGAGACCCAAAGCCAGGAGGAGTATTCCCGGGGCTCAAATAAACCCTACTTCTCTAGAGACCCCAAGAAATGCCTTCATCTACAAGGGGAGGTAAAGTGCTATCAATTCACCCAAACTGTCAGAGATAAGCATATAAAGATGTGCATGAAGTATACTGAAACCATGCAAGGACCCCCACTCCAAAGTAGTGGCTTACTGCTTTAAATCTACAAAACTTGCTAACATTCATACAGTTCTGTTTATATCCTGCACGCTATTTTATATGCATTAAAGTATGCACCCTCACAACCCTGTAAGAGAGATACTAATATCTGCATTTTACAGATGCGGAAATTAAGTCACAGAGATCTAAAGAAACTTGCACAAGGTCTCAGAGCAAGTAAGTAACAAAGCCAGAATTTTTAACCTGCTGTAACACTATGAAATTATATCAGTGATTCACCTCAGCATTTCTTCCATATAGACAAATTTTAATTTCTTTCCTGTTTGCTTGATATGTCACATTTCCACTGAAGTGGGAAGGTTAGGTTTAGGATAGTCTGGCAAAACACACGCTGAGCTGGGGAGTTAAACTGTTGATGGAGATGCCCTGGAGAGACAGTCATGCTCTGAGCATCAGCAAGTGAGCTGTTTTCTTCACACATGCTCTCTGTGGCTGCCTCACACGCATGCATGTGTCTCAAAGACACAGCAACAAGGTCTATCCAATCCCCTTGCACTATAGCAACACAGAGGTTTGCCTGTGACCTGACTGAGTGAAGGGTGTGGACAGCCAGGCCACAGCTTAGAAGGAGAGACTGGCCCACTCCTCACCTGGACAGAAGGTAGCAAAGCCGGGGTGGAAAAGTGGGACCCTGGCAAGGAAAGGGCTTTGATTTGTTTTTAAAGGTTTCAAGTGGTGGGGCACCTGGGTGGCTTAGTCAGTTAAGCGCCCAACTCTTTTTTTTTTTTTTTTTTTACTTATTTGACACAGAGAGAGAGAGAGAAAGCACAAGCAGGGGAAGAGGCAGCAGGAGAGGGAGAAGCAGGCTCCCCACTGAGCAGGGAGCATGTGGGACTCGATCCCAGGACCCCGGGATCAGGACCTAAGCTGAAGACAGATGCTTAACTGACTGAGCCACCCAGGTAAGCGCCCAACTCTTGATCTCAGCTCAGGTCTTGATCTCAGGGTTGTGAGTTCAAGCTCCACATTGGGCTCCAAGCTGGATGTGGAGCCTACTTAAAAAATAAATAAAATAAAAAATAAAGGTTTCAAGTAGTCAAGTCCTGCAAAATCTTCTCTTCCACTAAGAGCAACTAATGCAGGGCATGCCACCAGATGCTTGACAGAGCTTGATTTTCAAGTAGAACAGGCACAATCATCAACTCCAAAGGGCTCATCACTTAATATCTTCACAAATACTTTTTATTTTTAAAAATGTGTAACAATCACCTTTGGAAGGCTCGGAGTTCAGAAAGAATTGAATTCAAATCTTGATACCATTTACTTAACCAGCTGTGTGACATTGGGCAAGTGATTTAACCTCCTAGAGCCTGTTTTTCATCTGTAAAATGGCATAATTACGGCACTTACTCCTAAGTTTGACTAAATGGGATAATGCCTATAAAGTGCTTAGGCACAGTGCCTGCCATACAGTGGGTGTTCAGTATTATTATCATTACTAAGAGAACTTTCATCTGTCAACCTGGAAATAACCCACTTGAAAGGAGTGTTAAGAGGGGATTTCTCGACCCTGCCCCCAAACAATAAACTTTTAACTTAAAGACCCTATTACTAACCCAAGCTCCCTTGCTTGTCCTCCATCTAGCTCACTGTGTACTCAACTGCTAATTATAAGTGAGCTATTAATTATCTCATAAAAGTTTCTTCAAATCACAGAGCATTAAATGGGTGCACCCCTCTAAAAGGGCTGGATTCTTGAGCTCTTGTTACTTTTCGTGTCCTGGGTTCCAAGCTCTTCCCTTTCTGTCTCTTCTTTGAGTTGTTTCTAATTTATTATTTCAGGACATCTCCCACTGGATGAACGGACTCTGTCTCTTAACAGGTGCAACATTCTTGTCCCTCTAAACCACAGAGCAAAAGACAAAACAGCTGTTAACCGTAATTAAATGATCTTCGGTGAAGAGTGAACTAGATTTCTTAAAGCAAGACCCAAAATACAAACCAAAAAGAAGACGGCACATTTAAAGCTTCTGTACAAGACACCAAAAACAAAAGTAAAGATACATGGCAGACTGGTAGAAGATTATTTGCACATATAAGAGGATGAATGTCAACAAGATAGAGAGAAATAGTCCAGCGGGGGGGTTGGAGAGGGAGGAAAAGCAAGGATGTGAATAGGTTATTCACAGCGAAATCAGGACAAATGGCCAAGGGCCACATGAAAAGATGTCCCACCACACTATAATCATGGCAGTTAGATAACACAACCACCTACAGGTGGTTGTATCCTGCAGAGCCACTGACCATCTTGACTTGACTACAGAAAAGTAATTTACATCGCTATATTTTTAAAGGCCTATTTTTTTTTTTTAAAGGACCACGTGAAGCTGGGCAGAAAAGAGGCACTGTAACAACCACATGGCATTTCATACCCAGACCCTAACTGGCTCATTCCGATATTCTTTTTTTTGTTTGTTTTTTTTAAAGACTTTATTTATTTATTTGAGAGAGAGAATGAGAGAGAGAGAGAACATGAGGGGGGGAGAAGCAGAGGGAGAAGCAGACTCCCCGCTGAGCAGGGAGCCCGATGCGGGACTCGATCCCGGGACTCCAGGATCATGACCTGAGCCGAAGGCAGTCGCTTAACCAACTGAGCCACCCAGGCGCCCCCCGATATTCTTTTAAGATGAGCAGTGCATCACTAAATATCAGCACCCAAGTCATGCACATGTTAAGGTGGTTTTTTCTTTTCCGCACTCTCCCAAAGCCATGTTCTAAGAAGGCCATATAAGTCTTGGTATATTCACAAGTGTTGTGCTATGTGCAGACAAGATTCAATGATCATAATTAAGAAATATTTAGCTAAAATAAACAACTTCAATATTCTGTTCTGGAACAATGCATAAAATGACTTAAGTTTTAAAAATAATTTGTGTTATCTTTCACCAACACACATCTCAGGCAGGTGTGCGTGAAGCGTTTGGTGCCATTTTTAGATTTAATATTTAAATATCAATATCTTAAGTGATAGACTTGAAAAAAAATCTCTGAAATTAATATAAAACATAAAGCAGCATGGAACAATGTTCTAACCATTGGCTGCAAGTCAATCAGGAGTAAAATTCCAGCTCTGCAACTTCTGGGCTGAATGACTTTGAGGCAGGTTACTTCTAAGTCTCTTTTTAATTGTAAAATAGGGATACTAATACCTATATTATAAGTATGCTATAAACGTTCAATTTATGTTCAATTATGTTCAACTGACATAACAGAAAGCCCCTGGTAGTCTTGCCTATCTTAAGCAATTTCATAGTAGACAATATTTAAAATGTTTTTCCCTTACCAGTTTAATGTTAATTTTGCCAGCCACTGAATATATTTATATGAGTTATACATATACATAGTATACATTAACTTCTAAAAATAGTCTAAATATTTATTCTTCCCCTGAATTCTGTATCCTCACTTCCACAGGACAAGACATCTATGAAAAACCCCTTCTCATGCTATAATTTCTAGCATTTTCACCAAGCATGCTGAGAGTTCTCTGAAAGGTACTGTGTAATGAAAATACTCAAAGCAGCGCACTAATTTCCACAGAATAGCTTCGGGGGTCATTGCCATACACAGAATGTCAACAATTGGGAAAAATAAGCCCAGGGAAGGCCCTGAATACAGCATCAAAGAGAACTACCTTTACCACTTTCTGAGGCTGCCTTACCGAGTCACTCCACACTATTTTCTGATGAACAGGAACAAATTATCTTATGCTCCGTCTACTCCGATTTTTATGGTCTGAGCCACCCAGGGCTGAGAAAGCTTGGACTGAGACAAGAAACAGGTGAAATGAACATTTAATCTTCAGCCCTCCAAAGCTCCCTCTGTCAACCATTAAATAATGCTAACTAAGAATTCCTGGGGAAATTTAGCAGATCATTCAATTCTTTGTTCTATAATCTCTTTCCAGGATGTTATGCCAGTTATTTTTACTGATAAAGTCCTCTACACAAGCAGAAACTTGGGCCTATTACTGCAGTTATTTTTGATGCATTTATTGAGGAACTGTTCTTTGCTGAATGTACAATACAAAAATGAATAAGGCACTAGAACTATTATGGTACCACAAGGTTCAGATACCAAGATAAATGGGAATGCAGAAAGCTAGTCCTCTTAACTCTGCCCAGGCTAGGGGAAAACAGAGGCGCCTGGAGAGTCCTGAAGGATGAGTAGTGTGGAAGGTGGGAAGAGGCCAGGAGAAAGGCATTTACATGAGGCGCAAAGACAGAGTGTGAAAGAAGGGGACGTATGGTGCCAACAGCTGATTATGGAAAGAAAGGCATCAAATCATGGAGAGACACGCATGCCATCCTGGCGAGGTGAGACTTTATCCTGAAAACAACAATATGGAAAGGCATTTCTGCAGAAATGAGAGGGGAGAAAAGAGATTCAGCCTAATACTTTCTTCCTTGGGAAAACCTTTTACCCCAATAAAAAGGCCCTTTATTTCTACAGTTTAGTTCTATTTTAAGAACTAGAGTAAAGCACTCAATTTTAAAAGTAATAGTCAAAGGGGCCTGAAATGCCAGAAGTGAATTTCTAACTAACTCTCTAGTTCAAAGTAGTACAGAAAAAAATCACATTTCCAAGTTGCTGTTTGTGATGCCTCTTTAGTTGTATTTATTCAGCTGTGGTGCACTAAGATCTTTACGAATCATGAATTTTGTAGAGTTTGGCTTTCTCCAATTGACTGGATTTGGGGTGGATTTCTGTTTTCTAGTTTCTCAAGAAAAATGAGCATGCATATATTTATTAATAATTTCCTTGATGCCTAAAGTCAAAAGATTTATTTTATTTGGTCAGGGGTCTCAAATATGATTCAGAGGTCATAGCATCCTTCAAATAAATTTTCCCCTATTAGAGTTATGCAGAAATGTTTCTTATTTTATACTTATTTTTGTAATCATCAAAATGCTAAAATCCTACTTCTTTTACAAAAGTTGTTTTGACAAAGCCAATATTCAGTGGATTCAATTCAGAAAACTAGAAGAAAAGGTCTAAAGTTTAGGACATTTCTTTCTGTGGGCCTGTTTGCTTCCTGCCCACCACCACCCCCCACCCAAATCACAATTAGGGTTCAATTACAGTAACAGGACAATGTTTTCAAGAGTCTCAGATCCTCAATTCAGGGTGCAATATTAATATAACTGCATATCAAACTATTGTGCTGTTGATCAAGACTGAGAATGAAAATCACTCCCATTCCAACTTGCTTCTGTGGGCCTGAAAAATCAGAAACAAATCCAGCATCTGACTTGGGTTTGGTCGTCTTTTCTTCAAGACCCAAGGAAGGCTTTTCAAGCCAAAGATAGCATGTAGAAGGAAAACTGCTCCACGTATGCACATGGAGCTTTCAACTCTACATTTCTCAGTAAAAATGCTTCAGCATAACAATGTTTGAGCAGGATAAATTGAGAAGGGCTAAATGGTGGATGACCACGTAAATGCCAAAAGTGTCATTAGAAGAATAGGAAGCTACCTCAATACTTATCACCCTTTTGCTCAAGCTACTATCTTAAATCATATGAAACTACCATTTTTGTACTTCAGAAACAGCTGAAATCAACTATTTCAGGTGGTTCAACCCACCACTAGGAAACTGCAGAAGGGTAATAAACTGCCACATTTTCCTGTGGAATATCTAATTGGTTTTTTGTTTTCTAAAAAATAGCATGGAAGAGTAGGCTTTTGGAAAGAAGGATATCAAAATTCATATAAAAACAGCAAAGGAGGCACCTGGGTGGCTCAGTCGGTTGAGCATCTGCCTTCAGCTCAGGTCATGAACTTCGCGTCCTGGGATCAGGCCGCGTCCAGGCTCCCTGCTCAGCCTGCTTCTCCCTTTCCTCCCATCTCTCTCTCTCAAATAAATAAATAAAATCTTAAAAAAAAAAAAAAAAGGCAACAGAAATTTTATCAACAAAAAACAAAGACAAGCTAAATCAACCTCCAGGAAGATCTTTTGTAAATATTCAGTTTACTAAACATCTGACTTCTTTGTTTTTCTGAGAGACTCTCTAATTGTCACAAATAATTCCTGGCAGACACATTTTCCTACGCGCAGGAAGAAAAGAGGAAAAGAAGTGAGAGGGCTGGACAGGGAAGAGCTAATGAGAACTTTCAGGCTCGGCTGAACTCCCCAGGCCTCGGTTTCCTCACCTCAAAGGAAGGCCCCGGACTGGGTGACCTCTTCAGTCCCTCCTGGCTCTAGAACTAGCAATTTATTGGGATTTGGTAACAGACCCTATTTTACCTATCTCCACTTGCATTTTACATCATCCTACTGCCAAACTCATAAAGAATTTCACAGCCTGTAAGGAACAGTCATTAACTGTCATTGGACCTAAACCAAGAAAAAAAAAATCCGCCCCGTTCACTATATATAGCACGTTTTTGCATAGCGACACTGGCACTGGACCCCACACACTTAAGAGTCCCTCCTGCTCTGTCTCTGTGCTGTGGGCCCTAGATACTCCACACAGGGTCCTGCTTCTCCCAATCTGTCTCCTACAGCACAAACTGCTTGGAGATACCCTGTTAAGGAAACAAATTTTAAGTTTCGACACTGCCCTCAAACAATCTAGACGCTTTCATAGCAGAGTACAAGTAATTCCTTCACTTCTGTTTTAAAAACAAGCACATTTTCAGGGCGCCTGGGTGGCTCAGTCGTTAAGCGTCTGCCTCCAGCTCAGGTCATGATCCCAGGGTCCTGGGATGGAGCCCCGCATCGGGCTCCCTGCTCAGCGGGAAGCCTGCTTCTCCCTCTCCCACTCCCCCTGCTTGTGTTCCCTCTCTCGCTGTGTCTCTCTCTGTCAAATAAATAAATAAAATCTTTAAAAAAATAAAAAATAAAAACAAGCACATTTTCTACAAAAAGCACTTTACTTGTTCAAATGTTAAAGCATTTAAAAAGACATACAAAAAAAGTTAATGGTTTCTTTACTCAAATACAAGAAAAATAAATGGATTATTTTCAATGAAAATCAGATTGCAAATTGGCAGTCTCAGCCCATGAACATGTTTATGTGGCCCACACAGTATTTTAAAAATATTTGACTTAACTGCCAACATTTTCAGATGGGGAAATTTCACCTCAAACTCTAAATGTCCATTCCACGTTCTGAAAAACTGAAAACTCTGGCACCACTGAGGTCCTCATTTTGCCAGGCAGAGCTAAGAGGCGGCGCACACTGGCCCATTCAACACCAGTTTAACCGAATAATCTGAGGGTTGTCCTTCTTGGTACTTTTTTCCCCTCCAATAAATGGGCCAAATAATGAAGCTCATCCTGGTCAAAGATGGTTTATGTTATTTCTCTCCCTTAGTATTTTACCATGCCATAAATAATTTAATCCAGAACCAAACTGAGGCCTATCAAAGCTGTGATAAGCCACTGATCATTAACTATTTTAAAGAGAATACAGAAGGTAAGCTTCTATTTCTTATGAATGTGATGGCCACATCAAGGTTAGCATTTTCTTCTAACTGTAATAAAGTGTAAGCATTAATTGAGACCTAGGCTACATGAATTTATTTTCTTTTTCAAGATGTGTTATTGCAGGATTTAAATTTGAATTTTTTCAAAATCTATAAACTTAATACAAAGGAAAAAAAAAACCTGCTACTCATACTAATTTTTTACCCTCTTTGCTGAAAATAGGTCCAGTATTTTCCTAATCAGGTCACAGTCATTTTACAAGCCTTAATCGTTTGTCTTTACCCTTCATGAAAAGGACAGTGAGTGTGATTTGACAAAACGTCTCCCTAAGTCTTGTTCTTAGCCCTAACGTGGATTCAAATATTTCTTGTCAAGTGGAGATAAGAAAGCTCATTTCAAAGGAGTATTATTTGCAAAAAATGGCATAAATCCTGAGTTGCAGTAACATTAACACGTAGGGTATTAACCAACTATTCACTATCTCTAGGAACCATGCAAAAAAAAGTAAATTGGACTAAGCTGCAATGTAGATGATGAGATTAGACATAGCTCTTCCTTCTCTCCCAGGAATGTGGTTAACAAAAGTCCAAGGGAACACAAAGGGCAGACTGAGACTTGACCATGGAAAAGGAATGGCATCCTGTTGCAACAGTAGGCTTGCAGTTGTTCAGAATGTTGCTGAAATTTTTAATAGCTCTTATTCTAAAGCATATCATCTTTTTCCATCAATAAAACGGCTGAGCCAAGGCCTGGGAGCATTTCTGATGATACAAGTATCTTTTACCATCACAAATTCATTCCCCTCAAATCGTGAGATCCTAAGTAGAGTTCCAAATTTAGAATATACATATTCTGCAGTCTATCATGAGGAAGAAAATCATTATTAGCACCTAAATCCAACTACAAAAGTGCAGTAACAATTCTTGCTTTATGTTGTGAAGTAAAAATGCACTTTTAAATACCACTGATGCAAGCATTATTTCCTGCAATGTGTCTACATGACCAAAATGTGCTTGCTACAGGGTAGGTTTCTTTTATAAACAGAAATAAAGTAAACAGGCATTTCCTATAAAAATGTACACCAATAACGGACATAAATTCTCAAAAGATAAAAATTTTACATTAATTACAA
Source organism: Callorhinus ursinus (assembly GCF_003265705.2). Taxonomy (NCBI): domain Eukaryota; kingdom Metazoa; phylum Chordata; class Mammalia; order Carnivora; family Otariidae; genus Callorhinus; species Callorhinus ursinus. Next base: position 61,539,978 of record NW_027397066.1, on the reverse strand, counting down.
AAAACATTTCTCTCCAACAAGAGTATCTGCAATACCTCAAACAGACTTAGAAAAAAAACATGTCTGCTCTAAAAGAGGTCCTAAGAGTCTGCCATTTTAAAAAGTGGGTAGGGGACTTAGTTCGGCAGGTTTTACCTCAGCCAGTCAGCTGATCTGGCAAGTGTGGTATGACAAAGTGCTGGACCACTCAAGGGGAGCTCAAAACAAGCTACTACTCTCTGGAATTAAGCATTCTGACGAGACTGGGCTAAAACCAAAAATAAACCTCAGTTTGCTTTCCACCTTTAAAGATTCTATGACTCTATAACACTGCTGGCATTCAATGAAGCTCAATGATAAAAAATGCATATGAATGTTTAAATTATCCATGAACCCGAAGTTCAATAAAAGCACATGTAAGTGAGCTTGGCGCAGTAACTGTTCCAACTATGGGCTCATGCTTAGCATTTCATGATGATGATGATGATGGGGATAAAATATCTCAAACACATAGAATATCACTTATCTACAGACTCATTACCTATCTTTGTCAAGCCATAACTTTTACCATCCATACACTTGAAGGCTTTTTTTTTTAAATCACAAAGCCACCTGAAAATCCATGAATACCTCTTTCTGATGCCATGCTCCTCCTAACCCGCAGGTCACCAGCTTAGCTCTTAAAATGAGATCAGGTTGTGCCTGGGATTTACTTCAAAGTAGTTTGGGGGGTTGAAGGGTGCCTGGCTGGCTCAGTTGGTACAGCGTGCGACTCTTGATCTCAGGGCTGTAAGTTCAAGCCCCAAGTTGGGTATAGAGATTACTTTAAAAATAAAATCTTGGGGCGCCTGGGCGGCTCAGTTGGTTAAGCCTCTGCCTTCGGCTCAGGTCATGATCCCAGGGTCCTGGGACTGAGTACCACGTTGGACTCCCTGCTCAGCGGGGAGTCTGCTTCTCCCTCTCCCTCTGCCGCTCCCCCAGCTTGTGCTCTCTGGCTCTCGCTCTGTCAAATAAATAAATAAAATCTTAAAAATAAATAAAATAAAATAAAATCTTAAAAAACAAACAAAATAGGGGCACCTGAGTGGCTCAGTCGTTAAGCGTCTGCCTTCAGCTCAGGTGATCGAATCCCGCATCGGGCTCCCTGCTTGGCTGGAAGCCTGCTTCTCCCTCTCCCACTCCCCCTGCTTGTGTTCCTGCTCTCTCCCTCTCTCTCTCTGTGTGTGCCAGATAAATAAATAAAATCTTTAAAAAACAAACAAAACAAATTGGGGGTTCTGGGGTGGTGAGAGAAAAGGTTAGAGAAAAGGAAAAAGAATGATAGAAGATTGGCCTAGGTGATGGGATAGAAGGTTTCATTATACCTTCTCTCCTGTGTACGGTTTGGAATTTTTCTTAATAAAAAAGTTTTCTAAAAAATGAGAGGGGTGCCTGGGTGGCTCGGTCGTTAAGCGTTTGCTTTTGGCTCAGGTCATGATCCCACAGTCCTGGGATCGAGCCCCGCATCGGGCTCCCTGCTCCGCGGGAAGCCTGCTTCTCCCTCTCCCACTCCCCCTGCTTGTGCTCTCTCTCTCGCTGTCTCTCTCTGTCAAATAAATAAAAAAATCTTAAAAAAAATGAGAAAGAAATATCAGATTATAAATACTTCTAGACCATAACTCCTAAAGCTAACTATCCCATATGGTAGCCACTAGCTACATGTGGCTATCCAAATTTAAACACACATTAATAATTAAACAAGATAAAAAAATCTAACTCTATAGTTGCACAAGCCCCATTTCAAGTGTTCAATAGCCACATACAGCTGGTGGCTACCATACTGGACAATGCAGTAATAGAACATTTCCATCATCTCAGAAAAGTTCTGACAGCATTATTCTGCAGACTACGGTGGTCTCTCCATTTGGAAAGAAGGTATAAACAATAGTTATAAGACTTGACCTTAAGATCATTACTGTTTATCTTGGGCAAGTGTGAGTCCTGATCCATCAAATAGGAGCTGAAGGGGTTAGGTTCAAGAACAATATCTAACCAAACTATCTCACAAGAAAATCATGAACATCAGTGTTTACCCACTGAAATCTAATCACCAGGAAACTGTGTGGAACTGCACAACTTCAATTAGGACATCATTGCAGTAGGTGCAAGGAGTTCAGTGGCAAAGCCAATGTGCAAATTAGCAACAACATTCCAAATGTACATTTATAAAGACAAAAAAAAGAAAAAAGAAACCTGAAAAATAATTCCAGTTTAGTTTGAGAAATGGAGAAATCATACACTTCAGTATTCAATTTTTTAGTTTTAGTTTTCTCCTCCCACTCCCTTTATTTTGGAATAAAATAAAAAACAAAAACAAAAAAACTAAGGACTAGATAAGGCATTGAAAACAAAGAAGTATGTAACAAACAATCACATCATTGCAACAGAAGGAGGTACAGTCCTATATTGCTCACCCCTACAAAAAGTCAGACCAAACTTCAGAGTGAGAGCAAAGGTAAAAAATTTTGGGAAAATTGGACAATGAATTTTTTTGGCTTGTGGTGTTTCCAAGCATGTCCCCTACATTATTAGAAAATGCCTCTGTGATAGGCTCAAAGTGAAGAGATGATGTGAACAACTCCAATGAGTTGAAGAATTCTCAGGCAGATACTTAAGTTAATCTGGGCCCTTAAAATTGCTCAATATTATTAACTCACTAAAAGTTGCTTCAAAAATTTTTACCTCATTTTTTTCCAATCTATGCAGTAAGCTACAAAATTTCTCTTTTTCAAAGAGTTTTAAACTTTGGCCCAAGTTCACAGTTCATGTATCAAAAACATATTTCCCCCATGCACTCTGTATCTAGTTTCTAGATTATAAAATATGTAATTGACTTGAAATGGGTACATTAAAGAAGTTACAGAACAAAGTACAAACAAAGTAGGCATTATACACTCAGAGACAAGCACTTCCATCCAGAGAGTTTGGGTTCCACTCCAAGAAGTAGAAATGAAAATTATAGAAAAGATTACATGACGTATCCAGTTTTTTTCTTTTCTGAGCCTAGCTTTTGACAACAGTTTGAAGTCTTCCCTCCCATAAATACTAAGACCCTGATTAAAGAAAGATCAGTTTGTTCTCAGCATATTTTTTTTAAGTCCAAAGTAATTTGGTATGTTACAAAGTAACATTCGTGCTCCCTCATTTGCATAAGGTAAAAGAGCCCCAAACCAGGAAACAAGGTGTTTTCATCAAAATGCAGGGTCCTGAGACAAGGGCTTACATGCACGCAGCTATTTGGGGAAGTGATCCAGAAGAACAGGAGTGGAGACTAAGAAGGATAAAACAGGGAAGGAGGCACAGCCACCCTAAATGTATATATACAGAGCTAATCACCCCTGTGGACTGGGGCTGGGGCCCATGTGGGACCCTCTGAGGAGCCATATATATTGTGCCTCAGAATTGTCAAAGTTAGTGACAAAAGAGAGAAATATTTGTCCACCAGCTTCCATCCTGCACCAGGCAAGTGTTGGCCCAAGGGATGGAAACACTCTTGGACATCCAGATGTGCACATAGGTCAAAATAACTAGGCAGAACCCAGGTGACTACAGCGGAGAAGCCTGGGGCAGAAAGCTATAGATACGTGGTCTACACCTGCCTGAAATTCACATAGCAACAGCATGAATTAAAAGGTGGACTGAGAGAAAATGGGGGGGCACAAGTCTTATCTAAAGGACCAATTTTCGCTCAGTCATATGTTTATTAATGGGGGGGTGCATAACACAGTCTCTTCCCTTAAATCTGATAATATAGGCTAAGAATGCATGAATGTAGTCAAGGCTAGCAGAACAAATGCTTGTGGTAATGAGAGATTTTTTTTAAGATTTTTATTTATTTATTTGTCAGAGAGAGAGCACACGCAGGGGGAGTGTGAGAGGAAGAAGCAGGCTCCTCACTGAGCAAGGAGCCCAATGTGGGACTCGATCCCAGGACCCTGGGATCATGACCTGAGCTGAAGGCAGACGCTTAACGACTGAGCCACCCAGGCGTCCCGAGAGATTTTTTTTTTAAACATTCACAACAATATTTGATCATCCCTATTTATTTCAAATAGGAGTTTAAAGTGGGGGTGGTGCAGAGATGCCAGAACACTCTAAGGGTGACACACAAGTGTTGCAGGGGATCACTGCTGCAGGAATTCAGAGAGGGAAAAATTACCAAAAACGTGGATTGGCGAATCAAGGCTTCAAGGAGAGGGTAGATTGGATCTGTGCCTCTGAGGTGTGCTCTGATTAGAAAAAGGGAGGACTGCATTTCAGGTGGGTGAGAGGAGAAGGGGCAAACGCTCACTCCCTAGCTGGGGTGGGGTGGGTTGGCAGTTCTGCTTGGATCCCAGTCTTTGGTATAAAGTCATTATTATTTCCATATTCATTTCCTTTTTATTGAGGATGAATGTTTCATGCATCACTGCAAATACTGTGTGTGTCTTATTTAATCCTATAAATGTTTGAGGAAGGTACTATTATTATTTTACAGCTAACAAATGGGAGGTACACAAGGTAAGTAACTTGCCTAAGGTCACAAAGGTGGTTAAATGGCAGAGCTGATACTCTACAACTCAAGCTGTCTGGCTCCAGAGCCTATGTTCTTAACCAAAATGTGATATAGTACTACTGCCTCTCAGCGAGAGAAAACAAAGCAAGGGAAAGAAGGGTGCCATCTGATGCATCTGCATTTAAGAACAGATGGGCTGGGAAAGGACATATTTGGAAGCATCCCAAGGGAAATAATCCTGTCAAGCAGCTGGAAGTCCTAATGGCCTCAAAACCATTTCCCAGAGAGTACAGTCCCAGAGCTGGGGCCACCACAGAACAGCACAGAGGTCTTTCAGAAGGTCACCACCCAACCCTTACTTAGTGAGGATGCTACTGGAAGCTCACTGTGAGTGAACAATAGCAATAATCACATCCTCCGCCTTCAATTCATCCTAGCTGCTTAACACACTCTTTCTCATCATTCTATCTCATGTCCAACTGGAATCAGAGTAGAACAAAGGCAGTGAAAAAAATCATTATGGACTGGGAACAGTATTAAAAAATAATAAAGACCTTTGGCTCTAAAGTAGATGCCCTGACTAGGATGGTATGATGAAGTCTTAGGATTCAAAATGTTTCCTGCCCTCTGTAGAAGAGGATTTACTTCCCCATCCCATGGCCCTCAAGCTTGGTCAAGTGACTGGCACGGCCACTCTTTGCAGGATTATCCATCTCATCTTGTTGAACTTAGGAGTGACAATTTACTTTGGCCAATGAAGTTTGTGTAAAGTAAGTGATCCATGTCAGAACTCGATAGTTCAGGGTTCAGTATCTTTTTCCTCTGCCACCAGACTGGCAAGGTCCAGATAGAGCACCTGGATCCTAGGGTCAATACAGCAAAGAGATCTCAGAGGACAGAACAAAGACTGTGTGTGGGTGAGAAATAAACACGTGCTGTGTAAGCCACCAAAATTTGGGACAGATGTATTACCTGAGCAAAATGTAGTCTAAAAAACTGACACAAACAGTAGATCTGATTGTATGTGGGTCTAAGAGCCTGGGCTCTAAAGCCTAGCCCCCCCAGTAGCTGGCTGTACCACATCACATTAGGTAAATGTTAGCTTCTTTGGTCCTCAGTTTTCTTGTCTATATTACTTCCTGGGAATTTTGTTAAGGATAAAGTTAAGATAAATATCTTGGCAGTGATTTAAATAGAAATTTAAAAATCAAGATGCCAAGAAGGCTTTCTGTGCACAGAGGTTTTTAGGGATTTTTTTTTTAACTGTATTATAGTTGATATACAATGCTACATTAGTTTCAGGTACACATCACAGTGATTCAACAACTCCGTACATTAAGCTATGCTTACCGTAAATGCAATTCCCATCTGTCACCACACAACACCATTACAATATTACTGGCTATATTCCCCATGCAGCACGTTTCATCCCTGTGACCTATCCACTCTGAAATTAAGTCTGCACCTCTTCAACTCTGTCACCTATTTTGCCCATCCCCCCCCCCCACCTCCCCTCTGGCAACCACTAAAACTAGTTCTCTGTATTTACAACTCTGGTTTTTTTGTTTGTTCATTCGTCTAGTTTTTTAGATTCCACGTAAGTGAAACCATATGGTCTGTCTTTCTCTGATGACTTATTTCACTTAGTATAACACCTTCTAGGTCCATCCATGTTGTCACAAATAGTAAGATCTCATTCTTTTTTATGGCTGAATCCTACTCCACTGTATATATATGCCACATATCCTTTACCTATCCATTTACCAATGGACACTTAAGTTGTTTCCATATCTTGCCTACTGCAAATAATGCTGCAATAAACATAAGGGTGCATATATCTTTTCGAATTACCGTATTTATTTTCTCTGGGTAAATACCCAATAGTGGAATTACTGGATCATATAATATTTCTATTTTTAATTTTTTGAGGAACCTCCATACTGTTTTCCACAGTGGTTGCACCAATTTACATTCCTGGCAACAGTGCATGAAGGTTCATGGAGGTTCCTTTTTCTCTATATCCTTGCCTATACTTGCTATTTCTTGTTGTTTTGATACTAGCCATTTTGAGAGGTGTAAAGTAATACCTCATTGTGGTTTTGATTTGCATATCCTTATGATTAGTGATGCTGAGTATCTTTTCATGTGTCTGTTGGCCATCTGCATGTCTTCTTGGAAAAATATCTTTTCAGGTCCTCTGCCCATTTTTTAATTGGGTCTTTTTTTTTTCTTTCTTTTTTTTCTTTTGCTGTTGAGTTGTGTGAGTTCTTTAAATATTTTGGATATTATCAAAAACTAATGATGTAATATATGGTGATTAACATAACAATAAAAAAATTAAAAATAAATAAATAAATAAATAAATAAATATTTTGGATATTAACCCCTTATCAGCTATTTAATTTGCAAATATCTTCTGCCATTCAGCAAGCTGCCTTTTAGTTTTGTTGATGGTTTCCTTTGCTGCGCAAAAGATTTTTATTTTCGTGTAGTCCCAACAGTTTACTTTTGTTTTTGTTTCCTTTGCCTTTAAGAGACATATCTAGAAAACTGCTACTAGGGTCAATGTCCAAGAGATTACTGCTTGTTTTCTTTAAAGAGTTTTATGGTTTCAGGTCTCACATTTAGGTCCTTAATCCATTTTGAATTTATTTTTCTGTATAGTATAAGAAAGTCGTTCAGTTTCATTCTTTTGCAAGCAGCTGTCTGGTTTTCTCAACACCATTTATTGAGAAGACTGCCTTTTCCCCATTGTATATTCTTGCCTCCTAGATTAATTGGCCATATAAGTGTGGGTTTATTTCTGGGTTCTCTATCCTGTTCCATTGATCTAGGTCTATGTTTGTGTCAGTACCATAATGCCTTAATTACCCTAACTTTGTAGTATATTTTGAAATCTGGGATTGTGATACCCCCAGCTTTGTTCTTCTTTCTCAAGGCTGCCCTGGCTATTTGGGGTGTTTTGTGATTCCATACAACTTTTAGGATTATTTGTTCTAGTTCTGTGAAAAATACTACTGGTATCTTGATAGGGATTGCACTAAATCTATAGATTGCTTTGCGTAGTATGGATATTTTGAAAGTATTAATTCTTCCAATCCATGAGCATGGTATATCTTTCCATTTGTGTCTTCAATTTCTTTCATCTTTTAAAAAAATTAAGAAAGCAAGATGCTGAGCAGGCTTTCTGTGCACAGAGGGTTTTGGTTACCTTTTTCTGTTGAAAAACAGCAGGTCTGAGTAAATTTAATGGGCACACTTACTGAGACTCACAAAATTTATATTGACATGAAAACGATACACAAAGGGATGAAATGAATGAAAAAGGTGTTAAGTCTTAAGAAAACCCTGGCTTTTAACAGACTTTTCTCCTACTTTCATAGTATCCAAAGGGTTTTTAATTTTCTTTATGGAGAACACTGACTGACACTTGCAGTCCAAGATAGGAGGAGTCCTGCCATTTTCCTACCCTTCAGGACTCAGTTGCTTCAATGTTTAAGAAAAGGAGAATTTGTAGTTCCACATCAAGGAAGGCCTCAATATAGAAGACTAGACAGAGGAAGGCCGATGTTGGGAATGTTGTCACTGGACCCCACCTCCTCTTTGTGTGCTTCCTCAGTCTTCACTTCCTCTATTCTTAAGGGTGCAATTTGGTCATGAAAGGAATCAACTCTGCTATCCTTTTTCATTTCGTCTCTATTCTATTGAATCTTAAAGAATTCATACTCTACAGACTTTCAAGGTCTTCTATCAACCAATTCCAAGAATCTGGAGATTTCCTAAGTTGGGGCAAAGGGGTGCATAGGATATAAAATATTTTTTAAAAACTGTGTAGAAAATATACGTCTTCAATAATGCACTGCATGATCTGGTCTCCCCCCACCTGCCTAGACTCACATCTGTCCACTCTCTCTACCCCACCCTGAATGCTGATGTCATAGCTGGATTTTCTTAAGAGGCTCCACCTCACACCCAGAGCTTTGCACGTGCTATTCCCTTGGCTTGGCACACTTTTCCACCTCACCTTTCTTACTCATCCTTTTGTTTCCTCACTCATCCTACTGCTTACTCATCCTTCCAAGAAATTTTAAGAGAGCAGCAGGGACGGCATCTCAAATACTCAACATCATAACTTCAGCACCTGCTAAGAGAAAGAATGGAAAAAATATCTGATGAAGCAGATGGATTAGGAAGCTAAGAATATTGTTGATAGGTTTAGGTTTTTGGGGGTTGTTTTGTTTTTCAATTTCTAAGCTATCTGTATTATTGTGATTCTACTTCTATAAGAAAAAATTATGAAATCATAAATTCATCCCAAAGTAATGTTACTTAATTATCAAAACAAACAGGTACACTTTTTTTTGCAGACATAATTCCCTTATAATTAATACTTGCTAGAGAATGGAGGTTGACCTTACTTAAAATTATATCAACATTCCCAGAGGCTGAACATCACAGGCATATGGGTGTATTATCACTACAAAATGTCTTTACTTCACAAGTCGTTTCAAATTTTAGCTATGAAGGTCAGTTACCAGAACCAAATTTGTTCTTAACAAGTAGAATTTTTACATCTATTCAATCAAAGAGTCTCTCACAACTTTCTGGGCCTATTCATTTGCAGATAGTAGAAACTGTAACTGGGTTCTTCACATCATGCATGCACATGTGATGCCCATCTTCATACGCTGTCCAACTCCTTTAGGATAAAAGGTGTGACTCACTGCACAGCCACACAGATGAGGAAGCTCATAAGGTAGAGATCACATCCTCAACACATCTTCCCTTTCATCTCCTCAGGATCCAGCTTCAGCACAAGGCCCTTTATTGGGAACATCTCAGCTTTGCTTCTCCAGCCTCCAGCTGCCAGCTCAGTTCTTCTCAGAGGCCTACACTTTATGTTGTGTTATATATATTTTTATCACAATTTTTAAAATGCAAAAAAAAAAAAAAAGGAGGGGGGCATGAACAAAGCTTCTTCTTGTCGGGTACCAAAGACATTCTTTTTGAAGCATGAAGCCTTTTCAACCTCTTCACCTCAGCCTGCCCCCTCCATCAACACATCACACTCAATCCCACACGGTCATAGTTCAGCAGGGGGAGAGAATGCATCCACACAGGTCAGCTTCCTGAACCCTTTGACTTGAACAAGGCACTCACACTCACTGGCACAGATCCTAAAAAAGATGGTTCTAATGCCTTGGTTCCAATCATATAAGGGTACAGACTCCTGATTTCTACCTCAGATCAGGCCTATGATGATGCAAATTTGATTTCATATCACCCAGGAAATTCTTTTTAGAAGCCTGTCTCTATCACCTTAGCCCAGGTATTGTTTTTATGTTTTACAGTGGTTGCATTGATGGGCTGCCAGCAGGCCTGAGTGGGTCAGAGGTGGTACTGTTTAGTTGAAGAGAGTCTTCTGTCAGTCTTGATTTAAAAAACAGCAACAACAAAGCGGGGTATCAATTAAATTGTAAAGTAGGTCTCCTTGGGGAACAGGATAGAAGCTTTAGATCTTCTGGGTCTTTGCTTAAATAATGGTTCTTCTTCACTGACCCCAGTTAAGACAGGTCTAACTAGCATTATGAAAGACAGTTTTCAATAAATTATATAAAATCCAACAAGGGCCCGTACCCATCCCACCTCCAATCAAGTTTAAGGTCCTATAAAGAGAAACACTGGTATAGAAAGCTCTGATTGTAGCCTGCCCCACACGGAGTCGAAACCCGAAGATCATTATCAGCTGTGGCATCATCAGTGGATATAAACACTAGGTCTTCTGGCAATCAATCAAAATAGGACAACCAAATCATTCATTCCTTTGTCTGGACACAAACAGGGTGGCCCCTTTGAAAGCGCTAAGCATCTGGTTCCTACATTATATGAGTGTCCAAACAGACAGGGTCTACCAGGCACACAGTTTGGTTTCTAAGTTGCAGTTTATACGAGATAGGTTATGCTTACCTGTGTAAATCTCACACAGTCATTGAAAATACACTAACAGTCTAGAAGCTCTTATATAAGGATGGTGGGAAATGGGTAGTTTCATTTTTTAATCAATTCCGTGGGTGTTTTTCATTGTCATGTAAACACATCATTTTTAAAGAAGATATTTTAAAAGATAAAATCTATAGCTTTCAAAAGATCTAAGGAGAGATTACTGTACCTCAAACACTTCCTTCATTCTTTAATAATTGCTTATAGAGCCTCAATGTGTATCACTTATACCACTTACTAGTTTTTTTTTTTAAACTCCCCCCTAGATGACAGCCCCTTTATCATTTAGATAGCCACCCCCTGGACATTTCTTAGCTCCATTAATCTTTCTCCAGTTAGAAAAGAGCCAGAGCCCTCCACACAGGGGGCTACAACCTCAAGATGTAACTGGCAATTTTATAACAAGGAAAAATAACATTTCATTGTCAGTCCCCACCCTCCTGCTGAAAACAGACCATATCTTCAGGAACTGTCTATGATTCCCAGACAAGATCTTTACCTGCATCATAACTGCTGACCTAGCAAGAGGCACATAATTTCCTTTCTCCCTAAATGGCTTACATACTCCACTGAAGCTCATCACTTTAATACACATGGACACTAAATCTCAGAAAATAAAAGCTCCAGGTAAAAATAGAATTTTCTCTCTTGTCCACTGCTGTAACCGTGGCTCCTAGTACAGCACCTAGCATACAGGAGGTGCTCAATTAATAGTTTTACATGAGTGAATGAACTTAGCTTTCTATTTCTTTTGGCTCAAGAGATAAAAGAATTAAACGTGTTTCTTAAAGGTATCATGGAAACTCTTCACCATTGGAAAAGTTTAAATACATACCTTCTGTTAGGGACAAAGTAGGAAATATTTCTACATTGGGAAAAAGGCTGAACCAAATAACCTCTTTAAGTTCCTTTCACCTCCTCGACTCTGTAACTTGAACATCACATCTTGAGAGTGATCAGCTATATAAAGCCTGATTCCCAGGTAGAGCAAATTACCATGCTCTGTTTAAAATAAAAATAATAGCTGCCCTGGGACTTGGATGCAAAAATACTAACTCATTCAAAATGTGGACACATCCCTAGGGGAGAAATGCTCTTGCTAATCATTAGTTACATTCTGGGAACAGCAGATGCGCTTCAGGGTCCTCTCAGAGCCAAGCACCAAGACCATCCACAAGAAAATGCTTCTGCTAGGGGTTGAGATGAGAACAGAAATAAACAGTATCACACTAAACTGAAGCCTCTGTGTTTTCCAGCCAACAAATCCACTTAAGAAACATCTGAATTGAGCCTTAAGGTTTAAATGGGTATAACTGAATATAACCACTTCATAAGACAGAAAATACTGCATCTGACATAGAAGGACTTTTCTCCACTAAAATCTCGTATCTACCTAGGACGTCACACTAAGACGTTCAAGTTTAAGAAAACCTAAAATTATGAGAGCAAATTATTCTAATTGAACTTTCCTTCGATCTGGATGGGAGAGGCAGTTTGTAGGGAAAGGATTCTGTTCATGTTTTCCTAAACAACTTAAAAAAAATGTCTAATTCTAAATGAGTAACTAGGGAAACTCCAAATCAATTTTGGAGTGATTCCTTTCTCTCAACACACCCTTCCATTTGTTCAAATCAGAGAATAGATAAAGGAATAGAAGGGGCAGAGGATTCTAGGATGAAAGATGTAGTGTTGATCCCTTGGAGCTGGGTTTGGAGAAATATTCTGCCTTCACCGGGATTGTTTTGAAGACATAACTACAAGCACCACAGTTAAAACAAGAGCTGAATGAACAAAGTGAAACAATTCAACAATTCCTTGGAAATGTATGAAAAGACTTTTCAACTCTGTAGTCAACTCTTGATCACTCATACCACAACTCAGTCCAAAAAAAAAGTCTTCTGTTTTTAACTGTAATTTAATCTTAATTCCAGTGACAACAGGGAATGTGCAGAGAAAGCTGTTACCTCCTCTGTACACGTACACTTTTAAATATCTCCTCTATTATTTGAATAAGAGAGGTCTTACACAAGAATTCTGTGGGATTAAGCTCACATCTGGTTGGCAGACCTGGTGTTGGATATGATTATGGCCGCACAGCTAAATCTTAAATCCACATACTGTTCCCATTTAACTGACATATATGAACTAACTAATTTATAGAAAATGTGCAGCAAATTATTTATTCCACCTACTCCAGGCCTCAAGAATGCACCAGCAATAGGCGTTACTGAACACTACCCCCCACCCGAATTGTCTACTCTCCAATTATCTAAAGTAGATATTGTTATTTTAGTTATCGGAATCTGTGCCCTGTTAATAAGTATAGTGTGGGGAAGGAGGAGAGAGGTGGGAGCAATTTAATCAGATAAACTTGACCTTTCTGCACCTCAATTTCCTCACCAGCAAAATAAAGGGATTACATAGGATTACAGCCTATGTAAATTCCCTCTGTAACAACAATCCACGACCACTAATTATCAAGAGCACAACTTGTGTGTAAGAGGAGATCTGAATTCTTAAGCGTATGTCATTAAATATTAGGGTACAAAACGCTTAAAAGACGCACAGTTACACTTCAATATGACCACAGTACATCGTGACTGTGGAGAACGTCTTTGAAAACACCTCGGAGGCGGAGCCACCAAACCGCGTTACAACAAGCAGAGGGTCCCCGCGAACTTCCCCGGGCGGGGAAGGGGGCGCAGGGGCGGCAAAAGGCGCCAGTATCTGGAGAGGACTTAGAGGACGACCTGGGAGTCAGGGCACACACAGCCTTGCATTCCCGGGACTTCAGAGCCTCTAGGATCTCTGTAAGACTTTCATGCCTGACTACAAGACCTCTCAAGCCACCACCTGCAGCTACACAGTTGTGGCAAGGAGATGAGGAAAGGAAAAGGGGATGGTTGAGCGGGAAAAACCTCGCTAGAGGCGCCCCCAATACCAGCGGTGAGAAAGTGGACTTTGAACATCGACAAAGAAATGGGGAAAGAGAAAGCAGGACTCCGCCTTTCCCCCCGGCTCTGCTCCTTTCAATAAAAAGGAACCGCCGCCGCCCTTTACCCCCCCCCCCCCGCATTTCGGGGATGCGGAGCACCGACTGTGACCGCACCCTCAAAGTCCGGCTCCGAGTCGCGAACTGAGTCTTGCACCCCTGGCCGGCCCGCGAACTCGGGGCGGGGGCATCCCCTCGATCCTTCCCTCGATCCGAGCCGCGGGGCACCCAGGTCTCCACGCACCCGCCCTCCCTTCCTCTTCCTCGCGCCCCCGCCTCCTCGGTTCGCCATCCCCGGTCTTCCAACCGCAGAGCATTTTAATACTTCCACCCACCACGACAAGGGGGCCTTGTGAAAACTTTGTGTGTGTATCTAGAGCTTTTGTCCACATCCTGGGCAGGGCCGGGTCAGCCGGGTGGGTGCCTGGGGGCGTCCGAGATCTCACAATGCACTGGGGAAGCCACCATGGAAATCCCACCCTTTTATTTTTGACCCGCTTCTACAGCCGTGTGACAGCGCGCTCGGGCGAACAATTCCCATGCCCTGGTAGCCCCCTCGGCGAGGGGGAGCCGGGAGGAAACCCCCGCTCTCGGCGCCTTTCTCGACTGTCACGAGAGGAAAGGTTTGCGCGCGGAGAGGGAGGCAGGCAGACGAGAAACACCATGGCTAAAAGAATCCCTTTAAAGGGAAAATAGGAAGGGGTCCTTTCTCTCCCACATCTCCGGAACCGGGGCGCGACTAGGCGATACACTGTTGCATCACGTAGGAGACCAGCCAGCCTCTGGTCTCCTAGCCCTCCCCTCAGCTCCAGACTCGCGCCCAATCTCATGCACACACCCACAGCCGCCACCATCCGGAGCCCCCGCCCGGGCCCCCGTATTCCCCGCCGGCACCCGCCCGAAATCGGGGACCACCCAGCGCCGGAGGAGCCTCCCGCAAGGGAAGCGAGGCCCCAGCACTCACAGACGGTCTCCCCACGGCCACGGCCATCGCGGCTGCGGCTCCGACTCCGGCTGCGCCTGGGTGCTCTCCGCCAACACTGGCTGTCGCTCCGGCTCCGGCTCCGGCTCCGGCTCCGGCTCGCCTCCCCCGCGCCTCCCTCGCGGCTGCGCTCTGCTAGGACCCGGCTCCCGCTCGCAGCCAGCGGCATCTGCTCCCCCCACGCCGCCGCCCCTCCCGCTTTATTAGAGCAACATGGCCACCCGCCTGGAAGGGACCATTTGCTTCCCTAAGAAGGGGTGTGAGTCCGCGCGCCGGGGCTGAGGCTGTGGGAGGGGGGATGACGCGCGGGCCGCCAGCCGGGGTCAGCCGACCCAGGCCGCCGGGCTCATCCTCCGCGAAAGTAGCCGTGGGCCCCCAGACGACCCTCTCCGGTGCCACCGAGACTCCCCCCGGCTGTACTCTGGCCTCCACCCCCCGCTCCATCACGTGCTGGAGTCCGAGTAAAATCCTGGGTGCGGAGGTCCCAGCCTCGGGTCCCGCCACGCGCTTCACGTTGCGGACAGCTGGCGGGGCTGCGGAGAGGTTGAAGGGACAGTGGGGAAAGACAGGTCCGCGGGGACATCATCTCGCGGAAAATTAGCCCAGGGCAGGCACGCTTCACCCGGAGGAACCGGTTTGGAAGGGCTGCGGGCCGCCAGGGAGAGCGGTGGGCGACGGAGGTGGGGCCGGGCAGACCCCCCCCCCTCCCCAGGGAAGCGTGTCCCCTCCTCAGTTCTTCTCTTCCTAAGGGAGAGACCAAAAGGCAGGCCGCTGGAAGCTGTCGCCGTGGCGTGCGGCGGGGTAGGGGATCACAGTGGAGAGGAAGAGTCCATAGTAGTCGCTGCTGCAGACGATCCGACCGCTGCCGGCAGGAGAGGAAGAAAAGAACGCCCCCGCTGGAGAATTAATGCAGCTGTTGGCCGCCCTAGAGCGTGGGGCCGAGGCCTTCCCCCGGTGGAACGAGAGCTCGTTGGTCACACGTGGGGGCTCAGCCGACCTTCTCTGACTGCTGGAGACAGACCCGCCAACGCGGAGGCGGGCGGGCGGGATTGCGGCTGGGGGCACGGCGACCGCGCCAGGCGTGGGCGACTCCGGGCGCGTGGGGCTGGAAATCTCCTCCGCTGTGGGGAAGGACTTTTGCAGCAGACGCTGGGGCGTTACTGCATGTCTGTGTGGCGAGCAGAATGGCAGGGTCCTGGCGCGTGCTGGGTGGCGAGGTGTGCGGGAGGTGCTGTAGAGGTGCTCCTCGTGGAGCGGGAGGAGCGGCCCGCGGGGACAAGGTGACTGAGGATAGCAGCGGGTCCGGGGGTGGGGAGCCAGTTGGATGGGAGCGCGGGGAAATGAGTGGCGAAGCGCCGTGGTCAGCCCACGCGATTACGCCCTCAGGGAAAACCTGGGCCTATTGAATGAGGTGAAAGACAAACCGCCTCTTGAGATTGAGGCGCCTCAGAGTCTGACCCAGGACCGAGCGCCCAGGTTTCTCCCGGCCTTGCGTCTGCCTCTCTGTCCCCAGTGAGCCGCAGGATCCGAACGCGCCGCCTTTGGCTAAGGCTGAGTGGGCTCCGGGCGAGGGTCCGGCTGCTGCGAAGCAGACGCTGGGCCGCCGGCGGAAGGGTTGAGGGGCTCCGGGTGAGAATCCGAGGAAGTACTCTCGTGAAAGAAAGATGCGGGTCTCTGAATGGGGACCTCTTCGGTGTGTGGGCGGGCCCAGCCTTGCAGAGCACGAACCTCGTCGGTTTCGACCAGTATCTGCCCCCGCTGGACTTCAGATTTGAAGACGAGGACCAACATTTATGTCAAGACTACACTAGACACTGTTGAATTAAGATTTCCAAAAGGGAAGGGGAAGAGAGATATACTTTGATCTGCTGCTTTCTGTATGTGACCATTTTGTTCCTGCTCCCTTAGGGAGGGTTAGACCGCAGCACTGCGCAGGGACAGGAGGTCTCATGTAAACCCTGTGAAAACGTCGCTCCTCACGTTGCCAACCGGATGAAAGGGCAAGGGGAGACCAGCTCTCCATTTTGTGTTCTTCTGACCAGACCCGATGGCAGGATTTAATAATTTTATTTTTATTTAAGTCCTTGGTTTGTAAATGTTTTTGTTGAAAACCTCTGATTAGATTAGAAGAATATGAACTCCCTGCTTTTGTGAGTAGGTTAGTTTACCCCCATCACAAAAGCCTAAAGTCACTTATTCCAACATCTCATCTGTTTGAGGAAACCCTTTTAGGACAAAATCATCAAAATTTACCGCACTTCGGCCTGAATGTTTTCACTGACAAGTAGCGATGCCTTAAATTCCCTCCTCGTTTTTATTTGTTTATTTTGGCAGGTAGGCATAAATATATTTAATAAAAATACAATTTACTTTTGGCCAAGGAAGACTAGTTCAGAATGTCATTTCTCATTACGAAGTTATTTGAATATCATTCTACAACCAGACTACCTAGGTTCAAAAATCCTGGCTTTAGGGACGCCTGGGTGGCTCCGTGGGTTAAGCGTCTGCCTTCGGATCAGGTCATGATCCCCGCTGCCTGGGATGGAGCCCCTTATCCCCCATCCAGCTCCTTGTTCAGTGGGGAGCCTGCTTCTCCTTTTCCCTATGCTCCTCCCCCTGCTTGTGCTATGTCTGTGTGTCAAATATACAAAATCTTAAAAAAAAAAAAAAATCCTGGCATTACCACTTCATAACTATATGACCTTGGGCAAGGTACTAACCTTTCAGCACTTTAATTTTCTCATCTTAAAATCTGTTTAATGATAGTTCCTATTTATTTTTTTTAAGATTTTATTTATTTGACAAAGAGAGACAGCGAGAGAGGGAACACAAGCAGGGGGAGTGGGAGAGGGAGAAGCAGGCTTCCCGCGGAGCGGGGAGTCGGATGCGGGGATCGATCCCAGGACCCTGGAATCATGACCTGAGTCAAAGGCAGACCCTTAACGACTGAGCCACCCAGGCGCCCCTAGATTACCTTTTTAGACTACCTCTGTGCCCAGCACTGTGGTAGAAATTTAAAAAAATTTTTTTTTTATTTTGGGTTTCTAGATTTTATTTTTTTAAATTTTATTTTATCATGTTAATCACCATATATTACATCATTAGTTTTTGATGTAGTGATTCATTGTTTGCGCGTAACACCCAGTGCTCCATTCAATACGCGCCCTCCTTAATACCCACCACCAGGCTAACCCACCCCCAACCCCCCTCCCCTCTAGAACCCTCTCTCTTGTGTTCCTCAGAGTCCATAGTCTCTCATGGTTCATCTCCCTCTCCGATAACCCCCCTTCATTTTTCCCTTCCTACTATCTTTTTTTTTTTTAACATATAATGTATTATTTGTTTCAGAGTTACAGGTCTGTGATTCATCAGTGTTACACAATTCACAGCGCTCACCATGGCACATACCCTCCCCAGTGTCTATCACCCAGCCACCCCAACCCTCCCACCCCCCACCACTCCAGCAACCCTGTTTGTTTCCTGAGATTAAGAAACTAAAAATTTTTAAATGGAGGTGACTCTCTAACTCTTAACCAGTGTGCACAATCTGCTGAGAGACACATATTTAAACAACTCTGATAGAGAAGACAATCCTACAAAAGATATATGAATTATGGGATTTTTAAAGTATAGCAAAAGGACCTATTCACTCTGCCTGTCAGCAGAACAGGAAAGGCTTCACCAAGGAGGTGGAATAGGAGAGCAAGCAAGGAAGACATTGTACTTTGTTCCTTTAGCCCTAGGAGTTGTAACAGCTTCTTAATGTTATGAGTTTTGGGGCGCCTTGCCATCTCTTATTGGTCCCTCTAACTTCTTCAGTGCTTCTCAAACTTTAGTACCTATGAATCACTTAGGGATCCTGTGTAAATGTAGATTCTAATTCACTAGGTCGGGCTGGGACCTGAGAGTCTCGGGTTCCATCTGGCTCCCAGGTGATGCTGACACTGCCAGTCTGGTAATCACACTAGACTGGCAAAGGTTTACAGTTGGGAAGCAGTACCTTTATTTAAGTTTCTTCATTTGAAAAATCTGCATTAAATCCTTTTTTCCACGAAGAACTTGACAGAGATAGATGGAAACACAAAAAAACCCTGCAATTGTCATTCATGAGCTCAATCTCTTTCCCTATCATTAAAACATTTCTTTAAAAATCCATTTGAGGGGCACCTGGTTGACTCAGTGGGTAGACCCTCAGACTCTTGATCTCAGGGTTGTAAGTTTGAGCCCCACTATGAGTGTAGAGATTATTTAAAAAAAAAAAATTCATCCTAGACCTTGTAAGTTTACCAGTAATCTTCAAACTCTCTTGCTTCTTATGCTTTTTGAAAATTAGGACAATATTTGCCCCTCTCTAATCTTTTGGCATTTCCTATTTTTCTCTGGCTTCCCAAAGCTGACTAGTATTGATTCTGCAATCACTTAAGTGAATCTTTCATGGATAATTCCTTTAGGCCTAGAAAGTTTAACTCACTTAAAATGGTTGCTCATTTACCACACTGGATTTCAGTAGCCTTTTAGTCACTAAAGTAAGTTAATTTTAATGAAAAATTATTTTCTTTGAGAGAGGAGACAAAAGTAGAGCAGTCTTGCCCCCCCTTCTCTGTTGTTTGATAGCATCAGCACCCAAGAAGTGGCTTTCATCCTTTCTTGTTCACTCTCTTGTGGCAAGCATTACTTGAAAAACAGGGGGAAAAAATTCTGAAAATTTCTTGATATTCTTTTTAAAAGCAAAAATTATCTAAGCCTCCAAGAAAGTATCAGTCCTTGTGCTATTCTTTAATACATGCTCTTTTAAAATCTGATCTTGTTAAGAAATACCCTGTGAAATGACATGCTCCCTGGAACATGAGAACTTGGACTCTGGCCACTCCCTTTGGCAGCCAGCCCTGGAGTGGGGTCAGTCCCCTGATTCTGGCACCTCTAATTATCAGATAATTCTTTCTCCCTGTAGCCAGTCATTGTGATGCCAATTATTATTTCTCTTTGTGAGCCTGAAAAAAGTTACGTAGTTGAAGTCCCTCTGACTACTAGATGTTGCCACTGGGAAGGGAATCATAGATATATACATCTGTATATTCTGACAGCAATATCACTTCTATATTCTCATCTTTAGTCTCAACCTATTTGCCAGCTACCATTCCACCATTATCAGTTTCCACCAGCTGAATAATTCTAGTGCCTGAGGTTACTCTGCACCTACATTTCTCATCTTGTGGACTTGTCCCTTTTGAAAGAGGTAATACTTCCTTTACTTACTTCAATCATAAGTTCCTTGCAACTTCATCTACCAATATCTATTGGATTGTGTTCATTTCCTTCTGTTAATTTTTCCAAGTTCAATTTGCTTTGCCATTAATTCTCCCTTTCCAACCTGACTTCAAAAGTCACAAGCACTATATTTCAGGTTTCTTCTGTTTCATTTAGTCCACTTGGATCAACAGAAGTGGATATTGGTTGGTTTGTATGATAAATTTTAGCAGATTATGCTTCATGCCTCATCATTATACTCTTTAAGGAGGATAACAGAATCATCCACTGCAAGACTGCCTCCTTATTTATCCATAGTGAAAAACATGGGTTTGGGAATCAGAACAATTGGGTTCATGTTCCTGCACTGCCAAATATCAATAAGCTATGCAGTTTTTTAAATTGATATGTTGGTTTGGGTGTAGGCTATTTCTATAATAGAAACACCCCAAAACTCAGTGACTGAAAAAGATAGATGTTTATTTTTCTCATGAAAAGTCCAGGAGGTGGTAAGCAGTCCAGAGACCTGGCAGCTATGCTTCTTGAGGCCAACCAGGAGTGCACATTCCTTGTTGCTATCTTGTTGCTTCGTCAAGTTCTGATTATTAACTCATCTACTCTGATCAAAGCTGGTTTACCAACACCATAACCATAGGCGAGCCCATGGGAAAGATGAAGATGAAATGGAAGGGAAGTAATTTATTTTTAAGGAAGTGACCTGAACATAGCACACATCACCTCTGCTCATAATCAATTGCAAAACCTCAGTCACATAAATATACTCAACTGTAGGGCAGACTAGGATATGTAATCCCTTTTTTTTTTTCGTAATCTTATATGGCACCAAATGCCATACTAAAACTTGGGTAGATGACCCTATTTATAAAAGGAAGAAATGAAAAATGGATACTGGGAGGAAATTGGTCTCAGAAGTCATATATTTACGTGGTTAAAAAAATAGTATAAAATTATATAGAATGAAGTCTCCCACTCTATTCACCATCTGTCCAGTCCCCATCCCTTTCCCTGAAAGAGAAATAGTTTACTAGTGTCTGGTGTATCTTCCCAGAGTTTTCTTAAAGCAATTTCAAGCAATGTAAATGTATATTCTTATTTCCTACCCTATCCCATGTTTTACATAAAAGAAAAACCATGTGTATCATCCTGCACCTTGTTTTGTTTATTTAACACTGTATTTTGCACATCCGTTTGTATGAGTGACTAGTTATCTTCCTCATTCTTTTATACTGTTGCCTAGTACTCTTAATGATGTATCATCATCTATTTATTGCCATTACAATTCCTAAATAATAACCTTGTACTTGTCATTTTGAACGTGAGAAAGCATATCTGTAAGATACATTTCCAGAAGTAAGATTAGCCAATCATATGATATTGAGCCAGTCTTTTGATCTCACTGACTCCCATTTTCTTATAAAATGAAGCTCATATTTACCTCAAAGGTAGGGTCATTATGTTAATGAAATAAATATAAAATTATTATAAAACAGGATCAAAATCATAAAATAGAGATATGTTTATCAAAATATGCACAAGCTTTGTACTCTAAAAACTATGTAACACTGCTGAGAGAAATTAAAGGAAACCTGAACTGAGAGATATACCATGTTCATGGATTAGATGACTCAATATTTTTAAGATGTAATTCTCCCCAAATCAATCTATAGATTCAGTGTAATCCCAGTTGAAATCCCAGGGAGTTTTGTAATAGAAATTGACAACCTAATTCTAAAACTTAATGCAGAAACACAGAAGGCCCACGATAGCTAAAATAATTTTGAAAAAGAACAAAGTTATTTTAAACTACTTGATTTCAAGGTTTACTAAAAAGCTACAGTTATCAAGACATTGTTGAATTGGACAAAGTACAGTCATATAGTCCTTTGAAAGAGCACAGAGAATCCAAATATAGACCCACACATGTATGGTAGGGAGGATTGACCTGAAAAGGGCACAAGAGGAATTTCTGTAGCAATGAAAATGTTCTGTGATTGTGACAGTGATTATATGGGTGAATTAATTTGTCAAAGCTCATTGATCTGTATACTTAGAATGTGTATGTATTATTATATATCAATAAATTTATTTATTTAATTTATTTTAAGATTTTATTTATTTATTTGAGAGAGAGAGAATGAGAGATAGAGAGCACGAGAGGAAAGAGGGTCAGAGGGAGAAGCAGACTCCCCGCTGAGCAGGGAGCTCGATGTGGGACTCGATCCCAGGACTCCAGGATCATGACCTGAGCCAAAGGCAGTTGCTTAACCAACTGAGCCACCCAGGCACCCTCAATAAATTTATTTTTAAAATTACTGTACCGATGTAGTTACTTTTATTTCAAAAACTCTAAGAGCAGGTCTCTTTCTCTAAAAGTCATCACATATTATCATACTTCTATTTAGACTTACTGAATGCTTACTCTGTCAAGCATCATGCAAGGTATTTTGCATGCATATCTCATTTAATCATCACAACAACTCTCTGCTATCTCCCTATTTTACAGATGAGGATAGTGAAGCACAGAGACAGATAATTGTTCAGTGTCCAATCATCATTGTGACACTAGTAAGCATCAGAGCCCGGATTCAAATTCGGGTTTGTTAGACTCCGTCATCCACATCCTTCATCATCATGCTGCATCTCTCCTTAGCACTTACATCATTCTTAATGCAGCTCTTTGGCATTTTACTTAGCAAGAATAACCTCCATTATTAAAATACTAACACAAGCTTTATCATTTGAAGGTGAGTCTTTAGATGTGAACAGACAGCTAATCAAGCAAACCTACTTTGATTCTTATCAAGTGTATGTTTAGCACAATGTGGAACACAGGAGGCACTCAACATACATTTGCTATTACTGTTGTTGTTCTGTAAAATTATTTTATCTGACCCCTGGGGTTCTCTTCCTTCCTGCTGCCACTATCGCACACCCAGGGTCTGCTGATCCCATTTAACACTCTGGCCTCAGTCTAGCCAAAAACTCTCCTATTTCCCCCTTGGCCCAATAGAAATTGGCTGAAACTTAAAAAAAGCCTTTAATGCTAATGAAGTACAAAAGGCAAGTAAGCAAAGTGAATAATTAGGACAAAAACCACCTGGCTTACAAAATATATGTTCTTACCATTTATCAAACATTTACCAATAATGTACTACACAAAAAAGCAAAATGTAAGACAGTGTGTATACTATGCTACCATTTCTCTAAAAAGAGACTAGAAAGAGAAGGTCTTCTAAAAAGGAACATGCATAGAATATCTTTAGAAGGATGCACAGGAAACTGGCAATACTGTTTGCCTCTGTGAAAGGGCATGCGGGGCAGGTGTGGGCCAAGGTAATAAACACTGGGTGTGGGGCGCCTGGGTGGCTCAGTCATTGAGCGTCTGCCTTCGGCTCAGGTCATGGTGCCGGGCTTCTGGGATCGAGCCCCACATCGGGCTCTCTGCTCCGTGGGAGGCCTGCTTCTCCCTCTCCCACTCCCCTTGCTTGTGTTCCCTCTCTCGCTGTGTGTGTCTCTCTCTCAAATAAATAAAATCTTTAAAAATACATATAAAAATAAACACTGGGTGACTCAACCATATCCATTTTATTCAAATGCATTTGGAAAACTGACTTTTTCTCCAGGGAGGAGATTGGTATAAAAATGGTTCCATTCTCTTGACAGTGACCTGTTATGGTTGACCCAATTCTGTCTAATGAAATGAAAGGAGAAGTTTGCTGGAAGTTTCTCAGGTTTATGCTTTCTCACTCTTGTGAGAAATCCACAGCAGGTCAGCTTTTCTCTCTCCTATTGGATGCAAACAAGGAAGGATGAGGCCCAAGTGTTTTCATTTTACAACTATGAAAGAAATTCAGCCTTAGGCTAAAGCCCAGGGACTAGAGAGCAGAGTAGAAAGATGTTCTTAACAATACTGTTAAGCTGCTAAATCAACTAACTCTGAACCCTGTCTCCCATCTCTTTGATAAGTGAACTAATGTATTTCCCTATCCTCTAAGCCAGTTTTGGTTAGGTGTCAAGTTTCTGCTACTTGCAGCTGAAAACAAAGCAGATAGAGACATTTTTCCTTTGACATACTTGCTGTATTTTGCTTTTTTAATCATGTGCACATACATCTGTTTTAAAGGATTTTAAGAGTTCCTTGTGTTCCAGGCTTTGGAAAACAGAGAGCATTCAAGAAAAATTCCCTTTAATCTTAAGGATTTTTTTCCCTCAAGATGTAATTTTTTTTCAAGATTTTATTTTTAAGTAATCTCTACACCCAACATGGGGCTTACCCCTGAGATCAAGAGTTGCACGCTCCATCGACTGAGCCAGGGAGCCAAGCACCCCTCAATATGTAATTTCTTAAGTGACTTGCTTCTTTCCTCTAACGAACTCAACTATCTCAACTCCTTTACAAGGAACCTGTGGATTTACTCTTTACAGAGTTAATATAGTTTGAAGTACATGAAATTGACATATTTATATGTCAAAATAGGCAAATATTGGCAATTTCACAGTATACATTACTAACTAGAGGCATAGAAGAAATTATACGCATATTAGTACCAAGGGCATCAGTATGCCCCTGCCAATGCCCCAAATATTCTGGCCATCTATGAACTTTCCCCTTGGGTTTTCCTCAGTTGCTGGCAATCTGCATCATTCCTATTCCTACACCACAGAATTGATGACAAAGGTAAGAGCCCTGCAGATCAAATCACTATACGTTTGTGCCATCTACACCTGTTTTTTGTTTTTTCTATTGCCAGACATTTCCTCTAGCAGCTATTCCATGCTTCTAACTTACAGAGAAAACCAAATATTCCCAGCACAAGTGCTTGTATACCCCCTCACGCACAACTGGTCACATGTATCTCTGGCCCTCAGCACCCTCCTCTTTTCCAATGATGCTGCCCTCAAACCCTGTCCTCTCAATGGTTTGGTGTTGAAGAAGAAGACAAAACAAAAAGATGCTAATTTATTATGGTATCGAATATTGGTTAGCTATTACTGTATAACAAATTACCCCAGAATGTAGCGACTTAATAGCAGTGATTATCTCATGGTTTCTGTGGGTCAGGAAATCAGAAGCAGCCTATCTGGATGATTCTGGGCTCAGGGTCTCTTGATGACATTGCAGTCAGTGTTGGGGCTACAGTCATTTGGGGGTTTGACAGGCATAAAGGATCTGCTTGCAAGGTGACTCACTCGGATGCGGGCAAATTGGCACCGGTTGTTGGTAAGAGGACTCAGTTCTTCACCCTGTAGACTTCACCATAGGGCTGATTGAGTGTCCTTATGACATACCTGGCAGCTGACCTTCCCAAAATGAAGTGATCCAAAACAGACAAAAGGGCAAGGTGGAAGTCATGAGATCTTTTACGACTTAGCTTTCGAAAATCACACTGGATCATTTCTGCAACATCGTATTGATTATCAAATTATCTCTATTCAGTGTCAGAGGTGACTACACAGGGGTGTGAATAGCAAGAAGCAAGACTCACGGGACACCTGGGTGGCTCAGTCGGTTAAGCATCTGCCTTCAGCTCAGGTCATGATCCCAAGGTCCTGGAATCAAGTCCCGCATTGGGCTCCCTGCTTGGCAGGGAGTCTGATTCTCCCTCTGCTGCTCCCCCTGCTTGTGTTTTCTCTCTCTCTCTCTCTGACAAATAAATAAATAAAATATTTTTTAAAAAAAAGCAAGACTCACTAGAGACCATCTTGAAAGCCAACCACTATGCATAGCTATTATTTTCTCCCTTTTACAGATGAAAAACTGATGCTTGTAGAGTATATCTATGGGTTATGTCACATCTTTGGGATATCCAATATCTATGGAGTATGTCAAAGGAAGTGGCAGAGACTGATGGGAAGCCAGTACAATCTAACTCTTCAATCCATGCCTTTCTGCTGTTATCCTGCCTTTAACGTGGTGGCATACTATCCTGGAATGACTTTGAATTGTTATCTCATTGTTAAATTATTTTTAATTTTTCTGGAATAGCCATATTTTGTAATTTTTCATTTTTCTTGTAAGGCTGTGCATATGGTAGACATTCAGTAGTTATTCATTCATTCATCCAATAAATTAACTTTTAAAAACGGAAGAGCTAACACCCTTACAAAGGTTTGATGTGGCTACTGGGCATGCCTAATTGATATTCCAGTTTCAGTGGGAGCAAATTATATTAATAATAATAAAGGGAGCTAGAAGAGTGGTCAGGTATGCATCAAATTGGACCTAGCAGAGGAGATTGGGCAGAAAAAAAGAGACCAAGTCCATTTATTCTTTTTAGGGTCAATCCCAAACTGGATCTGATCACCTCTCTCTCTCTGATCCTTCTTAGCAACATCCTCCCCAGTCAGATGAAACCAGTGTATTAAACTCTTTCTCTAGTCTTCTGCAATAACAGGGTTTATATTTGTGACTGGATTAAAAACTTCTTTTAACTTTTATTTTGTTTAGGTAAATTATATACATGTGCATGTTTGTGTGTTTATTATTTATATATATGAATATTAGAATCTTTTTTAAGATTTTATTTATTTGAGAGAGAGTGCATGAGAGACAGAGAGAGAGCACAAGTAGGGGGAAGAGCAGAGGCAGTGGGAGAAGCAGACTCCCCGCTGAGCAGGGAGCCCAAGGTGGGGCTCAATCCCAGGACTCTGGGATCATGACCTGAGCCAAAGGCAGATGCTTAACCGACTGAGCCACCCGGCCACCCCTCTCTTTCATTTTTACAAGTAACTCTGGGGTCAACAGCCTACCATGTACACCTTTCACTGCTTATTTAAATATTTTCTTAGAATAAATTCCTGGAAGTGCGATTAGAATAAATTCCTGGAAGTGATATTGTAGGAACTTGAGAAAAATCTTCATCTTTAGCTACCTCTCTCTAACTGCCCTCAGTACTTTGTAATAACTCCCTCCACATTTCAGGAGCATTGTACAAATAGTTTTTTTATTTTATTTTTTATGTGAGTAGAGTTGACACACAATGTTACATTAGGTTCAGGTGTACAACATAGTGAGTCCGCTTCTCTGTACAGTAAGCTCTGCTCACCATCAAGTGTGGCTACCGGCTGTCACCACAAAGACTCTTTACTTCTGTGGATTGCTATGTATAAAGATGACAAAGCAAAAATATATCCATTAGGGTCATATTTTTTGTGGCTGTTTTTGTTTTGTTTTTAGTTCAAGTGAAAGAAACACTGGCTAAAGCTGGCAAGACCAATATTCTTTATAAGGGTCTGGGGTAGCTCACACAGAAGGAGGGAACAGTCAGGCCTCACAGAGGAGAGGAACCATCTCTTTAGGCATCACTAATGGCGGGTTCCAGATCCGTTTTCCAACTTTCTGTCAGTCTGCTTGAAACTCGAATGCCAATGTAAAAGTCTGGCTGGCTGTTTGAGATTGTGTGCCCATCCCTTACGTCAGTGAGTATGTACATGTGCACACGTACCTTCATGAATCCCACCAAAATCCCAAGGCACAGACATACTTAGTCCCTAAAAGAAAAATGGAAATACTCTTTCCAAAAGAAGGGCTAAGGGCTGCTGGACAGGCAAAAGCAACGATGAGTACTATCAGGATGCTACCTGTATCAGAATATAGGTATGAAATAAAGATATACGTTCATGTCTACAAACTTCTTTAAATGATAACAGAGAAGGCATTAAGTAAATGTGTTTCAATATTTAAGCGTAAGTTGGGAATCCAGGTAAGGCTCAGAGGGAAATTATTTCTAATGCTTGATAAAATTCTTCTGTTAAATGAGGAGGCCCACGGTTGGCAGATAGTGACCTGCGAGCAGATGCTAAAATGTAGTTTGGGGCACAAGATATTTATTAGAGATAAAACTTGTGAAAAGAAGTAGGATGAAGCAGGATTGGGCACAGGGAGAATTTGAACCATAATATAGACCCAACAAAGTAGGGAGCTCTAGAGCAAATACTAGAGAGTCAGCTAACCCAGTGAGGAATTCTAGAGCAAATACAACTCATCAGAGTTGTCCATCTTTGGGCAGAGATGGCCATGCCTTTATACCCACCTTGCTCAGTCACTAGATGGGCTCCTTCTGGAAGCTGTGACCTTAATGAGAGGCATCTCTCTACAGTTGAGGAAGACTCTGAAGGAGCTGCTAGTTGAGACTGTTAGCTAACTGCACTCCCAGTGGCTGGAAAGCAAATCCTTCCCTGCAAGGGATCTGTGTTGTGTATTTGTTTACCACAAGCCACAAGTCCTTTTCATTTTTTCCCAGTTTCAAAGCTATTTTTTCATTGGCTATCATTTTTTAATAAGCATTCTATTAAAAATGTTTTTATGTTTGTAGAAAAGTTGTAAAGATGGTATACCTCATATAACCCATACTTAGTCTCCCCTATTATTAACATCTTATATTAGTACACTTGTTACAATTAATGAACCTATATTGATATACTATTATTAGCTTAAATCCATAATTTATTCAGATTTCCTTCAGTAGGTAATTTAAATTACCTAATGTCCCTTTCCCATTCCAGGATATTTAGTCGTCATGTCTTCTTGGCCTTCTCTTGGCTGTGACAGCGTCTCAAACTTTCTTTGTTTTTGATGACCTTAACAGTGTGGAGGAGTACTGGTCAAGTGTTTTGTAGAATGTCTTTCAGCTGGGATTTATCTGATATTTTACTCAAGCTTAGACTAGGGTTTTGAGCCTGTGGCAGGAAGATGAAGGGGGCAAAGTGCCATTCTAATTACATCATACAGTGTGGAAACTTGACAAACACTACCTCAGCCAGATGACTGAGGTCAGTATCAACAATGAGTCATGTTGACAGCATAGTATCCTTGATAGGTTGTAATGAGAATAGCATTGGGAGCGCTTTCAGTTCGTTATTATGTCCCTTTAACATATCCCATCATTGGTTTTTGTTTTTGTTTTTAGGTGTATTTTGTTTTGTTTTGTTGGTTGGTTGGTTGGTTGGTTGGTTTCTTTTAGCACTTTCTTACTTTCCAGCAGTACAAAATGCTTCAGGCTTACCTTGTATATTCCCTTCCCCAGTCCTAGAATCTGCCATTTCTCTAATGGGCTCTGGTCCTTTCACTGGAGAATGGTTTTAGAAACTGAGATCTGGGCACCAGGTGTGCTCATTGTTAACTGGGGTGTGGCTGCTTCTAGGCCCTCTTAGCTGTCAGAGTAAGGAAATATGTGTGTCTACTAACCTGTGTTTTGGCATCTATCTACAAATATTTCCTTATGTAGCAATTTGTATCTATATGAAGATAAACAGTTCATACTGATGCCTCCAACTCAAATCCTTTAGTCCATAGAACATTCTAGCCTTCTTCCTTGTCTGTCTGTCACCTCTCACTCCAGCAGTGAGAAACCTGGCTCAAATCATCCATCATTCATTTACTTAATTGTTCAATCTTAGTGTACCTGTAGGGCAGTTTCAGAATTGTTAACATATACCCCAGAAGAAACAACTGTATCAATTAGGGCACAGTGCCATTATGTGCTCTGCATTGTGTACAGTTTCTTTTCACTTTAATCTATAGACTCCACTCATTTCCAAACTATTTAGGTCAGCACCTTTCTCCTCCCACATTTTCAATAGGATATTTCATATATTTGTAATACAGTTAGATTCTTTTGTCATACTCTGTATTCCATCCTGGGATCCCCAACCTCCTAAATCTTTTTTTTTTTTAATTTTCATTCATTAAGGTTCACTCTTTTTGCTGTAAAGTTCTATGGGTTTTGACAAATGCATAATGTCATGTATTCGTTACATATATGATTCATTACAGTATCATGCAGAACAGGTTCACCAGCCTCTTCAGTATTATACCTATTCAACTCTTCCTGAACACCTTGATCTGTTTACAGATTTTATGCCTTTCCCAGAATGTCGTAGAAGTGGAATCATACATCATGTTGCCTTTTCAGGCAGACTTTTTTCAGATAGCAATATGCCCATACTTCGTTTTTACTTTTCATTCCATATCTAGCTACCATGGGGTGGAAACAAGTTCCTACAAAGAAAATTTTAAGAAGTCTTAATTAAGCTATGATTTTTTTTTTTTTTGCACATTTTGAAGCTTTTGATACATACTAATGTTTTACAGAAAGGCCCTCTATGATCCTGGCATCACTGGGTATTACTTTTTTTTAAGGTTTTTATTTTAATTCCAGTGTAGTTAATATAGAGTGTTATGTTAATTACAATATAGTGATGTTAATATACTACATATGTATACGTATATGTATTAGTATACAATATAGTGATTCAATACTTCCATAAATCATGACTGGGTATCAATCACTATTAAAAATATTTGCCATTTTCATACTAAAGAATGACAGTTTGTAGTTTTTTAATATAAATTTATATGACAATTAGTGATTGAATTTTTAAAATATTTTTATTAGCCATTATTTTCTTTCTCTGTAAATTTCCTACTTACATCATTTGCCTATTATTTCCATAAGGAGTACTTAACTTTTTATTGAATTATAGAAGTTTTTATGCATTAAAGATATCAACCATTGTTATAGATATATGAAATTATGTTTCTGGCAGCAAAATAGCCCATCATATGAGTGCATCAAAATTTTGTAATCATTCCCTGATTATTGAACGTTAGGTTGTTTCCAAATCTTTATTTTTATTTTCTCTCTTTCCTTCATCTCTCCTTCCTTCCTTCTTTCCTTTCATTCTTCCTTCCTGCTATTATAAAAAAACACAATAAGCATTTTTGCATACAAATGTCTAAATTTCTAATTATTTCCCTAAGAGATGTTCCTGGAAGTGAAATTACAGGGCATAAGAGTATGAATATTTTAAGTTTTTTGATACATAGAGTTATTTTTCAGAAAGAACCAACCAATTTATATTCCCATTACTAACATATTGGGATCCCCAGGTCCAGACACCTTCATAAAGACAAATGGTTCCTTAAAAGCAGAACTACCATATGTTCCAGCAATTTCACTCCTGGGTATCCTTCCCTCTTTCCTTCTCCAAAGAAAATGAAACAGAACATTAAAGAGATATCTGCACTCCCATATTTATCACAGCATTATTTAAAATAGCCAAGATGTGGAAACAATCTAAGTGTCCACCAATAGAAGAATGGATAAAGAAGGCATGTAAATATATACAGTGGAAGATTATTCAGCAATGACAAAGAAGCAAATCCTGCCATTTGTAACACATGGATGGACCTTAAGGGCATTATGCTAAATGAGATAAGTCAGACAGACAAAGACGAATAATGTATGATATTACTTAAATGTGGAATCTAAAAATGTCAAACTTATAAAAACAGAGAGTAGAATGGTGGTTACCACAGGATGGGGGAATTAGGGAGATGTTGTTTAAGGGTAAAAACTTGCAACCAGTAGATAAATAGGTCCTGGAGATCTAATGCACAGCATAGTAATTATATACAACAATACTATATTATAAATATCAAAGTTGCTAAGAATTCCTTCTTAATTGTTTCCACCACAAAAAAGAAATGAGAATTATGTGATGTAATAGAGCTGTTAAATAAGGCTGTGGTGGTAATCATATTGCAATATATAAATGCATCATATCAACACATTATACACCTTAAATGTACACAATGTTATATGTCAATTATATCTCAAAATAAAAATAAATTTTAAAAAATAGAAGAAAAATTATTCCCTTTGCATATACCTGGCTCTTCCCAAGGGATGCCCTTCTGGTCTTAGAGAAAGCCCAGAGGATTTAAGCCTGTTCAGATAAATCCAGAAGTCCTACAGTAGTCTTTTCAGTTAGCATGTGTAATTAAGAACTTGTTGTATTGACATACCTACAGCTGCTTGTTACAAGATTCATTCTATTCCATTTCATCATTTTTTTAGAACTACCAGATAAGACAAGAATGCATTTTATTTTATTTGTTTTAAGTAGGCCCCATGGCCAGCATGGAGCCCGTTATGGGGCTTGAACTCACAACCCCGAGATCAAGACCTGAACCGTGATCAAGAGTTGGACACTTAACCAAGTGAGCCACCCCAGACGCCCCCCCCAGAATGCATTTATTTTTATTAATTAATGTATTTATTTATTAATTTATAAAGATTTTATTTATTTATTTGAGAGAGAGAGAGCACGAATGGTGGGGAGGGGCAGAGGGAGAAGGAGAAACAGATCTCCTGCTAAGCAGGGATTCACTCCCACCCCAACTCGGGGCCCAATCCCAGGACCCTAAGACCATGACCTGAGCTGAAGGCAGACACTTAACTGACTGAGCCACCTAGGTGCCCCGTGAATGCAGCTTAAATTGAATAGGGACATATTGACAGCAAACAACAGCATACTTGTTAAATACACTTGTCTAGGAAAGATATAGACTAAGAAATAATTAAAGAAATTCAATCCCAGTATGGAAAGAAATACAAACTTTCTAGCATTTTTTTAATTTAAATTTAGTTAAGTAACATATAATGTACTATTTGTTTCAGGGGTACAAAGATATAGACTAAGAAATAATTAAAGAAATTTAATCCTAGTACTGAAAGAAATACAAAGTTTCTAGCATTCTTTGGTAAAATTGTCATGTTAGATAAAGTCAAATAAATGACCTTTTCATGATTAAACACTTGTGGAATCACTGAATAGAGTCAAAAGGTTTATATTTATACGCAAGCTGTTTCTTATATTATTAGTGCTCTTCTACTTATTTCTTCAAGGAAATAGTATACTCAATTTATGACATTTCTTAGAGAAGTAAAACTTTGACCTCAATATAGAAACACAATGAAAAGGAGAAATGAGAAAGGGAAAAGAAAAGGCAAAAAATCCCTACCGAATATTATTTTTCTATACCAGATTTTTTCTCCTTTTTCTAAGTAAGCTCTACACCAAATGTGGGGCTTGAACTTACAACCCTGAGATCAAGGGTCACCTGCTCTACTGACTGAGCCAGCCAGGCACTGCCTCTATACCAAATTTTTAATCATACCTAAAGGTTCACCACTTATAACATTTTCTATGCATTTTAGATAACCTCATAAAATTATGTAAATATGCTTTAGCAGGATGTCAATGTTGGCTTAACCGTAGAAACACAATCTAAGCATTGCCGAGACCCATGAAGTTCTGTTTCAACTGTCAGGTATAATAATAATTACTATTTGTTAGGATCTTCCTATAGGATCTAGTAGGTGCTATACACGTGTTCTCAACTAATCATCACAGCAGTTGTGGAATAGGATTACCAAAAGCAAGACCTGAGACGAGAAATTGTGTGCAAATAGATTATTTGGGAGGTGATTCCAGGAAGCACAAAGCAGACGGTGGGAAAAGTGAGACAGGTAGGTGAGAAAAGCCAATATGGGGTTGATTAATGAGCTGGTTACCACTGTGGGGAACAGGGGCTCCATCTAGTTGGAGACACACTGAGGAACTCGCGAATGTGTCCCACGTTGCCCCACTGAGAGTCAAGAAGACTCTCTCACTTGTGGAGGTTTGCACTTGGAGACATGAACTCCCTGTACTTCTGAGCTGTGCAAGGCCCCGTGCCCCAGAAAAAGCCCAGGGGTAGTGAAGGAGATGGAGGCAGGCTCAGAGGGTAGGCAGCGGACAGAGCCAGGGAGCTGTCCCGTGCAGTGGCAGTGGGCTGAGGGGCAATGGGCCATGGCATCAACAATGTCTGTTATAGGGCGCCTGGGTGGCTCAGTTGGTTGGATGACTGCCTTCGGCTCGGGCTGTGGTCCCGGAGTCCTTGGGATCGAGTCCCACGTTGGGTTCCCAGCCCGGCGGGGAGCCTGCTTCTCCCTCTGACCCTCTCCCCTTTGATGTTGTAAAAAAAAAAAAAAAGTTATAGTATTATTAGCCTGGCTTTGTAGTTAATAAGCTGGAATTCAGAAAGGTTACCTGCCCAAGGTTACACTGCAAGCAAGGGGCAGATCTGGAGATCCATTTAGTGTGACTACAATCCCATGCTCGTGACTACTCCTACAGCATGTGCATGTTGTAGGCACACCCTGAAGATTATGGAATTCATTCCCCAGGAATCAGGAAGGCTACCTTAATGTGTAAGTCTGAGATTATAGAGCTGGATGGTTTCAGAGTTGGACCTAGAACCAACACCTTCGATTTCCATACAGAGCTCTTTCTACTACACCCCACATCTCTTTTTGTAAATATATTTAACTCATTAAGGAAATAAAAAGATACATATGTATTTTTATTACAAATATAATACACATTACACTTGAAAGTTAAAATTACAGAATGGCTTCATTTCTTGTAAATAGTATCATAAGCCCTGCCTGGAAGAATCTTAAAGATGATTACATATTTGATTATTTCTCTTCTTGTTGCCTAATACTTTCTCCTATGAAGTCATTTCCTGAATAGAAGTATTGAAGCTGCAATTAAATTAGCAATTAAAAATAAATGAACTACTTACTTGTTAACAGTCTCCAGGAACCACTTTGGACGAACTAAATAAAGTGTTACTCAGTTAGCAAATTAAAAGTTATCTACATAATTTTATTCATGTTCACCATTTCCTCAAGGTGCTATGAACAGAGACTCCTGTAGTTTTAAAATATTAGGAAAGTAACATAAGATGTTTTCTCTAGTACAAAGGCAACCTATAAAGACCCATCATAAGACTGTAACTGCAATCTTTTAAAATGAGAAAAAAAATGTCTTATACCATTTTTATCATGATTTGAGTAACTACTTCAATGAAGTAAATATTCTCATTGTGAAATAACAAGAAAACCATTGCTTGTGTCCAGGGGGGAGACAAACCTCTCATTAAAATTTTTACTTATGAATTAATGCCGGATGTGGAGAGTCTGATTTAGTAAGATCAGTCACACATGATAATGATATGACTCCTCATAAGAAAGGCCCTGTGTTCACATACATTGACTAGCTATTTTCTGTACTGTTTTTGCAGTGACTATTTTAAAAAGTCTTCTCATTATTTATATTCATTTTATAAATATTTAGTTTACATGATGCCACATGAATTGCTTTGATGCTTAGAGTGATGCAATTTTTTTCATAATGAACTGTTTCTTGTCCCTTTAAAATTCTGGAGCCTTTCTGCCATCACGTATATTAATTTCTAAGAATGTCCTTCTCCCTCTCTGGGCGTGGAGGGTACAGAAGGAGGAGACCAGAGAGGAAGGGAGGGTACAGAGCAAGTATGGACGTAATCCACTTTCCCAAAAGAATCAATGGAATAAAATATCTACTGAAAGAAATATGTGTTGCATTCCGACTTATTTGGATAGCAGTGGCTGTTTTGTTTCAAGATCCAGGGAAATTCCTCCTGATGGAAATGTATTTACTCATATCACTAAAAGAGAGCTCTAATGTCATCCTTTCACCTTCAGACACATCTGCGCTAGATAATTTTGGGTAAACAGGCCTCTATATCTTTGAAAAAGTTGATAAGAATAGAAGTGTCTTTTGAAAAGTACCCCTCGTAAACATTTGTATTGTAAAGTACAATTCAACTCTAAAAATGTCAATACTTTTATCTCTCACTTGAAGAAGTGCCCCGAAGTAGCAAGATTACTACCTTCTATCTATATGCAAAGTTTGGTGCTTTTGTACTAAGTACTTCCCTGTAGTGTTCTCAAACGTTTTAGATCATGGCCCACTTGGTAAATAACGCCTTCCCTAGTGCAATCCAACAATTCCCCAGCACCAAATGGGCACCTAACAATTCCATTCACATCTGACACCATGTGGGCCCCACAGGTTAAGGGCTCAGTCCCACAAGACTGCCCCCACTGCAGACACCCGCTGCAAGTCCAGAGGGCTGCCTGTACTTGATAGACCACCTTGACTACAAATCTGTGGCTTTCTAGGATCTCCCCTTGAGGTTTCAAAATTCCCTGGAATAACTCAAAGAACTCAGGAAAGCACTATACTTTTATTTTTTTTTATTTTTTTATTTTTTAAGATTTTATTTATTTATTCATGAAAGACAGAGAGAGAGAGAGAGGTAGAGGGAGAAGCAGGCTCCCAAGGAGCAGGGAGCCCGATGCGGGACTCGATCCCAGGACCCTGGGATCATGACCTGAGCTGAAGGCAGACCCTTAACGGACTGAGCCACCCAGGTGTCCCTGAAACTTTTATCTTAATAAGTTACTGTGACTGGTTTTCTGTTACTCTTAGCTGAACTGAATCCTAACTAATAATCATATGCTATGTGCCGGGCGCCTTCTCTTTGTCCCAGGTACCACCCTACGAAAACACTCTACACGCCTCAACTCATTGATTCCCCACATCAAACCAGTAAGATAAGTACTCTGACTCGTACCATCTCCCCTCTTTTTGAGATAGAAAACTGAGGCTCAGAAAAATCAAATAACTTGTCCAAGTTCACACAGAGTACATACAAGAACAAATAGATAATGATGAAACTAAACTAATGGCAATATACAATTAATAAGCAAGAAGAACTATAATCAGAGCCTCAGCTACCTCAAAATACTCGTGATAATGCACAAGAAATTGGCCTTTTGAAATCTGAGGGAAATCCAACTATCTGCATATGTGCATTTGCCAAGCATTTTTGTGGCTGCCAGGCTTTTTAGTAGAGAGCTAAATTAGAATCTTTAGCACTCTTTAGATATGTGTCAATTGTAGTTTATAAACATCAAATTTTAATGACTCATTTAGTAGATTACCAAGTAGCCCTTAGCTGCCTGCAAAAATAAAAATCTGTGGAATTACACATCTTTCACATGTAACGAATGAAGACAGACGTTTGTTAAATTCACAGTCTGTCAGAAGGACCTACAGACCATACCTTGAGAATCATCCTTATAAAATGCTGGGGAATTAAGGCTCTTGCTTTAAATCTGTAGCCCTCTGTTTCTTGTTTCTTTATATTTCATATGTTTCTCTCTATCTCTTTCATATTGGTTTGAGATTTAAGATAACGAATGTTGTGAGATGGTTAAGTTCAGTTAACACCTGCAACACCCACTAATAGCAGCCATAT
Organism: Callorhinus ursinus; assembly: GCF_003265705.2. NCBI lineage: Eukaryota > Metazoa > Chordata > Mammalia > Carnivora > Otariidae > Callorhinus > Callorhinus ursinus. The sequence continues at coordinate 61,503,242 of NW_027397066.1, read as the reverse complement.
GGCATCAGGGATGAATAAAGACTAAGAATCATTACTTCCTTTCTGGAGACTCACAATCCACTAGGCAGATGCTAACAAGATAAGTACAACCCGAGGTGAAAAGTACGTAACAGAGGTAAGTCCTAAAGGAACAGGGAGGAAAGGGATTATTTGTGCCTCTGGCTGCTGGAGAAGTCTTGAACCATCATTAGGACCCTGCCAAATGGAGAGGAGAAGCCAGGCTACAAAAAAGAGTAACAAAAGCACAAAGCTATAGGAAAAATGGAACAGGTTTAGGGAATGACATGTAGCCCAGGGCAATTTATTTATTTAAAACTATATGCAGCTTTCCATAATGAACATGTTTTACCTTTATAATAAGAATAAAATAAAATTAGTTTAAAAAAATAAAAGGATATGTGGTGCTATTGCACTAATGTACATTATAAAAACAAAGATAAATATAAATTATAAGGAAAAATAAGCAATTGGAAAGACATTGCTAATCATGACCACGGTGAACATTGAGTAGTTAGAAACAGTGAGAACTGAAAGCTCGTGAATTTGTTTTCTAACTTTGGGGAATATCTAACAATACGAAACTGAGAAATTTATTTTTGCTTGGCTAGGGGCTTTACTTTCTCCAGGAGAGAAATATTAGGAAAGGCTGTAAGAGCTGATAAAAGCATGATACACTACTTCAGAATGTTTGTGAACCATCCTTCTATAAACACAAAAATTATAGTCACATCAGGTCTACGTGTATATTGCTAAAAAAGTAAAAAAATGATATTGCTAATCATGATGGCTTTTAACACTATTACCAACTAACACTTCAAACCCCAATTCACACTTAAGGAGCAGCTCATCATTTAAAATAGAAAATATAAATCTCCATTTCAAATGTTCTTTACAATAATCTTAAAATTGGGGGCCAATTCTTGTCAGATGTGGTTAGATGGCTACTATTTTAATCTAAGGCTGTTTAAGGCTCATACTAGGTGTAACGAATTTTAAGCCAGTCCCTTAGGCTTAAAACTTAGTATTATCTTTAATTTGTAGTTTCTTTTGAGAATTCTTTTAAATCATTTGCCCTCTTGGGGAAGATTAATTTAAAACTAGATAACACAATCTGTAAATACACTCAAAAAGCATACAAATACCAATAAAGCTATAGTATAGACTGAAAGCAAACAGGTGAGGATGCCACCATCAACCCCTTCCAGCTGTAGCATCTTCCCTTAGGGTACTGCCCTTACTGCCTACAACATGGGACAGTCCAAGTAAGAACACCCATGCCCATCTATATATGTGGGGGGCATTTCCCTCATTAGCGTATAAAGGCAGTGAGCACAGTGCTAGATACACGGGAGGCATTCAATACACGCGTGTTGAGTGAATGAATAGGGAAGAAAGGTAGATCTTTATAGGCAAATCTTAAAGACCTTGATCTTGTAAGCAATGAAGAACTATTGCAGAGTTGTTTTGGAGCTTTTTTGTTATTGTTTTAACATAAGATTGGCATGATCGGATCTAGTTTTTAGGCTTATAAGATGAGCAGGAGGACTGGACCGGAGTTGAAGAGAGAAGACTAGGGATTTGAGATAAATTTCAGGAGATGGAGTTGATAGGACTTACTGACTAATTGGCAGTGGGGGTGAGGGAAGCGTTTGGGATTAATTCAGTTGTTCAATTTGGATGCCTGTGAACTTGATAATATAGGAAGAGTGACTTTGGGGGAAGGAAAGGTTAATGAGGGCTGGTCTGGACCTGCTGAATTTGGGCCTGGATAGACACACCAAAATGCTGGCAATGTGAGACTGGAGCTCTGCAGGAAGGCTCGGAAGGAATGACCCATTTCAAAGTGGTAAGTAAAACAATATTTGATGGTGAGATTTCTCCCAAAGAGAGGATATATTTGAAAGCCAAGTTCATCCTATCACTTCTCAGCTTTAAAACTATTGGACATCCGTGATCTAAAAGATAAAATCCAAATGTCTTAAATTAATACTCAAAACCCCCCTTGGTCTTTTGCCAATCTATCTCTTGTTCAGTCTTTTATTCAACCTACCAGCTTTTACAAAGAGCCTGGGGGTGCCATGGTGTTTGCTGGGGACAGAGAGATGACCAAGTCTTGGTCGATGGCCTGGGGGAGGTCTACTGGGGAAGAGGGACAATAAAACAGAATATTAGCAGGGGCATGTCCTGGGCCTAGGAGTATAGCTCCCTTGAATGGGTGACAACTGAGCTGAATCTTGAAGGAAATTTAAGTTACAGCTAAAATAAAGGGAGAAAGGGTGGATGTGGAGAAAGACATTCCAGAACTTCTTCCTGTTCCCTTGTGTAGTAGGTTGAATGATGGGCCTCAAAGAGATATGTCCAAATTCCTGCAACCTGAGGATGTGACCTTATTTGTAAAAAGGTGAAGGTTTGCAGATGTAATTAAATTAAAGATGTTATGACCAGATCCTTCTGGATTATCTGAGCAGAGCCTAAATCCAATGACAAATATCCTTGCAAGAGACAGAAGAAGAGAAACCATACAGAAGAGAGGACTCTGTGAAGACAGAGCCTGCGATTGGAGTGATGTGGCCACAAGCCTAAGAAGCCAAGGAATGTGGATTGTAACCAGGAGCTGGACGAGGAGAAGGTTCTCTCCTAGAGATTCCAGAAGGAGTGTCGCTCTGCCAACACCTTGATTCCCAATGTCTGGCCTCCAGAACTGTGAGGGAATCAATTTCTGCTCTTCTAAGCCACCCGGGGGTTGTGATAATGCATCACAGTAGCCCAGGAAACTAATACTCTGTGTTATTCCAAGTCCTCTGCACAACTAACTCTTTGCTAACGGTGAACAAGATGCAGTCCAGGGTTCTGCATGAGAGGGCCACACAAGAATGAAAAAATATGTAAGTTACTTCTAATAGTGAGTGGTAGGTGCTCTGAAAGTTAAGCTCTGAATTCTATATTCAATTGCCCGCTTGCCATCTCTACTTTAATGTCTAATGGGCATCTTGAACTTAATCTTCCCCAAATAGAGATCCCTGGAGATGCCTGGAGGTGGGACATGGATCTATCCAAGATGATTGGGAAGGGCTCCGGGGGAGGGGACCTGTGCAGGAAGACGAGGATGAGCTAATGCAGTGACTGAAGGAAGGGCAGTTCCTAGCAAGGCGCTCATTTTGGGGGTTTGTTTGTTTGTTTTGCTTTAGGAAGGAACACTGCCAGTGGAGGTAAAGAGAGGAAGAGAGGTAGCTTCAGGGCAGAAGGAGTCATGTCTCAGGGGAGCAGAAGTGCTCGAGGCAGGTGTGGGACAGCAACACAGGAAGCAGGGTCTTCGAAGGGAAACAGTGAAGTACAGTAGAGGCTAAATGATGTCGACTGCACATTAAAATCGGCTGGGTTTGAATCCTGGCTCTGCTACTTACTGCTTATAAACTTGTACGAAATTACATTTTCTGGATCTTCATTTCCTCAACTATAAAATCAGCATAAAAATAGCTCCTACCTTAGAGGAATTTGTTAGGAAAATTAAATATATTAATGTGTTGTAAAGTACTTGGCTCAGTGTCTGGCAAAGAAGAGGCAATAAATGTCATTATTACTATTAAGATCATTAAAAGTAGCAGCAGGTTTAGAATCTGAATGTGAGCACTGGGAGGAACTTCAGAATCATCTAGTCGATTTCCTCACTGTACAAATGGAGAAACTCAGGCCTGAAGTGTTTGTAAATTGGCCAAGTTTAAAGAAATAGTTGGAGGCAGAGCCAAGACTTGACTAATCAATTGAAAGTCTGTGCTTTCTCCAAGTGGGCTTCACGTATAGATTTGGAAATCGTTAAGAGTAGAAGTGGTTAAGTGAATCTGGGAATACAGCCAAAGTAACTCAAGTAGGGACACAGTGAATGAGCAGAGAATATGAAAAGAAAAACAAAACAAAACAAAACAGGAAGAAGAGCTAGCAAAGGAGACTCAAAGTGGGGTCAGGGAGGTAAGAGAAGAACCAGAAAAGAGTAATGAAGCCAAGACAGAGACTTCAAAGGGAGAAAATGGTCAACTGAGTCAAATACTCCATAGAGTTGAGGAAAGATTATGACTCTAGTACAAAATGCTACCTTTGAAGTCAACTTGATTTGAGCATCAGTTCCACAAACCACATTCTGAGATTTGGTTTTCCCACATGTAAAATCAGGATGTACTTGGAAAATCTGCTGACTCCTTTACCAAATTCAAATCCATACCTTCTAAAGTTGGCCATGGGAGGAGATTTTCCACTTGGGGATGGGTAGCTGGACCTGAGTTCAGACCCTGAAATTAACCTTACTTCTGTGTTTTGTCACACTCATGTCTGCTGCAGCCAAACCAGCAGGAGGCTGGAGGGGCACAAAACGTGGATTTTACAGTTTTCTCTTTGCCATAGCATGACTGAGGCAGGTTCTAATATTAAGTAACAATACTATTTAAGGCTAGACACCTAATGTTGGGGCTGGTCAGGGAACTCTTTGTTTCTCTTTCTAGAACTCCTCTATAGATAAACTCATCACATCCATTAGCTTTAAAATACCATCTCAATACCCAAGACTCCCAAATTTTTATCTCCAGTTCTGAATTCACCCCTGAACTCCAGACTTCCTGCCCCCAAACCAGGTCTTACCTCAGTAGTGACAATCTTGGTACGTTTTAGTCAACCCACTGGCACGTTCTCTAGGTTCTACCTCCAGAATGTTTTCCAAATCTCAATCCTTCTCTACCCCTGATACTTGTGATTGCAAGCTACCACTGTCTTTTACCTGGCACACTACAGTGGTCTCCCAAGTGGGTTTTCTGCTTCTACTTTACCATCCCCTTTAATCTACTCTCCACACAGTAGCCAGATGAGCTGTTTAATACAGAAATAACCCATTACTCTCTTGATTATAAACCTCTAATGGCTTCCCATCACACTTAGATTAAAACCCAAACCCCACCAAGCCTTATAAGATCCAGACCCCGCTCCCTGGACTTCTTCTCACTTCACACTTCTCTCTCTCTCTTTCTCTCTCTGCTCCAGCTTAGCCCCTAGTTTGCTTTCTGCTCCTGAAACACACCACACTCATTTCTGATGTAACATTGGTTATTCCCTCTATCTGGCATGCCTTCCCCCTCCTGCTCCCCTATTCTCCATCTTCACATGGTTGTCTTTTCCTTATCATTGAGTTCTCTGCTTATTGTCATCTTCTGAGAGAGGCCTTCTCTGTCCATCCTTGCTAGAATAGCTCTCTGGTCAGTCTCCATCATATCCATTGGCTTAGTGTCTGATCACTTGCCACTATATTCTTGTTCACTTTTATGTTTATTGTCTGTCTCTTCCCTACTGGAATGTAAGTTTCCTGAAAACAGAAATTTTGTCTCTTTGGTTTACCACTGTGCTCCCAGCCTCAGAAAAATGCATACACATGGTAGGCCCTCAATAAATACCGATAAACAAACAAACAAACAAATAAATAAAGGCAGGCTCAGGATAGGAGAAGGGAAATAAATGCAGACAGCCCTCTATCATTAGATCATCTGACTTGTAAGCTAGAGTCCTCAACTTTTTTTTTTAAGATTTTATTTATTTATTTGACAGAGAGATTGAGAGAGAGAGCACAAGTAGGCAGAGCAGCAGGCAGAGAGGGAGAAGCAGGCTCTCTGCCGAGCAGGGAGCCCGATGAGGGACTCTGTCCCAGGACCCTGGGATCATGACCTGAGCCAAAGGCAGCCGCTTAACCGACTGAGCCATCCAGGTGCCCTAGAGTCCTCAACTTTCACATGAAAATGCCTTCCCCTTGCTACTTCAGAGTGCCCAGGAGAGTACCCAGATTTGTAGTGAGAGAGAGAGAGAGAGAGAGAGGGAATAACAGAAAGGAGGAAGAGGAAGAGCTAGAGAGACAGGGAGAGAAAGAGGGAGGGTGGCAGGGCACCCTGGTTCACTCTCGTGTCTTTGTAAGTTTCGCTTAGCTCTGGTTTCTCCCGGGCATCTCCCTACCCACGTGGATGATTGACACTGGGCAGCTCCAGCTTCCTGGATGCAGATGCCATTCTACATCCCCAGTAGAGGTTTGGACTGAAGGCAAAGAATAAGCACACCAGAACACATCTTACAAGAAATACAATCATATGAATAGCAAGGAGGGCTACTTTCTGCAAGATAATGGTCTGTATCCTACACACTCCCCATACTTGTTCTGAGGATCAGCTAAAGGAGAGTGATCTGGAATGTGGCACAGATATGTAAGTCTCTATACCACACTGCTTGAGTGTATGTGTTGATGAGAAGCAGAGTGAGTACTCCTGGCAAAATGCCATCTGTGTTATTCACACCACAATACTGGGCATTTACAATGATGATCTTGGTGTCCCCTCGATCCTAGATGACTTCAGTATCTCACTCGGCACCCCCCATGGTTCCCTGATGTTCCAATGCTCTCACTTCCACTATGCTTCATCCACGTGGTCACACTCTGAATCTTATCCTCAACATGACCCCACTTTGGAAACCTTCAGCCCCAAGACTTAAGAATATTTGATGTTCTGCTCACACTATCCCAACCTTCTAGCTCTCATATTCACTTACTCCCATTGTACCTACTTTTCAACCCCACCAAGACTTCCTCAAACTTTTCCTCCCCATCTCTTAGCCCTCCAGTTAATGTAGTAGCTTTTTTTTCCCTTTCTGTTCTCAGTAGGAAAAGTGGCTCTCCCCTGTCCTGTTCCCGGGAATCTCTCTGCCTGAATTTTGGACTCTAGCCCCACCCCCACCTCTTAATTTATCAATTATTTACTCTCTCCTCTAGGTCTTCAACTTATCTTTTCCTGGCAGTTTTCCCTCAGCACACACACATGATCATACCTCTTGAAACAACTACCAAAAAACAAACCACCTTAGATTACCTTAGATCTGATATTCTCCTTATCTAGGTTTCTCTCCTGCCTTTCATGGCGAAGTCTCTCACCCCACACACTCTTCACCCCTCTGAAACCTGACTTCTGTCCCCACCACGCTTCTGGAAACTCCTCCAGACCAGACTCCAGAGGCCTAACAGGCTGCGGTCCTATTTCACTTCTTATCAAACTTGGCATCATCTCTAGAAAGCTTTTCGTTCTTCTGCTTCTGTGACACCCACTCAGTGGTGTTCCTCTTCCCCTCCAGCAGCTCCTTCCAAGTCTCCCTAACACGTTTCTTTTCCTCTTTCTCTTTGGTAAATGAAGATTCACCCTCCACCTCCTTCCCTTCCCACTGCCTGTACATCTCTCGAAGCAACTTTGTCATCGCCTAGGGCTTCAATAGTCATTACATATGCTAATCTCATACATTCTTGGAGCTTCAAACCTTATCTCACTTTCTGGATATTCCTGTTTTTATGGCCCATAGGCACCTCAACCTTGATATGCACTGAACGGAATTTATCATCTTTCCCATTCCCAAAACCAACTCTCCTGTATTTTCTATCCATGTAGATGATAACAAACATCCATCCAGTGACTCAGGCTAAATGCATGAGAGAAGCCAAACTTGTTTGTCTCCCCTCTCGGCCCCCCCTCAGCTCCTCTGGCTCCAAATCCTGTTGAATTTACCTACTAGCTATCTCTTCAGTCCATCTGTTCATCTCCCTTTCTTTGACACTGCTGAACTCAGACCTTTTGCAACCTTTTTCTGGATCGTCTCAATAACTTCTGGACTGTTCTTGCTGAGAGCTTCGTCTCCTCCAGCCTAAAGATTTGATACTGGTTTTGTTTTTGTTTTGTTTTGTTTTGTTTTGTTTGGTCATGTTATTCATTTATGTCTTTTTTCTTTAGTGTCTTTCTTATTTTTAAAGATTTTTATTTATTTATTTATTTATTTGAGAGAGAGAGAGAGAGAAGACAAGCAGGGGGAGCAGCAGCAGGAGAGGGAGAAGCGGGTGCCCCACTGAGCAGGGAGCCCAGCACACAGGGCTCGATTCCAGGACCCTGGGATCGTGACCTGAGCCAAAGACAGATGCTTAACTGACTAAGCCACCCAGGTGCCCCTTTATTGTCTTTTTCAACCTAAAAGTAATATACTCTCATTGTAAAATAGCCAAAAAGTTTATAAGGTTATGAGGAAAAAGTCATCCCGTCCAGTCCTCAAATCTTACTCCCAAAAAAGCCTTTTCCACCTAAAAATATGATATTAAACATGCTGCATTTCGTCTACTTCATTTTTTTAAAAAAGATTCTATTTATTTACAGAGGGCGCATGTGTGAGCAGGGGCGGGGGGGCGCAGAGAGAGAGAGAGGGAGAGAGAGAATCTCCAGCAGACTCTGCACTGATCTTGGAGCCAATGTGGGGCTCAATCCCACCACCCTGAGATCATGACCTGAGCCAAAATCAAGAGCTGGAGGCTCAACCAACTGAGCCACTCAGGCGCCCCTGTATTTCTTCTACTTTAAGAGGCACTTCCCCCCCCCAATATTTAACATCTCTGAGACCAGAATGTATCCCACAACCCACGGCATCTTAAATTTGGTTAAATACACTACTGTTCTGCAATGTACTATTTTTACTTGTTAATATGGGTCATGATTCCAAACCAGCACTGCCTCCAGGATGATCTTTCTAAAGTATGAAGAGTCAGGTCAGTACCTTCCCCAAAATTCTTCAAAGCGCCCCCCCACCTCATGCTCCAGGCCCTCATTTTCTGACTCTGTCCTACTTTGCCAGTCTCCTTTCTAGCACATCCACACACACTGTCTTCCTTAAAGCCAAGTAGTTCTATTTGCAGTTAGTTCCCCAAATATGCCCTGCTGAGCCAGATCTTTGTGCTTTTGCACAATGTTTCCTCTGCCTCTTCCTCATCTCTTCTACTCAAAGTTGCCTCTTACTGGGAAATTGCCCTGATCGCCCAGGCTAAGCCTGGGTTCTTCCTTTACGCACCGCCCCTCAACTTCTCCAGCATCTGGTGCCCATCTCTGTTAAATCACTTAGAACAGGTTCATGCCGTTTCTCTTGTTTGTTGCTCCCAATGCAGAGTGAGTTCTCGAGCATGCTTTCTTCTTAATATGCATTTCTAGTAGTGCCTGAACAGCATGGCTCCTCCATAAATATTTCTGGAAATAATGAACTGTACATGAGAGAGGCATAAAAATGCTCCCGGAGGTAAGGTGAAGAACGTTGTAATTAACCATCCTGTGACCTGGGACAAGAGAGAGAAAAAAGAGGCAAGAAGGTCTGGGTGCTAAGCCCGTGTGCACCCAGAAATCGAAAGCAATTGGATTTTTTTCTTCTCTTTTCTGGCTTCTGCTCCTCAGACCTACTCATTCCACCCTTAACTAAAGATAATATGATTCCAACAACCACGCCTTGATGAGCCCTTTCTTTTTCCCTAGTCCTTTTAAGTGCTTCAAGTCCCTAGCATCACTCCTCCTTGCCACAAGCCCCCTTTTTTTAGCCAGAAGTTTTGAAAAATACCAAAGGGGGCAGGGAGGTTCTTTCCACTTGCCTCTCTAAATACCCAACTGAATTTACCATTTGGACTCCCTCCTGCCCTAGGTGTGGACACGCCTCACAGTCCCATCAAGACTCCACATCAGGAAATAAACACAAAAGGAAGCTAAAATTTAATACAAAATTTTTATTTTAATAACCATTCTAAAAGCTTGACGTTGATGTTTCACCTCAGAGAAAACCACTATCCCCCTTCTCAACCCAGTTATTGGGTTTGAATTGCAGAAAATGCCAAAAATAGACAAAAACATTTCCCAGTTCTTCTTTTTTACCGAGATAATTTAAAGCCAAGGATTCCAATTCGCTCACGGAAAACTACCAGGGTACTACTGGGGACTTAAGACGAAGCTCAGCTAACATTGTCTATGTGGCAGTTGTCTATGTTGACAACTATAGGGCCAACGTACTTCCAATACCGGCCCTTAGCAAAGAGGACAGGGACTCATGAAACAACCAAAAACAGTAGAGCAGAAGGAAAAGTGGAAAGAGAAGGGGGAGTATAGGAGAGAAAAGGGGTATGAAAGGGCAGGAGAAAATAGAGACTTTATGATAGGAAAGGTAGCCTAGGGGAGGGCATGGAACCACAAAAATAAATAGATAAAACAATGAAAGTATCTTGGGCATGGAAACAGGACTATCAAACAGGCTCTCAAAGACCTCAGTTAAAGAGAGGGCCAGACCAAGAAGTGGACAGACAGATCAAATGAAAGGGGAAAGCAGCCATTAGGAAAAGCTCCGTGTCTTGAGGCCAATGAGAAAGACAGCTCTGGTGCACAAATGGACTTGGAATTGGAAAGTCTACAGCCTCTCCACAGAGTATGAGAGTCAAGTGGCCATTCTAAGGTTTGGAGCAGTGGGGTCAAATCAGGCAAGCTGCAATATGCTTACCACTTCCAACGTGGGGAACCTTCCATTCGGGGTGAAAAGACAACACCACTCGAGCCAACACAGAAGGGACTGTACAAAAATCTCTCCTGTTCACAAACTTTGGAGTAAATAAAAACAAACTAACACTAGACAACAAATACCTTCACTGCATGATTCCTGTTCCTTTAAAGCTGCTGGGGCAATCAACTATCAAACTGAGTTTTCCTTAACATGAGGCATTTACTAGGAAAAAGAAAGGCCGAACCCAACCCGTAACTTCCAGAGTGATTTCTCTTTTCAGTGCAGACTTCGGTGTATTTCGATGCCTGAGGAGCAGCCCCAGCAGTTTGTCTAGATGAAGAAAAGCTTGTTTGGGGTGCAAACTGAGTTCCCCCGACCTCGACGCTGCCTTAGGGAATCTGAAATTCCCTACCCCAGGGCATTAATAAAGGCATCTTTCTGGGAGACCGCAGCATGCCAGTAAATTTACACCTTCTTCCCCCCGCCAACGGCTTTCGCCAGAACTTCTGCGGCACAGAGAGAGGGCAGGAACGGATTTTCCACGCTTTCGTTTCCTACGTGGCCGAGACCCAAAGGAGCTGCCGGTCGCTTACCTGCCTCGTCTGTCCCCGCCCGGGAGGGGCTCCCGCTCGCCGGCGACTCACCTACCGCGCTCTCTCTGGCTGGGAGCAGCCTGACTCATCTGGGAGAGGTGGCAGGGCTGGGGAGACCTCAGAGGGCGGAAGGACAGGAGGAGGCGGGCCGGGCCCTGCCCCCAGAGCCGGGGAGGAGGCGTCGCCAGGACGCAGGTAAAACCGACTCCGACATATCCCGGGAAGTTTCGCTGCGGGGACTCGCTGCTAGAGGCCCGCGTCGCGCAGGGGCGGCTGAGGAGCCGCCCTCTCCTACCCTGGCTGCGTGCGGGGGGCTCAACCCGGGGGCCTCTTCCCGGGGGAACCCGCGCGGCTCTTGGCGCTCTCGGGGGCCGCAAGCAGCGCCGCCCTCCTCGGCTGATGGAGGCGGGTAGCGCCGCCCCGGGCGCAGGTGACCCACGACAAGCCAGGGTTTCGGCTGACAGAGGGGAGCGCAGGGAGGGCGAAAAGCTGACACGCGGGGCAAGGAGACGACAAGACAGCGATGGCCCGAGAGTTAAGCCAGGAGGCACTACTGGATTTTCTGTGCCAGGCCGGGGGAAGAGTGACCAACGCCGCCTTGCTGAGCCACTTCAAGAGCTTTCTCCGAGACCCCGACGCGCCCCCCAGCCAGCACCAGCGCCGCCGCGAGCTCTTCAAGGGCTTCGTCAACTCGGTCGCCGCAGTGCGCCAGGACCCCGACGGCACCAAGTATGTGGTGCTCAAGAGGAGGTACAGGGACCTTTTGGGGGAGGAGGGGCTGCAGCGACCCCGAGACCCACCCGCGGCCGCCGCCCCTGCAGGGGGAGCTGCGTCCTGCGCCCCGCCAGGCTCGCGCGGGGGAGAGCCGCCTCTGCCCAGGCGGCGGCGGCGGCGCGAGAAGGAGCCAGAGGAGGAGCCAGCAGGTGCCGCAGCCCCGGCCGCGCACTCAGGTTCCAATGGACTCGCAGCCCGCCGCACCCGGGAAGCATCCCGGGGCGGTGGCGGGCGGAGGGGCGGCTCTGGCCACGGGGCGGGAGCGAGGTGCGCCGCTGCGGAGACACAGGGCCGCTGCTGCTGGGAATGCCTCCAGAACAGCCTGGAGGGACTGCCCGGGGAGCAGGTGCTCGGTGCAGTCCCGGGCCCCGCCACCGCGGGGGAGAAGCCTGCGCGTGCCCCGCCAGCCCAGGATGACCGCGGGGCTCCCAGGCAGCAGCCGGAAGGCGCGCCCGCAGAGCACGCACCGGTGCCCGCTGCGCCCTGCTCGCCTCCTACAACTGTCGAGGCTGCCGGGAGCCGGGCTTCGCTGCCTGCTCTCCTGTCCCGCCCTGTTTCCCCCGGAGACTCGCCAGAGCTCTTGACCCCAGGCTGTCTGCGTTATTCCACCCTGCAGCAGCAGCAACAGCGCACTTGGGAATGGGTGGCCAGACATCCCCAGATTCCCAAGCCCCGGGACCAAGGCCCCATCCGAGCCTGGTCGGTCCTGCCGGACAGCTTCCTCCAGCTACCCTCGGAGCTGAGCTTCTGGGTCCGGGAACCTAACTCAGAGCCTCCAGACCCCACTCTTTCCTCCCATTCTGTCCTTCCTGTTGTTCCGGAATCCTGTCCCGAGAACCCTCCATTGGCAGTCTTTCGTAGCATTCGTTGTCAGCTGTCCCTCCAAGATCTGGAAGGCTTTGTGGACCAAGAGAGCCACGGCAGTGAGGAGAGCAGCAGTGGGCCCAAAGAGTCTCCTGGGGGTTCTGAAGAGGGGCTGCTGGTTGCTCTGGGAACCCCAGATTGGAGAGAGTTCAGGAATCCAGCTGGAGGCCTTTCTCCAAAGGAGGGCAGCCCCAGCAAGAGTCTTCAGGGCCTCAGGAACAGAGGGGATGGTCACAGCTCTCAGCTGGTCTCGACAGAGGCTAATGGCCTTGCAGGCCACCCCCAGGAGTCTTTGCCCTGGCCAGCTCCCAGGTTAAGGAGATCCCTCAGGAGGAGCTCTCAGGCAAGGAGAGCCAAACTGTCTTCTTCTGATGAGGAGTATCTTGAACAGGACTTGCTGAAAAGGACTCGGCGCCCACCGCGGTCCAGGAAGCCCTCCAAGGCAGGAACAGCATCCAGCCCAAGAGTGGATGCTGCTTTGATACCCAAACCTGCAGACATTAAGGCTTCTGTTAATGAGCGGGGCCGGCCACACACCTCCTGGTCCCGGGCTGGGGAGGAGTCTGCAGCCTTGGTCCCACACAGACCTTCTGAGCACAAGTCATCTGTGGTCCCCCTGGATGCCAGGGAGCACGAATGGATTGTGAAGCTTGCCAGTGGCTCTTGGATTCAGGTGTTGACTTTGTTTTGGGAGGACCCCCAGCTGGCTCTGCACAAAGACTTCTTGACTGGGTACACTGCCTTGCACTGGATAGCCAAACATGGTGACCTCAGGGCCCTTCAGGACTTTGTCTCCAGCACACAGAAAGCAGGAATTGCTCTTGATGTTAATGTGAAGTCCAGTTGTGGATATACCCCTCTGCACCTTGCAGCCATTCATGGCCACCAGGGGGTCATCAAATTGCTAGTGCAAAGGTTGGCTTCTCGGGTGAACATCCGGGACAGCAGTGGGAAGAAGCCGTGGCAGTATCTGACCAGTAATACCTCTGGGGAGATATGGCAGCTATTGGAAGCCCCTCGGGGCAGGCCCATTTTTCCTGTCTATCCTTTAGTCCGAAGCTCTTCCCCCACCAGGAAGGCCAAGAGCTGGGAAATATCTAGAGGTGTCACCCGGAAGACTTCCTTTGCTGCACTCCTCAAAAATCAGCACAGCAAATGGAAATTGGCCAACCAGTATGAGAAATTCCCCAATCCAAGGGAAAGAGAAGAGTACAGTGACTGAGGTGGTCCGGTCTTTCGAGCATGCAGCCACCAAACACTCATCCTTGAGCTGTTGGGTGAGAAAATTCGGGGCAATAGAAAAATTGCTGAGGAGTTGGTAAGGAAAAGATCGTGTGAGATGGCCTGCCTCGGGTTTACTGCCTGGATTTTATGTCAGCATATCCCAGACAGCAGGGGTCATCCAAGCTTTCCGACCACTCAAGCCTTGGGGCCAGTGAAACCTAGACACAGGGAGGAGGCAGTTGCTTAAAACCCAGGAGGTATTCTCCCCCTTTCTTCGCCAGCACAGACCTGGGCACAGGGAGCCACAGTGTTTTCCGAAGCAGCTACTCCAGGCCTTGGCTACAGAGGGAACAGATGTCTAAGAAAAAGGGAGGCAATTCAAGGGATTGACGAAGCCCAGACAAAATCCTCTCTGGCTAATAGCTCTCTAGCTTCTATTTGTTTGGAGTATAAGTCTTGGCTGAGAGTGGAAAGCAGCAGGCTTGAAATCAGATGGCTCCTGTTTTCTCCTTTTTTCTCTTTTTCTTCCCTCCTTCATTCCTCCTTCCTTCCTCCCTCCCTCCCTCCCTCCCTCCCCTTTCTCTCTCCCTCCCTCCCTCTCTCCTTCCCTCCCTCCCTTCCTTCATTCCTTTCTTCCCGAATCAGTGAAAATAAAATTATTACTGGAGGGTAGAACTTGATTTAAGAGATTCCTCAGCCTTGTCTTCGGGTCTTCCTTTGAATGCAACCTAAGGTGGCTAATGTGTGAGATGATTAGTGCCTTGTTTGGGTCTCTTCTCCATGATCAAAGAAGCAGTTAGGTAAGATCCAGTTAGGACTGACATTCAGGTCCTGCTTTAAAAAAAAAAAATCAACCTAAGGGAAACTTTTCAAATGTATAAGCTGATGGTTCATTTGCATAGTTGCTGAAACCATCTTTCCTGGAAACTACCTGTGTAACAAATGGCAAAATCAGCATCAGTAGTTGGCCAACATTCATATTACGGGGAAGCAGTAAGGGTTAAGAGGTAAATGCTCCCCCACAAGGAATTTTCTAAGCTGCTAAAAATATAATTTTATTTGCACTAAACTTAATGCCAATTAAGATTAAATATTAGCCTTGAAGTGCTGTATCTGTAACAGGAAGTGTTCCTTTTAATTGCTTGTGATGGGTCTGTGGAATGAGAGAATGGCTACTTGTAAGTTGCAATAGAATATCAAGATTTCAGAATATAAGTTTAAAGAGGGCTGAAAAGTTAAATGTCCATATGGAAACTGTTTATTTTTTATGGAATGTCTTCATGTGCTGTGGCAATGATGTGTTTTCACAGTATTTGTGTGTTTCTTCTGGGTATTTTTCCCCATTAAAATATCAATGCAACTTTATAAGTTCTTGTACTTACGCCAATTACTGTTAACTTTCTTCTTTACAAAATTGCGTTTCAATGAGTGTCAAATATTTTTCTTTCTTTGGAGTTTTACTTTATAATTTTGCTGAAATAAATCTATCTCTGTTCTATGAGAAAACAAACACAAGATAGATATAATAAATAAGTCTAAGGGTTGTTTCTTCCAAAAAGACCCATATAAGAGATGAAGCTTTGGCAAATCATATCAAGAAAAAAGCAACACCCCCAGACAGTGGGGGCATGGTTAGAAGAGATGAAATTTGAAAGAATAAAAGATAAACAACTATATACATACTCTAGTGAGTGATTTTCATGAAAAAAATTTTAAGTATCAACTTCCTTTTAAAAAGACAAAGAATGTTTTTACTTTATCATATTTTCATCACAAGATCAATTTATTCAACGAATATGTTTTGCCTAGTGCTGTGGCATTTACAAAGGTGAGTGGGATGTGACCTCACCCTTCTTGAAATGTAAAATCTAACAATTCAACTTAACTTAAAATCTAATGAGATTTGTTGCTGATTGATTTATACCTTATCTTGCTCCCAAGGTGTCTCTTAAAGCTGCATTGTATT
This sequence comes from Callorhinus ursinus, assembly GCF_003265705.2. Classification (NCBI taxonomy): domain Eukaryota; kingdom Metazoa; phylum Chordata; class Mammalia; order Carnivora; family Otariidae; genus Callorhinus; species Callorhinus ursinus. Next base: position 61,487,471 of record NW_027397066.1, on the reverse strand, counting down.
AGACACAAGCTTTTAAAATGAGACAAAGAGACAAAAGGCGGTACCAGAAATGAGGACAAAGCAACCACAATGCAAGAAAAAAATTTCAAAGGTCCTAAGTACAAAATCAAGTGCTCCAGAGACTTTCAGAGGAGAGATTTCCTTGGGCTGGGAAAATCAGCGAGGGCTTCACAGAGGTGGGGAATCTTCAAGTGAATGCTGCTGGCTTTCCAAAGAAACCAGCTTTGTTGGTTCTACCACATTCTTCACGTCTGCTTCCATGTGTGATTTGCATAGCACTGGTGTTGACCAATGGTTCACTGGTTAGAACACAGTGTGGGTCTGGAGTTGATTCTCATGAGGATTCAGGTCCCTGTGGCCTTTGTCCACACATCATACCTAAGACTTTGATCAACTGTCTTCCATGGTCAACGTATATATTAGGAGGGGGCAGGGCGGAAGAGGGTGTTGAAAGCAGAGTAAAATACAAATCTGACTGTGTCATTCTCTTGCTCAAGTCATGAAGTCCAGACTAGGAGGGCTGGCAGGCCCAGCACATTTTTCCAGCCTCCTGCCTACCACTCCCTGCCATGAACTCCACACTCAAGCCAAACCAGACCCATTGGAGTGCTAATGGCCCTACCTTCTCGGTTTCTGTCTAGGTGGTAAATACCAGGGTAAATACCTCCAAGCCAGAAGATATATAGCTCTTTCGTCAAATTCTCATAATACTGTGTACACACCTCACTTACAGTTTTTGCCACATTGTATTTCAGTAAATTGTTTGAGTGTTTTATTTTTCCTGAGGACTTTGAACGTCTGGAGATTGGAGAGCATGTTTTCAATTCATCAAAATTTAGCAGACACTTATGGCACATTACTATGTGATAAAGATATAATTCCTGCCTTCAAGCACTCATAGTCTACTGGGGAAGGAGGGTCACCGAAAAATAATTTCAGCAGCATGAGGTAGGTGGATAGACATGTGCATCTATACTCTGAGAATACAGAGAAAGGGATATTTATGGAGAATTTCCTTTATACTAGGCTCTATGCTTACACTGGAAATTCAACATCCAGTAAGATACACGTTTCCCATTTTCACAGCACTGTCCTGGACCAGGGAAGTCAAGAAGATAAAATGGAAGTTAGATGGGCTTTGAAGGGCCAAGTGGAGAAAGGAGGAAAGAATATTCCAGAGGAAGGAAGGAACTTGAGTAAAACTGCAGGGTGTGTTTGGGGGACACTTAGACATTGTGGCTGTGGGAAGCACACAGCCAGTGCTGTGTGGCAGAAGTGAGGTGGTGTGGAAAGAGACAAAGATGAAAAGGTAATTTAAGGCCAGGTTGAAAAAAGGGTCCTTTGTGCTAGGTCGAGAAATAGAGGCATTTTCTAGGAAGCCATGAATTGTCAAAATGCCTCCAGAAAATCTTAGCCTTATGGCAAATATAGATGTTTTCCTAAAGCCTTAATATGAAGACAAAAATAGATTCCAATGTATTAGATAGATGTAGTCAATTCAGAAGTTTCCCTTTCAAATTTTCCTTACGTCTTCAGTGCCATTAATGCTTGTTTGCTAGAAAAGTAGTGGAAGGCAATAAAATAATTGAACAAATGGCAACTCAATATTAAAGGCAACATCAGAAACTGTTGATAACCTTGGCTCAGCCACTTGCCTTTTTTGTAGACATAGTTGTAAAGTAGTGAATTTCAATCTTATAAATATATATGGTATATACCACAGTCTTATTTCCTGCTAGTAAAATTGCTTATGGTTCAACATTTCAGGATGTTACACATAGCATGCCAAGATTTCCAGATGCTTTTGATTGTAAATTTGTAGAAATACTATTGAGATACAATTCACATACCATACAATTCACCTATTTAAAACATACAGTTCAACCATCACCACAATAAAATCCTATACAAGTTTGAGAACCAGTGACCCAGGCAATGGGGAGCCATTGACAGTTGAATGCAGGGGAATGATATATGTAGGCTGAAGTGAAACAGATTCCTCTTGCTACAGTAAGGGAGACAAATGAGAAACAGATCAGTTATTATAGTGTCTTAGTTTCATATGGGAAATATTAGGAATGTTGGCTCAAGCAGCTGGTTAAGGTGGGTAAGATTGTCTACAATGAGTGAATGTCTACAATGAGGAGAGCAAATTCTAATCGGAGAGGCTGATATGGTTGATAAGAATTAGAAAGAATTAGGTAAGATCCAAAAGGATCTCTCTATTTCCTTCCATCTGTAACAAGCCCTGGTTCAGTGATCACATCATTTCATTACTGTGATGAGAGTCTAGGTTCCTGGTGACACTAAGAGTGTAAAACTCTGTACAGGCTGGTTAGCACAGCAGTGCTGGTGTGTGTGCTTGTGTCAGTCGACATCAAGCAAATGATTAAAAATGTGTAAATGAAAGCATAGGAAAGTACAGTACTTAAGCTCATGACAATGAAGGCAATGAAGCTATGTTGCTTTGGGTTCCTGTCCTGGCTTGGACAAGACCTGCAGCTTCACAATTGTCTCATTTTTAAGATGGTTTTGTTTTTTGTTTTTTGTTTTGAGAGGATCAAGTAAATTAATACAAAGTCCTTAGAAAATGCCTGGCACATAGTAAATCTTGAATAAGTTAGCTGTTACTATTTTTAACACCATTCAAAATATACTGTTCACTTTAAATTTCCATCTATGCTGAAAACAAAAAAATCCTCTAGTTGATTAAAAAGGTGCTACAAGAATAAGATTTGCTCATCAAACGTTTTTCCTTATACTCTTACATAAAAAGATGCTTGCGTTTCTCATTTCAGATGAAAACGTCTATTTAACTATCCCTCGTGTGTAACAGTCATTAGCTATTATGATATGTCATTAAACAATTATATCTAATTGAAGTCACAGAAACTAACACTTGTGAAATTAGCAGCTCTGCTCTGGCCTGAAACTAAACCCAGGCAAAGCTCTGAAGAGGGGAAGCTTATGGGGAGTTGAGTGCGTGGCTGTGTGAAGCCAGTATCACTTGAAATTTAAAATATCTAAATTCAACTCTGCAGTAAACTTTATCAAAATTCCACTAACTTGGTCAAAATGAAGTCTCACTGGAGTGGATTAAAAATTATTGACATTGGGGTGCCAGGCTGGCTCAGTGGTGCAGCATGCCACTCTTGATCTCGGGGCTGTAAGTTTGAGCCCCACATTGGGTATAGAGATTACTTAAAATCTTAAAAAAAAAAATACTGACATATCAAACTAGTCCTTCTCTTTGGTCTGAAAAATGGTACTTCTTGATTCCTAACTCCAAGTTCGATTCCTCTTTTCTACTTTTAAGAATTGGGTTAAAAAAAAAAAGGCATAACTGTATGTAAATTATTCCTCAATTAAGCAAGAAAATGATATTGGGGCCAAAGCCTATGCTGTTTTGAGAGGGTCTAATTCTCTGTGTTTCTTCTATTTATATGAGTAAACTGTCCTAAATCTAGCAGTTTCTTTCTTTTTTTTTTTAAGATTTTATTTATTTTTTGACAGAGAGAGAGAGATAGCGAGAGGGAACACAAGCAGGGGCAGTGGGAGAGGGAGAAGCAGGCTTCCCGCGGAGCGGGGAGCCAGACACGGGGCTTGATCCCAGGACCCTGGGATCATGACTTGAGCTGAAGGCAGGTGCTTAATGACTGAGCCACCCAGGTGCCCCCCAAGCCTAGCAGTTTCTAATAGGTATTTCTATGCTATCACTTTTTCTGAAACCATAATATTTAACCTTATAGGACTTGAGGCCTTTTGCTATTTATGTCCCCAAATACAATTAGCTTTCTAGTGAGCTCCTGTCTTGCTGTCAAGTAAGGTAGTGCTGCAGGGATATGAATGCAGTGAACCAAATGATTTACCAGAATCCCAGGAGGAATCTCATCACCTAAGAGACTGAGTCAGCCAAGGTGGTGCTGAGACCAGGAGGAATTAAGCCAGAAATAGACCCATTTCCTTGGTCTGAGGGCCTAGGCTTGCCAAATCGCATAAGCGTGTCTAGATCAGAGTATTTGGGGTTTCTAATTAAAATGAACTTTAAAAAGTGAGCAAATGGGGACGCCTGGGTGGCTCAGTGGGTTAAGTGTCTGCCCTCGGCTCAGGTCATGATCTCAGGGTCCTGGGATCAAGCCCCACATCAGGCTCCCTCTCAGTGGAGGGCCTGCTTCTCCCTCTCCCTCTGCCTCTCTCCCTTTGCCCTCTCTCACGCGCGCTCTCTCTCTCTCTCAATAAATAAAATCTTTTTTTTTTAAAGTGAGCAAATGAGTATTCATTCAGCTGATGACAACAGCTTTGCCTGAACTGACGGTCAGGGAGTCACATTGATTTTTCTTTCTGGAAAGGACTAGAATACATCACCCACATAGGACTAGCTGTGCCTTTACAGTGTTTGGATGTTGAGTGAGTGTTCTTAATTTTTACCTGGTGTGGCCCTAAATGGTTCTCTGCCAAATATGAAATCTCTGTGAGCCTTCATTTTGTGAGGAAAGGAGAGGGGAAAGAAGAAAAAGAATCATCAGGTTGGCCTCATCTTCAGGACAGAAGGTGCTACAATTGCATATTGTGCAATATTACTAACGGGTAGCAGAAAATGGGGGGGGGGAGCCATATAACGATTTTGCTCTATCCTGAGGCCAAATCTTCTCACTGTAGTGATTTTAATTCTTGATTCCTAAGGGGCATATGACCTAAGTAACATTTCCTAATGGTGTAAAATTAGCCAACCGGTGAAGCCATCTTTCTATGCATTGTGAAGAGATCACAGAATATTGCCCTGGATTTCTTGGGCAAGATTCCTGAGGTCTGTCATAGATGCTTGGATAACCGAATCCTAGAACCACTTTTAAAATTGAGGTATAAGCATTTCTTTCAGGAGCAGTGTGAAATCCAGTGTGGATGATCTTTCACAGGCATTTTCTCTTTTGGATCTTTGTTCTTGGCCAGCTACAGCATTTGATCAGGATCTGACCACGGGATTGAAACTCAAGACTACTTGTTACTTGTTAAGATTTTTAAAGTATTTGAAAATATGAATTATTGGTATTATTGATATCCTATGTTACCATGCCCACCCATCTATCATGTACATTCTAAAGGGGCATAATAAGAAAGTGAATTGGTTGTATCTGTTCTAACACCACAAGATTTATTGTGTTTGTTTAAGACATCTTCCAGATTATTAGTAAAGGAAAGCATCTGCATGAGGCAGCCAACCCAGAGACTAAATCCTAATCCTGAACAGCCTGTGATTTTTTGAGAAAGGGATTAATTCTCTAAGCACAAGGCCAAGATGCACTTCTGTAGGCAGAAGTTGGATTAGAAGCTATCTGACCATAACTCTCTCTTATATGTGTCACCTTACACCTTCTTGTGGTCTCTGGGGTCCAGGTGTTTTCCTGCTAAAAGTTTCTTCAAGGCCACCTGGAAGAGCAGAGTGGCAGAACAGGTGGACAAGTATCACCTGGCAATCCCAGCATTGCGGGCACAAGATGGCTCTTATTCTGCCACAGTTCATGTTTTCCTCTTTATTGTGGTACATCTCCGACTCAAATTCTGTTTTGGAGGGTTTTGTGTGGTATTTTCTTTAGTTCAAAACTCTTCATGCCTTTATTCATTTTCTATGAATTGAGAAAAGTTGAGGAAATCCTATCCTCTATAAATTTAAAGCCACAGTGTCTAAATACTGGCTTATGATGGAAAATGGCTTTGAAGCAATGGATTGTTGGTGTTCATAGAAAGAAATAGAAAACGTTTTATGAGGAGACATCAGTGAAGCAGTATTTTGTGATGTGGGACAGTACCATAATAAATATTCCCATTATCTGGTAGGTTTGGGAAATAGGTTGCTTTGATTAACAAATTGTTCTAGTTAATAGGGGTTTCTCACATATACTTCACATGATTAATAGTTTAAGATAATTGAATTATAATTAAATATACTTAGCACTAAAACTAAACACAAAGTAATTTATGTGTTTCAAAAAGCCATGAAGATCTCTAAGTTCTTTGTGTTTATCATTATAAATATCAATTATAGCAGCATTTTAGATACATGGAACCAAAGTCAGTTGAAGAAAGGTTGAGTTTTATAAATTTTACATCTATTTATATATTTTAAGGAATTTAAAAGTTATACAAATAATACATGTTTATTGTAAAAAAGATCAAAAGCGCCGGTAAAGAGAAGAAAAGAAGAAAAAAAAAGCTGCCCTCATTTCACTATCTTAAGGTAATTACTGATAATACTTTGTGTGTATCCTTCCAAAATTTACAACAAAAATGAAACCATGCTATGCATAGAGGTTTCCAACCTGTTTTACTATTTAATGTATTATTTTTCCATTTGAATTGGGTATTATACATTGAGCTCCAGATAAAGAAAAGTTTATGTCTTCAGACGGCTGACTGTGGGGCAGTTTAGAATTCATCCGTGGACCAGACTTTTGCTTCAATGTCACTTCCTTTCTCTGGCAGTTTAGGGGCTATATCCCAAATGTATTAAGTGTTAAATTATTTAAAAAGTCATTCTTTGCCTTCCTTCAAGTAGAAGCAATAATTTTCTTTTGTTTGTGCCCAGCTTCTTTGCCCATTGTTCTGGGTGCATGACTTTTCAGGCAGGAGGCCCCGCCTCCAGGAAGCTGGTTGCTTGCTGCCACCCACAGAAGGAAGACAAGAGGAAACTCCCAGCTGTGACTGCCCATCTCTCACCTGTAACTCTTCTGTTTGCTTATAGGGCAGCAGGCCTTGGAGACACAAGACAGGTGTGGGCCAGATAGGACTGAAGAACATTTACTATGCTTGATTACAACTCAAAATGGGCTACATCTACCAGTACCACTGGTCTAGTTTTATCTTTATTTTTCCTGAAAGTTAGGGAGAATATTTTGGAACTACTTTACCACTCAACATAAGGATGCAGAAGGGAGTATGGGAACCTAAAATATTTTTATCTTATATAGTGTATCTTATCATAGATCTTTTACTTAAAGCATTTTCTGAAGATGAAAATTACTATAGTTTTATTTTTCAATAATAATTTTTAAAAGCAATTTAGACATACTCAAAGAAGATGTCATTTAAGGAGTAATAAATTCTAATGATTTCCAATCCTTTAAATTCCCTTTTAACTTAGGGTTGCCTAATTCTAACCAGCTTACATATTGTATTTTGCTTTACCCTGTTTTCATTAACAGCATATTCCATATATTAAAACAATTTTCATATCTTGCTATATCTCAGTTATTTATATCTTTAAAGAATTTCTCAATTTCATCCAAGTTGTCATAAATGCTCTTAGTCTACAGTGAGAGCCTCTCTTTCATTTCTAATGCTGGTAACTTGTGTTCTCTTCCCTTTTCTTTTGTTCAGTCCACCTTGAGGTTTATCAATTGTATTGACCCTTCAAGTAAACCAACTTTTGTTTCACTTGATTTTTCTATTTTTGCCCAATTTTTACTTCATTGATTTCTTCTCTTACCTTAATTTCCTTCCTTCTACTTAACTTTGAGCTTATTTTGATCTTCTTTTTTAGCTTCCTTTTTAAAAAGTTTTATTTATTTGAGTAACCTCTACACCCCACGTGGGGCTAGAACTCATGACCCTGAGATGAAGAGTCACATGCTCTTCTGACTGAGCCAGCCAGGCACCCCTTCTTTCTTCGCTTCGTAAGGTGGAATGTTTAGATGATGATTTTAGAATTTTCTTTGTGTCTAATATAAGTATTTAAAGTTGTAAATTTCCCTCTAAGCACTGTTGTAAATGAATCCCACAAATTCTGATATTTTGTATTTTCATTATCATTGACTTGAGATTCTTTTTAACTTCTCTTATAATTTCTTCTTTGACCCATGGGTTACTTAGAAGTGTCTTGTTTAATTTCCAAATATTTGGAGATTTTACAGATATAGTTTTCTCATTTGATTACATTATCAAAAAAGTATTTGTTTTAAATTTATTGAGACATTTTATAACCTAGCATATGGTCTTTCTTGGTGAATATTCTGCACGTACTTCGAAAAGATATGTATTCTGTCACTGTTGATACAGTATTTTATCTATGCCAGTTGGGTCATATTGATGGTGTTTTCAAATCAATATCCTTTTTGGTTGTTTAGCCGCTTATCAATTATTGAGAGAAGAGTATTAAAATCTCAAACAATAATTGTGGATTTGTCTATTTTTCTTTATAATCCTATCAGTTTTTAGTTTACTTTATGTATTTTGAAGTTTTCTAAGTGCATACACATCCAGAACTCTTATGTCTTCCTAACGAATTGACCCTTTGGCCATTATGAAATGTCTCTGCCGTTGGTAATAGTCCTTGTCTTGAAGTCCTCTCTAATGTAGCTTTATTTTGATTAATATTTGCATGGTATATTTTATTTCATTCTTTTATTTCTTAAACTCTGTCCTTATATTTAGAGTGTGTTTCTTTTAAACAACCTATATGGATCTTGTCTTCTTCCAATCTGACAATCTCTGCTTTTAACTCTTGTGTTTAGTCCATTTATATTTAATGCAAATATTCATATTGTTGGATTTTACATCCATCATCTTACTGTTTGCTATTTGTCTCATCTCCTCTTGGTTCATTTTTTCATGTTTGCTGCCTTCTTTTAGATTTTTTTTTTTTTTGGTATTTCATTTAATCTCCTCTATTGTTTACGTATCTTTATTTTATTTTTATATTGGTTCCTCTAGTATTAACAGTATGTGTCTTTACCTTATCACAGGTTATCCTCAAATGAAATTGTACTGCTACATAATGTTAGATCTTATGACAGTCTATTTCCATTTTCCCATCTTCCTTTGTCATACCTTTTACTTATATGTATATTACCAACCCCAAATATATCGATTTTTTTTTTGTTTTAAGTACACAATTAAACTTCAAGAAAATACTAGTAATGAGAAAACTTTTACCCACATATTTGCTGTTGTCAATGATCTTTATTTTTTGTATAGAGCTGGTATTTTTTCCTTATAGACTAAGGAATTCCTTTTCTATTTCTTGTAGTGTAGGCAAGATTCACTTTTTTTTTTTTTTTTTTAGAAAGAGAGAGAGAGGGGAGGGGGAGAGGGAAAGAAAGAATCTTAAGCAGGCTCTATGCCCAATGTGTGAGCTGGACACAGGGCTCCATCTCAGAACCCTGAGATCGCGACCTGAGCTGAAATCAAGAGTCAGACACTTAATCGACTGAGCCACCCGGGTGCCCAATCAATATTTACTTTCTAATAATTAGCTATTATTTATTTTAATATTAGCTATTGTAAAGCAAGAATTACTTTTAAGTAATTAGCTTTTGTTTATCTAAAGATATCTTTATTTCAACTGCATTTTTAAAGGTTGTGTTTATTGCATATAGATTTCTAATATAAAATTGTCTTTCTATGTTACTCTGTGTCTTTTGACACTTTATTTCTAATGTGAAGTCAGTGGACATTCTTATCATTGTTCTCCTGAGTGAAATGTATCTTTCTTTCTCTGGTTGCTTTTAATATATTTACTTTATTATTGGTTTTCAGCAATTTGATTAAGCTATGTCTTGATGTAGTTATTTGTGTTTACCTTTTCTGGTGTTTGTTGAGCTTGCTGTCGCTCTCTCAAATAAATAAAAAATCTTTAAAAATATATATATATATTTTAAACATCAAATCTGGAATTTTATTCACTATTTCTTCAAATAACTTTTCTGTACTCCCTCCTTTTGAGACTCAAATTACATGTGTTAGATTACTTGATATTGTCCTGAAGGGGTTCTCTTCATTTATTTCTCCCCCCACCCCCACTCTTTTTCTTTCTGAGCTTTAGTTTGGATTCCCCCCATCCCCACATCTTCAAGTTCACTGATCTTTTCTTCTGTGGTGTGCATCTCCCGCTAAGCCCATCCAGTGAATTATGCATTTCTGATTTTTAGGTCTAGAGGTTACATTTGGCTCTTTTATTATAATTTTCCATGCTTCTCATTTCCTCATTGTGTTCTTTGAGGGTTTTTTTTGAATTCTTAAGCATATTTACAAAATCCCCATTAAAGTCCTTGTCTGCTCATTTCTTCATGTCTGTCATTTCTGGATCTGTTTTTTTCTTTTTTTTTAATTTATTTACTTATTTTGAGAAAGGGAGCACATGCATAAGCATGGGGGAGGGGTAGGCAGAGGGAGATGGAGAGGAAGAGAGAGAGAATCTCAAGCAGACTCCCCGCTGAGTGCACAACCCGAGGTGAGGCTCGATCCCACAACCCCCCGATCATGACCTGAGTCAAAATCAAGATTCGGACACTTAACTAACTGAGCCACCCAGGCGTCCCTCTGGATCTGTTTCTATTGACTCCTGGCTAAAAATCATATTTTCATATTTTCTCACATGCCTGATAATCTATTTATTGGGTTCAGAACATTGTGAATGTCTCGTTGTTAAATGTCTAGATTTATGTTGTTTTCCTTTAAAAAGTGTTGAGCTTTATAATCACAGGCAGTTAATTGAGTTGGAGATAAGCCTGGTCTTTTTTTTTTTTTTAAGATTTTATTTATTCATTTGAGACTGAGAGATACAGAGAGAGAGAGCATGAGCAAGGGGAGAGGCAGAGGGAGAGGGAGAAGCAGGCTCCCCACTGAGCCAGGAGCCCGATGTGTGGCTTGATCCCGGGACTCAGATCATGACCTGAGCCGAAGGCAGATGCCCAACCATCTGAGCCACCCAGGTCTTTTTGAAGCTTATTCTCAAGCTTTTCTTGTGAGGGTCTAAAGTACGCTTTATTTTAGGACTACTTTTGCCTTATTTCGAAGGTGTGGCCTTTCTGGAGTCTACAGAATATTTGGCTGATTGGAACCAGAATGTTCCACAACCCTCTGCAAGCTCCACTTACTCTTTGGTTTGCAGGTCCCTGGTAGTTTTTCTTTCTCTGGTAATGTTTTCATGTGTCAGGCCATGCAGTCTTGCCTTACAAACATACAGCCCAGTATTTACCCAAAGACTCACGGGGTCCCTATGAACACTTACACAGCCTTTTTCTGCATACCTTCTTTTTCTCGAGTAATTTGCCCCACAAATTCCAGTTGCCTCAACCTCCCCAAACTCTGACCTATGCTTGCTTCCTCATTTCAGTGAGGCTGCCGTGCTCTCTTTACAACCCACTCCCCCAAATAATAGAGTCCAGAAACCCAGGGAAATCAAAAGTCTCACCAAATTTGTTTTCCTTCTCTCAAGAATCAAAGTTCTGCATTCCCATTGCCCAGTGTCTGAAGAAAATTGCTTCATATATTTTGTCCAGTTTTCTAGTTATTTATTGCAGGAAGTCTAATTAGCTATCAGTTATGCTATCATGAACACAGCAGATGTCAGACTTGAGTTTTATTAAAATAACATTTACTGAGCCCTGACTCTCTATTAGATATCATGTTAAAAGCTTTTTCAGCACTGTTTTGTTTAATCTTCAAATAAACCTCATAAAGTAGGTAGATTTTTTTCTTATTATAAACATAAAACTGAGGCTTAGGAAAGTTATAAAACTTTCCCCAGCTCATGCAGCTGGTAAGTCATGAACCAGGACCAGTCCTATGTGATTCTAACTCTCCCCCTCCTTTTAAAAGACTTTCCTCCCTTTTAATATTGAATTATTATTTTTGCTGATTATAAAAGTAATGTGTGCTTCTACAATGAATGCTTAAAAATATGAAGTATAAAAAGAAAAATCCACAGTTTCCTACGTTTTTAAAAATTTTTACTCATTTAGTTTTTTAAGTGATCTCTACACCCAACATGTGGCTCAAATTCACAACCCCAAGATTAAGAGTCTCATACTCTACTGACTGAGCCAGCCAGGCACCCCACAGTTCCTACATTTGTACAACCCACTGTTAATATATATGTAACATAATATAAAAATATAACAATAATATGTATATGTGTATGTGTATGTATACCTGTATATATGTGTGTGTGTGTGTGTGTGTGTATATCAGGTTTGTTTTATAAAACTGGAATCCTATGGAATCCTACCATACATCTATACATACTGTTTAATAATTTGCCTTTTCGGGGCGCCTGGTGGCTCAGTCGTTAAGCATCTGCCTTCGGGGCGCCTGGTGGCTCAGTCGTTAAGCATCTGCCTTCGGCTCAGGTCATGATCCCAGGGTCCTGGGATCGAGCCCCGCATTGGGCTCCCTGCTTGGCGGGAAGCCTGCTTCTCCCTCTCCCACTCCCCCTGCTTGTGTTCTTGCTCCCACTATCTCTCTCTCTTTCTCTGTCAAATAAATAAATAAATAGAATCTAAAAAAATAATAATAATTTGCCTTTTCCTCTTAATAACACCTTATAAGCATTTTCTATTAGATATAAACATTCCTTGAGAACCAAGAGATTTTATTTTTATTATGGAAATTTTCAACCAGACCCCAAGGTATATAGAATGTCAAAATGAACCCTCATCTACTCATCACTTAATGTAAAAATTATTCATATGTTCCAATCTTTGAATATAATTTTTATTTTATTTTATTTTTTTAAGCTATTTGTCAGAGAGAGAGAGAGTACAACGGGGGAGCAGCAGGCAGAGGGAGAAGCAGGCTCAGAGTGGGATGAAGGATGCAAGGAGCTCGACACAGGACTCAATCCCAGGACCCTGGGATCATGACCTGAGCCGAAGGCAGACGCTTAACTGACTGAGCCACCCAGGCGTCCCTGAATATAATTTTTAATGGCCACCTCATATTCTAAAACACAGTGTTAGCATTACCAACTTAACCAATTCTATGTTGTTGAACATTTGTGTTGTTTTTCATTATTCTAAAGAACACTGCAAAAAAGATCTTTCTGAATAAGTGTGAAAATATAAGATTCTTTCCTCAAGAACAATTCCTGTAAATAAAATTACTTGATTAAAGAGGATGAACATTTTAAGGCTTTTGAAACATGTTGCCAAAATTCTCCCTAGAAAGTTGATATCAATTTCCCTGACTTCCTCCCAGTAACAGTTTATGAGAGACTCTCAAAGCACTGAGGACAGATTGACTGACACACTGGTATTCTGTCTTTACTGCCACCCACCCCCACTCCTCAAATTAGCTACAGAGAGATTGGCTCTCATCTCAGTCAGATTTCCTCGAGGCTGAGAAATCAAAATGAGACTAGAGAACACCATTCTTTGCTCTACGCATGTCCCCTATAAAAACACAGACCCTACTTATCCCGTAAGTACGTGGTCCTGCTGTCTGGCATTTGTCCCCAGTTAGGAAAGAAAGAAGATTTTATTTTGGTGGCAATGGAGGACAGCTGATGAGCCACAGATTCTGGCAAAAGTGGCACAAAGCCACCTGTCTGGGACTAGACCGAAGCCTTGGGTCCTAGCTAACACTGGGCCTGCATGTACATGTGCCTTCCTGTTTGTTTGGCCCACATCCAGATCTATAAATACAGTCTCCAGAAGCGGCTCCAACACAGCTTACAAACATGTTTAAATGGACAGAAGGGACTTCAGGACATAGGAGGGCTTCTGAGAGAGAACTGAGATGCCCCTTGGATCACTTCACTCCATGGCAGTGGCAGGCCAGAGAAGATCTGAGGGGATGCCAGAAAAGTCCCAGCGTTGGAAACTGGGCTCCGCACAATAAAGGGCCAGGGAAAGTTCCAAAAACTAGCCTGAAACATGGGGCTAGGGCATCGGAATTTCAACACACACACTGACATTCTCACTAGAAAGTAGCTTCACAAGAACAGAGTTTTGTCTTTTTTGTTCATGAATTTATCCCAAAGGTAAGAAAAAAATGCCTGATGGATCATAGGCACTCAATGAATATTTGCTGAATGGATTCATGAAATGGAAAGAAAGAATCAGGGAAACTAGACATTTAACAATTATGTATTAAACACTTCATGTATGTATATTACCCAGTTAGGAGATAAGCAGAGACTTAAGGAAGGATTACAAAATTAACTTTCCGTTTGGAGAAGCTGATACACAGAATAGAAGCCAAAGAAGTCAACAATGGTGCAGACAGCAAGTGCCCCTGGGGTTCAGAGGAGGTAGAAACACCTCTATGTTAGATGAGGAGGGAAGGTCATGGAAAGGAGGGAGATTTGGGAGAGGTCTTGAAGGATGGTATATCAGGGTCCTAGGGCTGCTGTAACCAATTACCACAACAGAAATTTCTTTCTTTCACATTTCTGGAATCCAGAAGTCTGAAATCCAGGTGTCAGCAGGGCCACACCCCTTCCAAAGTCCCTAGGAAGGAAATCTTCCTTGCCTCTTCCAGGTTCTGATGGCTCCTGGTGTTTCTTGGCTTGTGGCAGCTAACTCCAATCTCTGCCTCTGTCTTCATGTGACCTTCTTTCCTGTGTCACTTTGTGGTTTTTTTCTGTCTTTTATAAGGACATTCCCACTGGGTTTAGGGCTTGCCCTAATCCAGTATGATCTCATTTCAAGCCTTATCTTAGTAACATCTGCAAAAACCCTATTTCCAAATGAGGTCCCATCTTGAGGTTCCATGACATGAATTTTTGGGCGACACTATTCAACCTACTACAAATGCGTAGAACAACAATGGTAACAAAATCAAACAAACAAACACACACAACTCAAAGGGTAGGTATTTGAGACCAGGATGGCCCAAAAGCAGCATTCTGTCGAAGACTCAAAGCTTTCTGAAGCAAACTACAGAAGAACTCCTGATGAATACCCAGACAAATAGAAAACTTCCAATTGTAGGGCTCCCAAGAGAGATGTAATCTTGTGAGCTGAATTTCCAAAAACTGAAAACACACATGGAAGGCATAAAATGAGAAATTTTGCTTCAAAATTATATTGAACTTGAAATGGGCTCCTCACTATTTAGACAGATCAAACGGTTGAAAGCAGGAAGTCTGGGTTAGATTCCTGGTTTCTTAACTGACTTGCTCTGTGATTTGGGGCACATTACTACACTTCTCCATGCCTTGTTTTCTCATCAGCAAAATAGGGATCATGATACCGCCTGCGTCCTGGACTTGTGTTAAGAAAATCTCCATTTTCCTCCCATGTTTCTTCTCTGCTACCACATGACTACTACACTCAGAACATCCCGGACACCAGATGTGTGAGGGTTTTTCCCACACCACCCGATTCCCTGTGACACCAGCTGAGCACCCTATAATTTAACTCAGTTCTGACACTATCGACCTGGTGGTAGAGTAGATCCCCTAGGTTAAAGACTCAGTCCTACAAGACTGTCCTCCACTTCAAATGCCAGTCACAAGTCTACATTGTCACCTGTGCTTCTGACCAACTGGCTATGCATTGGGGGGGGTCCCCCAACCTTTCTTCAGGTTCAATTAGTTTTCGAGAGCAGCTCACAGAACTCAGGAGACAGTGTAGTTACTGTTTACCAGTGTATAAAAGGATATGATAAAGGACACAGATGAACATCCAGATGGAAGAGATGTTCCAGGAAGAGAAGCTCCACGGAGCTTCCCTGGGGTCTCCAGGCACCCCTCTCTCCCAGCACCTCCATGTGTTCACCAACCTGGAAGCTCTCTGAACTCTATGCTTCTGGGATTTTTATGAAGACTTCATCACGTAGGCATGATTAATTATTAATTCCATTTCCAGCCCCTCTCTAGAGACTGCAGGGTGGGGCTGAAAATTCCAAGCTTCTAATCACGGCTTGGTCTTTCTGGGGGTCAGCTCGCATCCAGGATCTTAGCGAGAGTCACCTCACTAGAACAAAGGCGCTGCTATCACCCAGGAAATTCCAAGGGATTTAGGAACCAGGCTCAGAGACCAATATTAGAACAAAAGATGCTCCTAGTGCTCTTATCACTTAGGAAATGACAATGGTTTTAGGGGCTCTGTGCCAGAAACTGGGGACAGGCACCAATATATATCTCACAGGGTGGTATAAAGATGAAAGGAGATAATGTGTGTAGAGTGTTTAGGATCTGGCATGAAGAAACTGCTCAATAAATGTTAATGCATTATGTTAAGATGCTGATAGAGTTTGATGAGGGGCTGGAGAAAGTTATGAAGTAAGAGACTGAGAGGATAAGAGCCAAGCAAGAAATTGTTAACATTCAAGAAGGAAAAATAATTTATGTTTTCCAAGGCCTGGCCTATATTCTTACCAACTGTAAGATCTACAGTGGCCATTCTCAGAGTGTGGCTGGGGACATTTGGGAATCCCCAAAATCTTTTGAGGGAGGCTATAAGGCCTTTTTCACTCTCATTCTCTCAGGAGGGTGTGGTGGAGTTTTCTAGAGGCTTTATGACATGTGATATCACACCTGATCAAATGTAGAAGCAGATATGAGAATTGAGTTGCCTTTTATTAAGCCAGACATTAAAGATACTTGCAAAAATATAAAACAGTGATTCTTGTATCACCAAAATTTTTTGAAAGATATTTATGTTAACATACACATTTATTATTTTAAAAATGAATCAAGAACTAAAAATGTTGAAGATTTCTGTTGTAATTCCAGATATAGTAAATATCAGTAGCTATAACCCACCTACACAAAAGCTGTTTGGAACTCTCCATAATTTTTAATAGTATAAAAGGGCCCCCAAACCAAAAAGTTGGAGAATCTGTGGTGTCAAGGAGGACATGACATTCCACGGGACCAGACAACTCTGCAACATACCAGGCAATCACTGGAATGGGCTCTAAGTTTATATTCAGAGATTATTCCTTATCTGCATGATTTTGAGGAATGTTACAGGGAAAGCAATGTGGAATCAAAGTTTCTATTTTATATCCATTTCCTTTCCTTCTGAGCCATTGTTCCAATAAGGGCAGCAACCCGTTGGTTGCCAAAGTCAGTGATGGACTCAGGATAGTTCAAGCAAGGAGGAACAGGAAGGCTACCACTGAAAACTCAGACTCTGACAAATATGTGTGCTGTCAGGTTGCAGCTTAAACTCTCCTTCTTTCACATCCTTTCTTGCTTTATTCATACTGGAATGCCCAATTTCATTTATAATAAACTGAAGCCCACTCAAGCCTTTACTCAAAAGTTAGGTCACATCTTTGCTTTTTGTTGTTGTTACAGTTCCAGAACTGCTAACATTCCTTTCCATGATATAAATGATCATATTTTATACAATGTGACCCTATTCTAACTGGCCACCAGCAGGTGAACTGGAACTGGACACTTAATCCAAGGATAGCCAGTCCACGGCTGATCTATGATGTGCCTACTCTGCTAGTCTGATGGTGGCCTCCCTTTCCTATTTTGTTTTTTTATTTTATATAGTTCACATTTATTTATTTAGAGAGAAAGCACTAGTCGGGGAGGAGGGGCAGAGGGAGAGGGAGAAAGAGAATTTTAAGCACACTCTGCCCTGAGCATGGAACCTGACGCAGGGCTTGATCTCACGACCCTGAGATCATGACCTGAGCTGAACTCAACCGTTGGAGGTTTAACTGACTGAGCCACCCAGGCGCCTCTCACTTTCCTATTTTTAAAAAAATCACCCATTTTAGGGAGGCCTCCAGTGTGAGTGCTCAGATTCCTCTGATGATTAAAAAAAAAAAAAATGCAAGGGGCTGATTAAAAAGACAATTTTCAGGCCTCTGTCCTGGAGATTCTGATTCAGGGGTTTGGATGGGGCCTGTGAATGAGTTTAACAAGGCCCCAGGGATGTCTTATCCTCAGCAAAGTTTGGGAAACAGGTGCCTGTTTGATTAAGGCACTGGGAAGTCCCGGGTATGGAAAAGAGAAGAGATTTTCAAACTGCAGTGGCCATAGCCAGTACTGGATCTACCGCAGGGATTCTGACTCAGTAGATCTGGCCTGGGGCCCAGGAATCTCCATTTTACTCCCCCAGATGCCTGCCATATATACTCAACTTTGAAGACAGCCAAGAGTGAGATGGTTTCATCAGATTATTTTGTTTCTCAGAATCCCTACCATGAAAAAATGGGATTTTTTTTTCTGTAAAAGGTAAGTAATGGAATGAGGATAATTTTGAAACAGACTCCACTGTCCCTGCTCCAGAGGAAGGTAGGACATGATGAGAGGCCATGGGTAACAGCTCTGGGGGATTTAGGACCTGAGGCTGGGGTAAGGGTGATGCAGGAGGGACAGAGACACAGAAGCTCCATTCCTTCCTTCCTCCGTGGCAGCCCCTCAGTCCAAAATCTGCTACATGTGCCCAGCTTGACTCTAACACTGAGCATATGTTCGAACAGAACAGCCATAGGACATGGTAAATGCCTTTATAAACTGCAGCTCGGACTTACTCTTGGTGAAGATGGCAAATTACGCCCTGGAAGTTCCCAGCCCCTGGAATCTCCTTATTAATATGACACATGGGCTGCCCTAGCCGGAAACCAGGATGCCAGTTCTCAGCGAGGTACTTATCGTTACTATCGAAAGATGATGTCACTCATTTTCCAAAAGGTCCAATTGCACTTTCCTGGAAAAAACTTAATGACTTGTGCCAGCTTGATTTGGTGTAATAGGTATTTGTTTTTCCTACTAGACAAGTGTTCTTTGCTCACCTCTCAGGATTCAGAGGGAACCCTTACCTCCTGATGTTTCTTATTTCCAGTCACTGCCTTTCAGATTTGCACCCACAGGATGTAGAAGACAAGCTTTATTTTGCTCTGTAGCAATCTATCCCTATCTATCAAACTATATATTGGCTCACTTATTTTGTTTTCTGCCTCCCTCCACTAGAATGTAGGTTGTATATGAGGGCATAGTTTTGGTCTGTTTTGTTCCCTGGGCCCAAAATGGTGCCTGGTTCTTAGTAGGCCCTTAGTAAATATTTGTTGAAGGGATGAATACATGGCGTTGATATTATCTCTCTGACCAGTTGTGGGGAGGAGGGGAGAATGGGTTGACGCTTGCTGAGCCAAAGGACAGGAGAGAGTGGTGGGTTCTAGAATACTCGAGGAAGAATATTATTTAAGGAAATAAGAGATACCACGGGCAAAGAGGCTATCAGAACCAAAGTTTAGCAGTTTCAAGGCCCCAATCCTGGGCGAGAAACAGGGCATGAAGACTAAAGAGGCGAGTGAACAGGAACCAAGGAAGGGAGGTTCCAGGAACCAGGTTGGAACCACAGAGCCCTGAGATTGGACAGAAGGTCAGAAGGTTGGAGCAGGAGGGAAAGGGTGTGGCAGATGAGTCAGCAGAATTATACCTGACCAACCAAATTCTGCTTCCTACTTGGTTTTCTCTTACAAGAGTAGGACTTTAAAAACTGGTTTTTGGTTTTGCTTTTTAACTTACATTGAAAAGTAGCAAGTTGTTATTGGTATTAGATAAATTAGCACAGAAATTTCTAAGTCATAAGGAAATATAAGATAGGTGAACTAGTAATAGTGTATCATTCCCCCCCTATTTTTTATACCATAAAACCTGACAAATTCATAACCATTGTGAGACCTAGTTTGAATCTCAGAGTATTGTTTTACATATGTTTCATTTTTTTTAATTTTAAAACAATTCCAGACTTACCGAAAAGTTGCAAAAAAAAAAAAAAAGAATTTCTACATATCAGATTCCCCAAATAATTAACATTTACCATGTTTACCTTGCCATTCTCTTTCTGTATACTTTCTTCTGAACCATCTGAGAGTAAGTTGTAGATATAATGTTCCCTCACCCCTCAATGTTTCTGTGTGTACTTCCCAAAAACAAGGACGTTTTTGACATGGCCACAGTACAATGATCAAAATTAAGTAATTAACTTTGATTTGCTACTGTATTTTAATCTAAGGGCCTTATGTAAATGTTGCCAACTGTCCCACTAATCTCTTACAGCATCTTGAAGGAAGGGGCCTGTGCTTTAGCCCCTGCCATGGCAGTCACTGGCTGGGAGCAGCTCAGCACGAACACCGAACACCATGGCAGAGCTGGACAGCGGGGGCTGTTACTGAATTCTCATTCTGCAGTGAGAGATCTGTGTAGTGAATTTCCATGACTGCCAAAAGCATCTGGTAACCAAATGAGAAAGGCCAAGAGCATCCCCAGAGGTCCATCCTGAACAGGGTTGGACTGCTGAACCCATGCCAGAAGCTACATACCTCTAGACCCCTTGCTAAGCCAGAAATATTTGGTCATTGCCCCCCTTATCTCTGGGGATACATTCCAAGACCCCCAGTGGATGTCCAAAACCATGGATAGTACCAAATCCTATATACACTAGGTCTTTTCATATATATATATATATATATATATACACACACATCTATAATAGTTTAATTTATAAATTAGGCACAGTTAGAGATTAATGTAATAAAATAAAACAATTATAACAACATAGTATAATAAAAGTTATGTGAATTGGATCTGTCTCTCAAAATATCTTATTGTACTGGACTCACCCTTCTTTTGATGATGATGACGTGAGGTGATAAAATGCCTACATGATCCGATGAAATGAGGTGAGTGATATAGACGTTGTGACGTAGTGTTAGGCTACGCTGATCTTCTGGCAATTTGTCAGAAGGAGGATCCTCTACTTCCAGACCACAGCTGACCACAAGCAATTGAAAGAGCAAAAAAGCAAAACTATAGATAAGGGGGAAGTACTGAAAACCCCTATGCATTTAAGCCAGCGTAAGTTAAGTTTTTTGTTATTTATAGCCAAAAGCATTCCTAACTGACCTAATCCTCTAAAAGTGGAAATACCAGACCTTTACAGCTATATGGGCACAGGCACGCACACATGCGTGCGTGCACACACACACACACTCAAACTGCTCTCAAGAAAAAAATTAACAAATTAACTATGTAATATGGGAGTGTACCTGTTTCCTCTCAGCATAACCCATATATTTCTATCACTTCAATTTACTTTGATGACTTGAATAGGCATAACACCCTTCTTTAACGATTCTTACAGCATCACAGAATTTTAGAGTCAAAAGAAACTTGAGTGATTATCTCATCTACACTCCTTTCACAGTACATCTATTTTTAAGAAATGTGTTTACAAGTAACAAAAGTAATCACAAAAGGGGGAAGAGTGATGTAAGAGCAGGTAGCAGAAGCAGTTGAACCCAGGAAAAAGTACTTCAGTGATCCCAAGCCAAGAATCTAAGGCTATATTCATCAACATGTTTGTTACACATTTTCCTGCAATACTTTTTATAGCCAGAATCCATAAACTCTCTTTTTTTCCCCCACAGATAATACAATAGTAACTTTAAAGACATTTATACTGATAAAGTTTATTATGTCATTATATCAAATATGTGTAATGGAGAGAAGCAAATCGTTTACTATCCGCCTCAATCAATTTTACTGTAGGCTCTGCCACTTGCTAAGGGTGAAACCTTGGGCAAATAAATGATTGGTCCTTTCTTTGTCTTAGTTTCTTCATCTATAAAATGGGAATGCTATAATAGTTCCTATCTCTTAAGGTTGTTGTGAGAATTAAAAGAATTAATATGTGTAAACACTTAGAACATGTTAGCTATTATTATTACAGTGTGGTAGGTTAAGCCATATGCATTACTGAAATGAATAGGATTGTTACACTCTCCTGGCATTTATTGGCCTTGGATTGTCCACCACAAGGGTTAATGAACTTTGGGTTCTATCTTCCACTGGGCCTGACTGAGCCCCAGCCTCCATGCCTTTCCATTGTTGGCAGGAGCCTGGACCTCAGGTCTTTGTACTTTGGGAACCTTTGAACCTACAATTGCAACAAAGGAAGGGCAGTTTATTTGGGGAGATTTTACTCATGTTGCCATGGAAATTGATCCCTTTTCTAGCTTCTGTCCACACCCTCCAGTGCAGTCATTGCTCCTTAGCTGACTTTTATAAGACACCAGCAGATACCCTCAGAAGCATCTAAAACACCCAAACCAGGGCCTGAGGCTTTCTGTGCAGTTCCTTTAATAATCTATGCAGATTCTTCTCTAGAACTCATGAAATGTTGTGAACTCCATATTAATAAGTGGAACTATGTCTACACCTTTATCTGTATCTTCAAAGGGGAAACATTTGTAATCTGAGTGTCTATGCCCAGCTGGGGTGAAGTTCATGCATGAAGGCAACAGAAATAAATTCTTTGTTATTCAAGGGCCCAGACAATCTACTACCTTCATAACATTTCTGAAAAAATTACTCCAAGGCATACTCAGCAAACTGAGAAATAAGTTAAACTTAATAGTGGAAAGATCATGGCATAAAAAGTGATGAATGTTGAGACCAGCAAATTAAGACAAATGGATGTCATTCTAACTCAAAGGAAACTGTGCATTAGTTATATGGACTATTTGTGCAATGGCTTGCACTTCATAGGTTGAATGGAAGCAAATAATAGTAGCTTTTGGAAACTTAGCTTAGTAGCTATAGATTTCTGAGAAAATTTCCTGATCCACATTCTGCAGCCTACAGCAAACTATTTAAACAGATTTTTTAAAAAGTTGAATTAGCTCCTTACTTACATGTATTAAGTTGGGGCCAATAATGCTTCAACTCTTTTTTTTCTTTCAAGCAGGCTTCACGCCCAGCATGAGGTTTGCACTCATGACCCCGAGATCAAAGTTGCATGCTTTACTGACTGAGCTAGTCCAGTACCCCAATAATGCTTTAATTCTAAATAAAATTTTATTTTTATCCTATGGCTTTGAGTCAGATTATCCATCTTTCCCTACTGTCTATAAAAATAATACATATGATGAAGAACAAGTTGTACCAAAAGAACCGTTATTCCTACTCCCCAACCTTTTGGGAGACCAAGTGACATAATGGAAATAGGCAGTCAGGTCAGGTCAGGGAGTCAGTACGGAGTCTACAGAGTATTAGCTGTATAATCGTAGACAGATCACTTCAGTGCTCTTTGTCTCAAATTCTTTGATTTATCCCTCATTCTATAGCAAAAGGAAACAAAGGAGGTTTCCCAATTCTCTCTAATCTGGACTCGAGTGGGAGAGGAAATTCTCACTATCTAAAGTGAAAAATTGAGCAATCCTTCAAAAATAATGAGATGAATTCACATGCCAGGAAAGATTTAAAAACTAGGATTGACATGAGATAGAATGTAGAGAACTTACATCCTCCCTGACAAGGGGCATAGCAATTGCACTCATACAATTTTCTATAGTTTTTTCAGTGGGCCTGTATGTGTGTACAATTTGATCTTTAGTGTTCTCTGAGGAAAGAATTGTCTCCTTTTTTTTCAAATGGAGAAACAGAGGCTCAGAGAAATTAACTATTTGCTCAAAAATAAATGGCAAGTGGTTCCTGGATGGCTCAGTTGGTTGAGCTTGGTTTTAGTTGAGCAGCTTAGGTTGAGATCTCAGTGTAGTGAGATTGAGCCCCTGCATTGGGCTCCACACTCAGCATGGAGTCCGCTTGGGATTTTCTCTCCCTCTGCCCCACCCCTGCAAAATAAATAAATAAATAAATAAATAAATAAATAAATAAATAGCAAGACAGAAGTGGAAGGATGATGGCAATAGTGAGAATGGTGGAATAAGGGCCTCTGAAAAACTGGTCTTTCATAAAAACAACAAGAACACTGACAAAAATTGTCAAAAACAACTTGTTCAGAACTCTAGAAATTAACAAAAGGGGAGCATTCATTTACCAAAAAATGCTGAATCTCAGTAAGCACAGTGCGCTTTGTGGAATTTCCGCTTGCCTTATTGCCATCCCTTCCCCCTAACTTTGCAGCAGCCTTGAGAACAAACAGCACCACACTCAGGGAAGACCAGCAGGCTAGTAGCCACTGGAGGGGACAGAACAGGTTGGGAACTCCCCAAAACACTGTTCTCAGAGAATGTCAGTATCTAACATGTCTGGCAATTCCCTGGAAAATCTTGTTTTTAAGGCCTTGTCTTAATTTGAACAGCTTCTTCCCCAGGGTCATTTGTCAAAAACAATCAATAGCAATTCTTTAACGCCCCAGCTGCCTGAATCAGTGATAACAATGGAGACAGACAAGACGCTGACCAAAAAAAACTAAAAGGAAAAGCTGGGGAATGACATATTCATAGGGAGCTTTGAAAAGGTCCAGTGTATTCCTAAGATCTAGAAGGACACAAATGGGTCAGCTGTGTGCATGCCCAGGAAAGACCTAACCAAATGGAAAGACATCGTGTGTTCATGGATTCAAAGATTTAATATTGTTAAGATGGCGATACTCCCCAAATTGATCAGTAGAGTCAATGCAATCCCTATTAAAATTCCAAGGCATTTTTTGCAGAAATTGACTAGTTGATTTTAAAATTCATGGAAATGCAAGGGACTCAGAATAGTCGAACATTCTTGAAAAAGAAAAGCAAAGTTACAATTATGCTTCCCAAGTCCAAAGTTACTACAAAGCTATAATCATCCATTCAGTAAGATAGTAACATAAGATAAACATATAGATCAATGGAATTGAATTCAGAGTCCAGAAATAAATTATTACACGTATGGTCATTTAATTTGTACAAGGGTGCCAAGATAATTTAGTGGGGAAAGAATAGTCTTTTCAACAAATGATGCTGGGACAACTGGATATCCACATGCAAAAAATTAAAGTTTGAACCCTACCCTAAAGGGCTCTCCAGAGAGAACCAATAAGTTATAGATAGACATATAGAATGAGATTTATTAGGAGGGATTGGCTCACACAATCATGGAGGCCAGGAAGTCCCACAGTCTTCTGTTTTCAAGCTAGAGACCCAGAGAATAGTTCCAGTCCAATCCTAAAGGTCTGAGAACCTGGGGGCTGATGGTATAAGTCCCAGTCCAAGTCTGAAGTCCAAAGAACTGGGAATGCCGATGTCTAAGGGCAAGAGAAGATGGATGTGCCAGCTCAAACCGGAGAGCAAATTCACCCTTCTTCCACCATTTTGTTCTATTCTGGGTCTCAGTGAATTGGATGATGTCTACCTACATTGGTGGGAGGGATCTTCTTTGTTCAGTCTACCAATTCAAATGCTAATCTCTCCTCAAAACACCTTCACAGACACAGCCAAAAATAATGTTTTTCCAGCTATCTGGGCATCCCTTAGCCCAGTCAAGGTGACACATAAAATTAACTATCACATTATATACAAAAATTTACTCAAAATCAATCAAAGACCTAACTGTAATGTCTACACTATAAATCTGTTAGAAGAAATCATAGGAGTGAACCTTCATAAGCAATGGTTTCTTAAATGTAATACTGAAAGCCTAACAACAAAGAAAAAAATAAATGGTACTTCATCAAAATTTAAAACTTGCGTGGTACAAATGACAGTACCAGGAAGGTGAAAAGACAACCCACAGAATGGGAGAAGATATTTGCAAGTGACATATCTGATAAGAGACTAATATCAAGAATATATAAAG
Source organism: Callorhinus ursinus (assembly GCF_003265705.2). Classification (NCBI taxonomy): domain Eukaryota; kingdom Metazoa; phylum Chordata; class Mammalia; order Carnivora; family Otariidae; genus Callorhinus; species Callorhinus ursinus. Next base: position 61,462,204 of record NW_027397066.1, on the reverse strand, counting down.
AACTTACACAATGCAATGATAAAAAGACCAATAACCCCATTTAAAAATGGACAAAGTGTGAATAAATGTTTTTCAAAGAATATAAACAAATCTCCAATAAGCATGTGAAAAGATGTTCAACATCACTAATCGTTAGGGAAATGCAAACTAAAACCACAATTAGATACACTTCTACCCACTAGGGTAGCTATAATAAAAAAGATGGACAATAACCGGTGTTGGTGAGGAAGGATGTAGAGAAACTGGAACTCTAGCATCCTGCTGGTGGGAATATAGTTACCACCTGACTTAGCATTCCACTTCTAACTATAGCCTTCTACTCCAAGAAAATTAAAGATGTGTTCACACAAAAACTTGTACACGAATGTTCAGAACAGCATTACTTATTATAGCAAAAAACAAAAAAGGTCCAAATGTCCACCAACTGATGCATGGATAAACAAAATGTTATTTCTTTATGCAAGGAATATTATTCAACCATAAACAAGAATGGAGTACTGATACATGCTACAGCATGGATGAACCTTGAACACATGATGCTAAGTAAAAGATCCAGATGCAAAAGGCCACATATTGCATGATTTCCTTTATATGAAATTTCTAGAGCAGGATAATCCATGCAGACTGAAAGTAGATTGGTGACTGGCTAGAGTAAGAGGGAGGTTGGGATGAAACGGGAGTCACTGCTAACAGGGATGGGGATTCTTTTGGGAACGATGAAAGTGTTTTGAAGTAAGAGAGTGGTCATGGTTACACCATCCTGTGAATACTGAAAAGCCACTGAATTATATACTTTAAAAGGATGAATTGTGGGTGATGCATGGAATTCTTGAATCACTATATGGACACCTGAAACATTAGTATAACACTGTATGTTAACTATACTGGAATTAAAATAAAAAATTCATAGTGTTCTTTAAAAAAGATGAATTGTATGCTATATGAATTATGTCTCAATAAATTTTTTAATTAAAAAATTTAAAATTTTTTTTAAATTAATTTAAAAAAATAAGATAGAGGTGAAGCCAAGCAGCAGGTATTCCAGCTGTGAGATCAAGGGCCCTCTGCTACACTACGCCAGATGAAATGTGTTCACCATCACCAGATACTGTTTAATGAAGATGCACAAAAACAAAGGAAATTGCTCCTTTTCCTGGATGACTGGCATGAGTAGTTTCGAGACAGTTAACAGTCCTTCTACAGTCCTCTTAGAGTCTAGTAGCTCCCACCAGGACCTGCACAGGGTAAGCTCTTAATAAATACCTGCTAATTGTGTAAATAAACTTAAGTCTTTGGTTCCATACTAGAAAAAAAAATCTCACTGGGAGGATATGTTTAACAAACTCTTGGTAATTGTCACCCTTTCCTCCCTAGGAAAACTTAGTAAAAAGGAGAAAGACACCAAAGTAGTGCAGTAAATTGGTGGATTTTATATCGAAAGGAAATTGGATTGGAAATCTTCCTGTGTATGTGGTGTATCTGGTTTATTCTAGACTAATCTCTGAGAAAAGTTCTTCCCTTACTTCCGGGCATGACACAATGACTGATTTTTATGGTTTCCAAAAGGAAACTCAACCTAAGCTATGTTTGCGTGAGGAGCTACTCAGCCAATAAGAAAAATATGCTTCTCTCCTTTTCAATGTTAATGGTGAGCAAATTATATACATATATATAATATACCATATTTGTTAAAGTGAAACTCCAAACAAAAAATAAAAATAATGAAAACAATAACTAAAGATCAAAGTTTGTTCCATATTAAGGACCTCTCTAGTTTTATGGAAATTCTAAATCTTTGCATTCTTCCAGGGAAAAATGGGGTGGGGAGCTTCTTAGCTTGTTTTTTCAATTTCAAGTGTCAATATATGAAACATTAAATTCAACGTATGTGTTGAATGCCTTTTATGCTCAAAGAACTGTGCTGAGCGTGGTAAAAAAATGTATGAATATGTTAAGGACATGGTAGACATTGGCATCAAGGAGGTTAAAGTCTCCTGTACTACAGTGAGGCCTCCTCTAATCATCCCACTGAGAAAGTTAAACCACTACCCCGCCCTAACACTCCCTACCCTCATCATCTCATGCTTCTACATCTCACACTCTCCCGCTGCATTTGTTTTCTGTAGAAAAATGTAACATACTGTGTATCGTATCTACTTATAATTTTTGTTTATTGCCTTTTCCTCCCAACAGAATAGAAGCTTCATGAGAACAGGCACTTTGTGTGTCTTGTTCACCACTACGTCTTCAATGCTTAGAATGCTGGTTGGCATTTTCTACAGATCTAGATCTAGACCTAGATAAATAAATAAGCACCTAATTGGTAAATTGAGAAAAATGAGCCAGATAGTCCAGCCACAGCTAATGCACAAAGAGATGGCTTGGAAGCAGAAGATGGGTCAATTTCTGGTGTGGATGTTCTTGGACAAGGCATTTTTCTTCATTTACAAACCGAAGAAGATGGATTATCAGGACACTCAAATTTTCCCATCTTACAAATCATCGACCACTCCTAAAGAAACTGAACTCCTCTATGAGAAACAAAAAGCCCATTATTTTCCAAGAACAACATTTATATGTATGTCTGCATTGTCATATTTTTCATGTATGACAAGTTTTAAGAACATTATAATACTATAGATGGGAATAAATTTTATTGCTAGGATTTATAATAATAATGACACAAAGGGTTAAAATTACAGCGATGCCGTTGGGAATATTTTAGTGTAATGCCAACAATAAACACACTAGTAATAAATTAAAAATTGCAGTCATGTTATTAGGAGAGGTATCATGTATGTCTCCTGAAAACTACTTATATTCTTATAATTTACTTTAAAATATTTAATGGTGTAGTTACATAAGACATTACTATTAAAGGAGACGGTATGTGCCTCAAGAGAACCTTTCAATCAGGTTGACACATCTAAAAAAAACCTAGAAAACTGGGAACCTAATTGAGCTTACAGGACAGGTGGTATGAACTGTATTCTGTATTCTGTATTCTGCTTGGATTTTTCTTTTGAAAAGCAGGCAGCAGAATTTGGTCTGAAGCTCACATTTATTATAATCAGTTATCTATGTGTCATGATTGAGTGGGGTAGCTGGGTAGTTAATTGTCTCTCCCACCTTAAATTTCTTGAGCATTTATTGTTATCTTACAAAAAGAAGCTAAGTTGGGCGCCTGGGTGGCTCAGACGGTTAAGCATCTGCCTTCGGCTCAGGTCATGATCCCAGGGTTCTGGGATGGAGTCCCACATCGGGCTCCTTGCTCAACAAGGAGTCTGCTTCTCCCTCTCCCTCTGCCTCTCCCCCTGCTTGTTCTCTCTCTGTCTCTCTCGCAAATGAATAAATAAAATCTTTAAAAAAAAAAAAAAAAAGAAGCTAAGTGTTGTGCATGACCAAATTACCTCAGGTGAGCTTGCAAAAGTCCTGAACCTGGCAATCTGTGGGTAAAATAACCTCCCTTTGTCCTTTGTAGCCAGAAGATCACTGGAAAACACATGTCATCAGGTCAGGTGACCACCTTACCGAATCTCCTCCAATGGCATCTTTGTGTCTTCAGGATAAAGCCAAAATCTCCCTAGCAGATTTTATGGCCCTCCAAGATCTGGGCCAGTCACCTCTTTCTGTTCTGAGCCGAGGACTCCCCATTCACTCTCTGCTTTCCAGGTGCCCCTGTAATTCAGAGCTGCTTTCAGGTTCTCAGAAGTGGTGTGCTCTTGCTTCAGAATTTGCTTTTCAATGTAAAAAACATTGACGTAAAATTCATACAACATTAAATTCATCACTTTAACCACTTTAAAGTGTATAATTCATGTTAGGCAACTGTCATCGCTACCTAACATTTCCATCAGCCCTGAAAGAAACCAACCCCGCACCCACTGGCAGTCATGCCCCAGTCCTTTCTACATACCCCTAGTCTCTGAATTCCGTTTGGAGGGGATGTGTGTATCATATTCTCTAGAGAGGGTCTGAAATCTGGGAGGCATGCAGTGAGAAATGGTTAAATTGAATACTCACAGCATATATTCTTCAAAACAACAAAAACCTCTGCTGCATGATTCTTCCACTAACAAAA